>NW_027397064.1:32612566-32930171 GCF_003265705.2 Callorhinus ursinus | reverse complement strand
ACACACACACACACACACACACACACACACACACACACACACACACAAATCCTTAAATCAAGCAATGACTTTAAAGCTCTATTTGAAAGGCCTCCAGCTTCTTCACACAGAGTTCCAAATTGATGCATCCAAGAATCACCAGGATAAGAGTTGAAATGTGTTATTTCAGGGCAGCTGATGACTCACAAAGCTGGAACACCTACTCTCCAAACTAGGCATGGGGAACACTGTCAGAGGGAGTCAAAAGGCCCACAGTAATAAATACTATTATTAACATCTATAAGCCTGGATACCCCAAAGCTCCTCCAAGCCATTCTGAGACAGAATAGACTGAAATCCTAATTCCTCCCCCTTCTTTCCCTCCTCCTCCTGGAATGAAAAATAACACATTTCCATTTGTCCAATTCAACATTTATTTAGTGTTTCTGTGATTCAGACTTGCTCTAAGTTCTCTACAGGACACAAAGCTGAACGAGACCAAATGCCCTTCCTCCATGAGACTCTCACAGAAGAGCTGGTCACCCCCTGTATTCATTTCCTGTGGCTGCCATAAGAAAGTACCACAAACTGGGTGACTTTCAACAAATTTATGTTCTCCCAGTTCTGGAGGCTTGGAGTTCAAAATCAAGGTGTCAGCAGGGCAATGCTCCTCAGAAGCCCCCAGAGGAGAACACTTCTTTGTCTCTTCCAGCTTCTGGTGTCTCCTAGTATTCCTTGGCTTGTGGCCACGTCACTCCAATCTCTGCCTCCATCTTCACGTGGCCTTCTTTGTTGTGTGTCTTCACACCGTCTCATATAAGAACACCAGTCATTGAATTTAGAGCCCACCCTAATCCACTATGACCTCATCTTAACAATTTTATCTACAAAAACTCTATTTCCAAAGAAGGTTGCATTCTGATGTTCCAGGTGGACAGGAATTTGCAGGGGACACTAATCAGCCCAGTTCACCCCTGTAAGAGGAAGTGCAGAGAAGCAGGTAACTGATCCATCCCAGATGGGAATGAGAAGTGTTTGGGAAATTTTAACAGAACGGAGATCATAGGTGTGGGTCTGATGGCTGGGGAGCAGGCCAGGAAGTGAGAACAGCATAAGCATGAGCACAGGTCAGGAAGGAGCAGCAGTAAGGCAAAGCAGGAAAAGACAGTGATGGAACTGGAAAAGTACACTAGACCAAATCTTAAAAGACCTCATATTGTGCAAAGGAGCTAGGCTTTCCCACACAGACAATGGGGAATTTTGGCCCACCTTGCCCAGTGGTGAACCCTTCTTCCCTTTCATGATTCCATTCAGTTGTCTCTTTGGGAAACCCTTCCCCAAGCTTCTCAAAAGCAGTTCGATCTGTCCTCCCAGGTCCCTAGGGCCCCTTATACCATGCCCATTGCCTCACAAATCATTCTGCATTATGACTTGCTCTCCAAACTGTCCCCCCATTACAGTGGGAGCTATTAAATGTTGAGGAAGAACCACATCTTGTTCATCTGTGCATATCCAGAGCTGAGCGCAGGTTGGAACATAACATGTGTCAAGTACTTAAAAAATGTTTAATTAGTTAGCTGAACGGTCAGTCAGAGACTTTAAGCAGGGGAGTAACTTTCAAATAGTTGGAACCGATATTCATAACTTCTGGTATCCAAAGGGGCGCCTATTAAAATCAGGTTCCTGGGACTCCTAGGTGGCTCAGTCAGTTAAGCATCCAACTCTTGGTTTCAGCTCATGTTCTGATCTCAGGGTCATGAGATTGAGCCCCATGTTGGGAGATCAAACCCCATGTCGGTCTCTGCACTCAGTGTGGAGTCCGCTTGAGATTCTTTCCCTCTCCCTCCCCTCCCCCCACTCACGCTGGCTCATTTATGCTCTCTCTCTCTCTCTCAAATAAAAAAATAAAATTTTTAAAAATTTTTTAAATAAAAAATAAAAATAAATAAATAAAACCAGATTCCTAAACAGGAATGTTCTTTACAGGTGACTTTTGCACAGAACAGAACTAAACGTCAGCATCCCACCAGGAAAGCTTGCTTCTCTGACCCTCCCCCCTCTGTGAAACGGGGCTCTCACTACCTCATTTGTTTATATTCAATCTCACTAAACTTGCACTGAGCGGTGCCTTCTGGGTTGTTTTACTAGGCAGCTGCTCTTGTTCATATCTACACCGATGGCTCTGTATTGGTCACACATGGAGGCAACGAACTGGGACAAGGTATTCACACCAAAATGCTGCAGGTAAGCTGCATAAAATTAAATTGTTAATCTCTCTATACATTGTTGACATGCCTGACATTTGGCACTAATTTTAGGGGAGATGATCAAACCCTAAGATCTTGACTATTTGGTTGAAAAACTTCTTCCATATCAAATGGAATGTCTGAGGTAGCAGAAATCCCACGTATGTACAGTCCTAGAGCATGGCCAGGCTTTATGGGTGGAAGTGGTTGTTAGTGAAAACACCACTAATGAGCCCCTGGAGCGCTGTGGTAGGTGCCCCATGCAGACTTTACCTAGAGTACGAGTTTCTCAGCTTTTCTATTTTGAGACCAGTATGCATGATTTCTAAAGTTTGGACAACATTAGGTTGCTAATATACATTTTGGACAAGTAAGAACAAGTAAGTCATCAACTGTCATCATGCTATAATTTTTAAAGTATATTTTAACACACACACATACATACGCATGAAGTAGGAAGATATGATCTCAAGAGGAAAAAAAGAAGAATCCTTTAAATTGAATAAATTTCACTATGACAAATTTATTAGATTATTATAGTACACATCTGCAGCTTTTGACTATCCAGCCCCTTAACTCCTTTGGAATACACCCCCTACATTCCATAGAGTCCTAAAGGACTCCTCAGTTCTGGTACCTTTTAGCCCCATTTCCCTCCTTTCCCCAACTCCTGCCACAGATAGAGGCACAGATGCCAGGCCTAGCTAGTCATGGCTCCTGAACCCACTGGCTGCAGGGATGGGTCCAGGGGGAAGGCACAGGACCATGATCCTTTCCTGGGACTGATGTGTAGATGCTGACAGAGAAGAACTAGCATTCCCCTACAGCTGCTGAGCTCCTCTGCTATAAGTCAGGGGTTGTCAGAGGCAATTTTCCTGTGCCATCGAGGAAGCATGCCTATTCTTGGAAATAACATAGCCATCGTAGGAAGAAAAGCAAATGTGAGAGGCAGCGAGAGGTCGCTGATGAGACCAGAAAGACTTAGATGCAGATATATGTGACACAGTCTCCACTTGTCCTTCCCATGTAGGGGACCCAATATATTCCCTTTGGCTCTTCATCACCGAGAACCAATAAAATTGTCCTTTTTTTTTTTCATTTTGCCTCTTTCTGGGGTAACTTAATCTTACAGCAGCATTACTCTCTAGATTAGCACTTGGGAACAAGTCCATAACCGTAGACATCTGGAGAAAGAGTTTTTGCCAAAACTAAAAGACAAAAGAAACCAAAATAATGCTTTTTCTCTTCCTTCCTTCCTTCCCTCCCTTTCTTTCTCTCTTTTTCATTCTCTGTGATTAAATATCTTTCTTTCCACGTGTCTGCTAGAGAGACTGGAAGAAAAAGAACAGAAAAGAAAACAGTGAACGGCAAATACTAGAGGAGTATAAACAGGAGGGAACAAATAGAAGACAAGGGGGAGAATCCAAAGATAAGGTGGGATGAGGGCAAGAGCGAAGATAGGCCCTCAGGGTCATTTGAAATTCATCGGATGCTCATACCAACAGATTTAAGACCAACCTTTGAACCAGTCCATCCGTTCTCTCTCTTCCTGCCAATGCCACCAAATAAAACTCAGAAACAAAGGAAATCCTTCACATCCTAAACTCACTAAGTTTGAATGGAAGAACCATTATGGAATCTTACCAAGAAAACACTTTAAAAATCAGCATGAGGCTCTACTAAGAAGTGGTTTTCATTTTTTTAAGACACATTATTTTAGGCTTTCAAGGATTTCATGGATGTAATAAAAATGGTAGTGTTTTATAATTTAAAAAAATGACTCAACTCTTCCTAGAAATCTTTGCCGGACTTGAAAATGTTTATTTTTCACATACGTGGCCAGCTGTGAATTAAAAATACCCATGTCTTCTATGCACATCTGTGAAACAAGTACGGCCATGGTGCCCAACACCATTGCTACAGCAGCTTCCATTGGTTCGGATGTCAATGGCAGGGCTGTGCAGGTGCTGTCCCCTGTCTTTCCCTTCCACACTTTTTCCATATTGCTGGTTTGCTTAGCTGGATACAGACACAAGCAGTTGGCTTCAGAGAAGTCATCTGTGGCAGTAAACATAGTCTCAGGATAACCAAAATGTCAGGAGAGTGTGCTAGTTTGAGTAGGCTAAACTGAGGTGACACATAGACACATAGTATACAGTGCCTCAAACACCACAAAAGTCCCATCCTTGCACACGTAATGGTCCAGAGGGAGCTTTCATCATTAGAGTACCCTGAGATTAATGGCAATTCCTCCACCTTCAACATGTGGCTTTCAAGCCTGCCCTGAGCATCATCATCAGGGAAAAAGCATGGAGGTCAGACCTGGAAGTGATGCAAGTCACTTCTACTAATCATCCACCAGCAGAACAAGTCTCGGGCCATGTCTAAGTGCAAGGGAGGTTGGGAAAATGTGGAGGAGTACACCACAGGCCCAGCTACTATGGAACAAGGGGAGAATGGAGTTTGGTGAATAAACAGTCTCTGTCGCTGGGAGACAAAGAAGAAATCTGGGTACCAAGTAATGCAGAGCTGGGCAAGTCTCTGACACAAACAAGTTCTTGCAGGCAGGTAAGCAGGCAGAACGCCATCCCAGTAGATCTGGTTCAATTAAAGTGTTTCCGTCAGTGCAATTCAACCACAGCACTCATGCCTATCCTTTGTATTTATTTTCTAACTGATATTTTTTAAAAACTGCTAAATTTTCACTTTTTCAGAATAGACTATGACTCCCATATTCCTTAATTCAGAGATCTGATCACATGTACTTTTTTTTAAGATTTTATTTTTTTATTTGATAGAGACAGCGAGAGAGGGAACGCAAGCAGGGGGAGTGAGAGAGGGAGAAGCAGGTTTCCTACTGAGCAGGGAGCCCGATGCGGGGCTCGATCCCAGGACCCTGGGACCATGACCTGAGCCGAAGACAGACAATAACTGAGCCACCAAGGCACCCCTGATCGCATGTACTTTTGAAGTGATGTCATGTTTCTGTTATAAACTGTCCACCTTTTCCATTGGGATGTTGTGGAAAGTCATATTCTCAGAACACTGCACTTATGCTACCAAAAGGAACCACTTTCAAATCCATCTGATCTTCACAGAGACACTTGTTAAGGGCTCTTTCACTCAGAACAAATCTGTAGGAAACTTCAAATTCTTGAGACCCAGTTTTGGGTAGGATCAAACACAAGATAGGAATAGCTCAGTGCGTATGGGGGTTTTCAACCCAAACTAAGTATTAACCCATCTTCTAAAGCTTTATGTTTCTGTGTTAAGGATCGGAAACCTTGCGGATCTAGATTATTATAAAGACAAATTTAATTATCTTCTCACTCCACACACAAAACCAAGGCCTTAATTACAGTACTTTGATGGTGGACGGATAAACAGATGGCAGGATGGACAGAGAGTTGAATAATATTTCAGGCCTACGGGAATATTGGCATGTTATTGTTGCAGACTGGAAAGCACAAATTAGAATGAAAATAAGATGTTTTTTTCCTTTAATTTTCATGGCTGGAAAATACAAAAGAAGGTGTAAGTTAAAAATGTAGAAAAAGAAAAGGAATTAAGAGCACAACTAGAAAGGGGACCTGAAAGTAGAAATTCAGCTGAGCCCGTATTTTCATAGGAAATGAACCAGGGAGGTTTAAAAAACAAAAAACAAACAAACAAACAAACAAAAAAACCTGCAGTAACTGATACTTTCAAGGTCAGGGACTGTGTTGTTATTGTCTCTGTGTTCCCAATGTATCAGTATCAAGCACTCCATAAACATTCACCAACATAATCAATTATCAATTACTATTCTTCCACACAAATCCCAACCACCGGGCTCTTCTCTAATGAGGCTTCATTTCTTTACCCCTTCAAGAACGCTTGTCAGATCCTTCTGAAACGCCTTGAGCCCATCATTAAGAAAAATCCAGAAGGTACATGGGAAGACTGGGTAAGTGTTCCACTCTGTGATGACAAATGAGAAAACACTCCAAAGCAGGGCCGAGAGCATCACGGCAGCATACAACCCCCACCACACACAGAGAGTTTTCCTAAGAATGGACTTCTACAAAAGGGCAGGATCATGAAAGGCTGAGACAGCTTCTCCATGCTGTATACCAGGTACATGTGTGAGAGAGTGCCCAGGGAACAGCATCACTGAGAGGAGGAACGGAAACGTATGAAGAACACCTAGAAGGCCTTACCCATTCCGTTTAAATAAGAAGAGGAAGAGACTTAGTCTTCCTAAGCCATAAGAAAAAAAAATTGTTGTTTTAAATGGCACGGAGGAAAACCAAAAGGCCTAATTGCCATTAAACATGTCTCAAAGGAAATTACTCATCTAATCCAACTTTACAACATCCTTTATCTTATCTCATTAGAACAGTTCTCTCATGCACACACGCTTATCTAGAGTTCTAACACTGAGAAACGAAGCCCTAAAAATACCTTGTGAACTCAGCCCCTACATCATGGTTGTGCAGCAGGAATCTATTTTATTTGTTTAATTCAGACATCTCAACCCAGTCAGAAGGAAACTGTTAGTGTACCAGCTGTGGAAAAAAAATATTACAATTAGTTCCATTATTGGTAACAAAGCACCAGCAACAATTATCAGATGTCAGTTTTGATATAGGGAATATTTTCATTTTCACCTCTCAGATAATGTATCTGTTTTCTTCTGACTAAATATGCCCATTCTGCAGATAAAAAGCTGCTTTTGAACAAAGAATCAGTCTTTCGGCCACTGGATATTTCAGGTAAAAATTACAATAATGTCTGGGCTTAGCTGAGAAAATATAAGGTAACCCAATTGCTCTGGGCCTTAGGTCCCTTATTTGTAAAACAGGTTTTTATTATGTGATCAATGAGGTCCCTTCTAAGCCTAAAATTATATGATTTTATGTAAGCCTTTGAACTATGTCCAGAGAAATACTAAATAATAAAAATACCCTTATTCGGTAAAAAAAAAAAATTTAACATGACTTAGAACATCTGATCATCATTTACTATTCATTGTTGAGTAGTAAAAAAATAGCATCATTAGAAACAACTTCCAACTCAGTTTTACAAATCTCCCTCCCTTTACCATAAAACCTTTCTGTTTTGAAGCTCCTCTCTGGGCCGGAAGAGATGCGTAGGATAATCACCAATCCTCATTTGCGCAGTTTCTGTCAGTGGGAGGCCCTCAGTCAATTCATGTTCATTGAATGAAGCACAAAGAGGAGAACTGATTGTCAAGTTCAGGAAGTGTATGACATCACTTTTATAATCTAGTGAAACAAATCACCAAACTAAACACACACATGCACAGAGAAAGAAAACACTAAAGCAATTTTTTTATGAAGGAAGGAAGGAAGGAATGAGGAAGGTAACAGGCCCAGTCCAGTGCCCTGTACTTAATGAGCTCTAAATTTCTGAGTTCAATTACCCAAGAAGAGAGCAAATCAGCCCTCTAGCCAGGTACATCTTCCATTGTACATTAATGCATTGAATGAAGTGCCCTTTTTCACCATCCCTGAATTATCATCACTTCCCCAGTTAGCACAGTCTAGGGGGTCCCTTTGGGAATGCTGATAAAATCGATTGAGGTTCTCAATCCACAGAGCTAAAGCTCAAACCCTAAACCATGGATACAGACACACTGGGAGGTCCAGACCAAAACAGTCTATTGGATTCTCTCTCTTTTTGTCATCCTAACTGTAGCACAAAGAGTGTCCTCTTTAAATGGAGGCCCATGATAGTGTTGCTGTAATTAGCTAGGTTGGAAATACAAGTAGCAGTTTAAATGAGTTTAAAAAGCAGTTGAAATAAGTATCAATAAAAAATACTATCATAATAACTTTTAAAATGAGTCAACATTGTTTGCAACCCCTCCACCACCACCACCACCACCACCACCCCAAGCTAATGGGCTTTCTTTCTTCCATTAGGGGCTACAAGGCTTTCATGGACTGGGAGAAGGGAGGAGACCCTTTTCCGTACTATGTCTATGGAGCAGCCTGTTCCGAGGTTGAAACTGACTGCCTGACAGGAGATCACAAGGTAAGCCAAATATAACTGTCCTCTTGGCAAATTAAAACAACAACCACAAAATTGTGTTGTATGATAAATAGCCCAATTTCATTATGTAATACTTGTACAATAAGAACAGGATTTTTTCAGTTCCTTGGGAATGTCTAGAGATCCAACCTCATGCTGAATTTCCACTTAAGAAGTCGTCAAGAAGGAATTGCTCCTAACAGTGGTCAGTGGTTGCCAGAGGTGGGGGGTAGGGGCTTAGATGAAAACAGTGGAGGGGGTCAAAAGGTACAGTTATAAAATAATTAAGTCATGGGAATATAAGGTACAATATAGAGACCATAGTTAATAATACTGTATTGCACATTTGAAAGTTGCTAACAGAGTAGATCTTAAAAGTCCTCATCTCATGAAAAAAGATTTTTTTTAACCATGTGTGGTAATGGTAACTACATTAACTAGACTTATTGTGATAGTCATTTTACATACAAATATCAAATCGTTATGTTGTATACCAAAACTAATATGTTATATGTCAATTATATCTCAATTAAAAATTAATTTAATTTTTTAAAAAATTTTAAAGAAGTAGTCAAAAAAGAATTGTTCATGACAGCCTAAAATGCATTGTTTTTTATTCCATTTCAGACAATAAAGTTGCTTTGCAAAGTTTTTGCCAAGAAAAAAGGGGTCTGTTCCTAAAGCAAGGTCAAGTTATCTAATCCTGAAGGAATAGGTCATTTAGTAAATTGTCTTGAGTAAACATCTGAGAGAACATAACAATGTGATGTTTCTCTGAAGTCAGTTATCCCAAGGGTACTACTGTCCCTAACAAAATAGATGGGGGAGGGGTGTGAAAATAATTTCTATGTTTACTACTTAATCAAGCATCCTACTGGAGGCAGGGAATCATATTTAATCAAAAGCTAACAACTTCCAAAAAAAAAAAGTTAACATCCACCATAAAAGGTAAACCATGAATATACCTCAGATATCATTCTCAGAATAGAGAAATTACAGAAACCTTAAATAGAATATAGTATATCCAGTAAGAAACTCTTAACTATAGGAAACAAACTGAAGGTTGCTGGAGGGGAGAGAGGTGGGGGGATTGGGTAACTGGGTGATGGGCATTAAGGAGGGCTTGTGATGTAATGAGCACTGGGTGTTATATGCAACTAATGAATCCCTAAACTCTACATCTGAAACTAATGATACACTATATGTTAACTAATTGAATTTAAATAAAATAAGTTATAAAAAATATATAGAATATCCAAAGCATAGTAATTGTTAGGAAATTTACAGAATGGACCAATGACACATCTAAATTCCATATACAGATTATTCCAACATCATCTTGAACCATCTTAGCTGAAACTAGAAATGATCAATTTATATAAAATAGGAAGGAATTTGCAAATACTGACTTGGAAATCTTATCAAAATGTCTTTTATTGCCCCAATGTTAGTAAATTTGTCCGTAACTTAAATTTTATATAAATAAGATAGAAAATACAGTAAATGAAGAGATGTCTGGAGAGCAGTCACCCTCACATTCCACTTGAGTTCATCCTTAGGATACGTTATATCCCCATTTTCACTCTAGATCATTGTGAAGAAGTAAACCCATGAAAATAGGAAAAAATTGTTCATATAATTATTTTAAAACTGTGTTTCCTAATGCTTTTCACATCGTGGTACATATACATAATGATAATATTTGCACAGCACATTTACAAACAAGGACCTCATGTTGGCAGGTAACCAGCCTGAGAATCCTGCCCCAGACCCCACAGAAGTCCAAGTGTCAGGGTCCTGACACACCTGTAACCCATTCAAGGCTCCACACTCAGTGGAAAGCTGTTTTTAAACTTTTTTTTTTTTAAGATGTTATTTATTTGAAGGAGAGCGAGTGAGCGAGCATGAGCAGAGGCGGGGGCAGAAGGTGAGGGAGAAGCAGACTCCCCGCGGAGCAGGGAGCCTGATGTGGGGCTCGATTCCACGATCCTGGGATCATGACCTGAGCTAAAGGCAGATGCTTAACTGACTGAGCCACCCAGGTGTCCCTGGAAAGCTGTTTTTAGAAATCAACTAATTTTTCTGATCCTCCACCCTGAAGGTGGTATTGCCAGATTTGTAGCTCACAAATAAAAATACAGGATGGCTTATGTACCCCAATGTTCATAGCAACAATGTCCGCAACAGCCAAACTGTGGAAAGAGCTGAGATGCCCTTCAACAGATGAATGGATAAAGAAGATGTGGTCCATACATACAATGGAATATTACTCAGCCATCAGAAGGGATGAATACCCAACTTTTACATCAACATGGATGGGACTGGAGGACATTATGCTAAGTGAAATAAGTCAAGCAGAGAAAGTCAATTATCATATGGTTTCATTTATTTGTGGAACATAAGGAAGAGCATGGAGGACATTAGGAGAAGGAAGGGAAAAATGGGGGGGAATCGGAGGGAGAGATGAACCATGAGAGACTATGGACTCCGAGAAATAAACAGGGTTTTAGAGGGGAGGGGGGAGGGGGGATGGGTTAGCCCGGTGGTGGGTATTAAGGAGGGCATGTACTGCATGGAGCACTGGGTGTTATACGAAAACAATGGATCGTGGATCACCACATCAAAAACTAATGATGTATTGTACGGTGACTAACATAATAAAATTTAAAAAAAAAAGAGGATGTTGAGCTGGCTTCACATCTTCTTAAAACAAAAGTCAGATATTCCTTGACTTATGTCATACAGGTCTATATGGGCCCCTATAATGTGAGAAGGCTTAGAAATTAATTAAATAATTATTTTAAAAAATAAGGATGGCTGGTTAAATTTGAATTTCAGATAAACAACAAATAAATTTCTGGTATAAATATGCTTACTGCAGCATTGGGGACATACTTATTTTATCTGGCAATTCTATCTGAGGGCCTTGGTATAAATCCCTGAAGAAACAAATCTCACAGGGATATTCCACAATTTATGGTACCAGTAAAGTTAAAATCTGGTTGTCCCTGTGCCTTCCTTATTACTGGCTAAGGTTCAGTCACTGTGGTATCACTTCAACCCTTGAAATAGTTTATTCCTTGAAGAGGCAAAACTTCTTTTAACTAAAGGGAAATCAGAGAAATTAAATGACAGGCCTATTGCTGCTGGGCACTTGTGGATACTGAGTCAAAACGTGTCCCATTACTGCACAGCCATCTCTTCCCACTGTCCAACACCCTTAATGCAAAATATACCCATTTTCAAGGTGGGAATAAATCCAAGGCCCACTCTGAGGTGTGTCCAACCTCCTGCCCTATCTGTTGAGAATAAATGAAGGCTGGTCCCAATGCCCATAGAAGGTTGTCTGAAAGGTCAACATTTGAGTCAAAAGAGAACTGTCAACCCAAAGGACCAGATGGAAAGGAGGAGCCCAGCTAGTAAGCCTAAACGGAGAATGCTGATGTTGTCAGAAAAAGCACAGGACATGGGGGCAGAAGGAAAGCCCAGAGATATTCCCGAGATAGACCACTGGCACGCATGGGCTTTCTGTGGCTCCTTAACAAACCGACTGCACGAGCCCCGTGCCAAAACATAAGGGCCAAATTAGTGTGATGTTTCTCAGGGAAGGAAAGAGATTAGCATAGTCAAAGGTAGTCTCAACATTTTCCCTTCATATGTTCCAAGATCTTTCAAATCTCCATTTGATACATGCCACTATGGCTACATGATTTCCTCTGTAAATCAGCAATAATACCACCTCCATCAAATCATCATGAGGACTTGATGAGCTCATGAGTTGTAGCAGAACAACAAATCCAGGTGTAGAATCACTGGAGTCACTTAAGAGAAGTCAAACCAGGGGCGCCTGGGTGGCTCAGTCGTTAAGCGTCTGCCTTCGGCTCAGGTTATGATCCCAGGGTCCTGGGATTGAGCCCCGCGTTGGGCTCCCCGCTCAGGGGGAAACCTGCTTCTCCCTCTCCCACTCCCTCTGCTTGTGTTCCTTCTCTCACTGTGTTTCTCTCTGTCAAATAAATACATAAATAAAATCTTTAAAAAAGAGAGAGAGAAGTCAAACCAAGATTACGTAAGATCTCCTGGGGTCACTGCCAGTCCTAGCACTAAAGTGGAAAAGTTTGGCAGATTTCTTACCACCTCTGATACTGATGAGGTGCAATGCAGTGTTAATTATCCAGCAAGAGTTCTGGAATAACTGGAGACCTTTTAAATAAATCTTAAGATAATCTTTTTAATTCAAGTTTTTATGGTGAAATATTTTCATTTTTGGCAGAAAATCAGAACAGACATCATCATGGATACATGTTGCAGCCTAAATCCCGCCATTGATATTGGGCAGGTAGGTGCTGGCCCACGGAGATGGATGCCACTTCCCGAAAGTCATTGTGGGGAGGCTAAGTACGTCTAAAGAGCATACAGCCTCACAGAGCTTGACATTTTCCCCTTTCAGGTTGAAGTTTCCTTTATTCAGGGAATGGGCCTTTATACCACTGAAGAGCTGAAATATTCCCCAGAAGGTGTTCTGTACTCTCGAGGCCCAGATGAGTACAAAATTCCAACCGTCACTGATGTCCCAGAGGAATTCAATGTCTCCCTGTTGCCATCATCACAAACCCCACCAACCATCTATTCATCCAAGGTAAGCACTCAAACCTACTGCTATGCAATGTGATCTATCAAGTAGCATGGTAAATGAAAGCAGGTAGACAAAATAATAATAATAATAATGTCAACCTTTATCAGGACCAAATTACAAGAGACTGTAGAATTTGGAGAAGAATCACCTAGAGAAAAGTGAGATTCACAGAGGATAAGTGATCTCTGCCTAATGGCCATCCTTGGCCAAGGTCTTTATTTATTAGTATCTTCTTTCACTGGAAACGCTAAAATTTGGTGCAAAGTTCTGATTTGATAGAATAATATTTTCAGGGCGCCTGGGTGGCTCAGTCACTGAGCGTCTGCCTTCGGCTCGGGTCATGATCCCAGGGTCCTGGGATCGAGTCCCACATCAGGCTCCCTGCTCAGCTGGAGACCCGCTTCTCCCTCTCCCACTCCCCCTGCTTGTGTTCCTGCTCTCACTGTGTCTCTCTGTCAAATAAATAAATAAAATCCTTAAAAAAAAAAAAAGAATAATATTTTCACTTAAGAACCTTAAGACTAAAATATTAAAAGTGATTGAAGGCTCATTGATACTACTAAAATCTTAGGAAGAAGTGGCAGCTTGGGAAGAATCCTAGACCGGGCCTCAGTGGACCTGGGTTCTTAGCCTAGCCTCGCCAGCTCCATGTGATCATAGATGAATCACTCACCTCTTGGGGGCTCAGGGTCCTCATCCATACCCATAAATGGATCCAGAACAATGGTTCTCAACTGGTCCCCAGGGTACATTTGGCAATGTACCTGGAGATATATCTGGTTATCACAACTGCGGTTGTGGAAGGAGGAGATGTTCCTAGTCTGGGTAGAGAGGCCAGGGACGCTGCTAAATAGCCTTCAGTGCACAAGACAGCCCCCCAACAAAGAATTATCTGGCCCAAAATGTCAATGGTGTCAGGAAGCAAAGACACAAACCGTTAGTAATTGCTAAAGTAGTGGAGTTGCAAATGAAAATAAAGGTCAGATTGGGGAGGGCATGTGCTACGGTGAGCGCTGTGAATTGTGCAAGACCGTTGAATCACAGATCTGTACTTCTGAAACAAATAACGCAACATATTTTAAGAAAAAAGAAGGGGAAGAAGATAGCAGGAGAGGAAGAAAGGGGGAGTATGTCGGAGGGGGAGACGAACCATGAGAGACGGTGGACTCTGAAAAACAAACTGAGGGTTCTAGAGGGGAGGGGGGGAGGGGGATGGGTTATCCTGGTGATGGGTATTGAGGAGGGCACGTTCTGCATGGAGCACTGGGTGTTATGAACAAACAATGAATCATGGAACACTGCACCAAAAACTAATGATGTAATATATGGTGATTAACATAACAATAAAAATTAAAAAAAAAAGAAAAGAAAGGTCAGCATTTATTGTCATTGCTGTACGCAGATTATGTGAAAATCACTCTGAGTAGAAACTTTCTTTAGGTTTGAGATGTATTGTTAAAATTTTCTTTTAAGTCTTTTAGGAGACTTCTTACTAGGGGTGATGAATTGATATAAGAGAAAATGAGTTCATTTATATCTGCTGGAATGTTATCATTTCCAAACTGGAGGCCAGTGTCAGCCCAGGAACTTTCCCTGGGCATACGGTGATGGAATTGGAGGGTGGAGAGGTGTGGGGGTGCAAATTTGAAAGGAAGGACAATCAGCATCCCCTGTGGGTTCTCATTAGGCTGGAAATCACTCAAAGAGCAGCATTCAAGCCACCAAGAACAATGGGACAGGCAGGACCTGAGTCCTATGGTTGTGACCAGCCACTCATAAGCAGACCCTGAGGAAAATCATGGGTTTACAGGTGCCCCATAGAGTATATTCTGTAATAATAACAGGGACCTACCGAGTACCAGGCACTGTGCTAGGAGCTTTTGCACTTGCTAAACTTTACAACACCCTGTAGCATAGATATCATTGCCTGAATTTCACTGATAAAGGAACAGAGGCTCAGAGAGATAATCTCACCCAGAGAAACAGAGGGAGTAAGGGCCAGGTTTCAAACTCCACGTCTCTAGCTTAGGGTTGCAAATTGGGGGCCCACTGGCTGAATCTAGGCTACAGATGTGTTTTCTGTGACCCACACAGTGTTTTTAAAAATCAGGGAATTGTAGGGGTGTCTGGGTGGCTCAGTCAGTTAAGTGTCTGCCTTCAGCTCAGGTCATGATCTCAGGGTCCTGGGATCGAGCCCTGCATTGGGCTCCACATTCAACAGGGAGTCTGCTTGAGATTCTCTCTCTCCCTCTCCCTCTCCTTCTCCTCCTCTCTCTCTCAAATAAATAAGTCTTAAAAAATCAGGGAATTGTACATTAAAATAAGAATATCTAAATTCCCTTGAAAAATTGGATGATCTGGTAATTTTGGCTACATTTTTAGAAGACACCAATGGCCCCTTTAGACAGGACATGGAGGTATCTCTACTTCACCATAATTCCCACTTTTCTTTGCTGTCCTTCAACTGCCCACATCCTCTCATTTATATTACCTGATTGTTCCTGGCAGATGATGGGCTTGCAACTCATCATCTGGTACCCAAGTCTGTACTCTTTTAGAGTACCCTACCTCCCCTGATGCTGGAGTCATAACGAGGCATTTTTCTCTCTGCTCATGAAGTTAACCATTGAATGTGCTTCCCTAAGTAGGATATCACACAGGGTGCCTGGGTGGCTCAGTCAGTTAAGTGTCTTCAGTTCATGATCCCAGGGTCCTGGAACTGAGTCCTACATCGGGCTCCCTGCTCTGCAGGCAGCCTGCTTCTCCCTCTGCTCCCTCCTTCTCTATCTCTGTCTCTCATGAATAAATAAATAAAATCTTAAATTAATAAATAAATAAATAAATAAATAATAAGATGCCCCCCCCAACACACACACACACGCACACATGTGCGTGTGCATCCACCTTTCCTATAGAACAAAGATTTAACCTAGATGGCATTACCGATATGGGAAGTTCAGGTGGTGTTGCAATTTTTAAGAGTACTCAAGCTTCATTCAGTCAATAAGTTACTGAACAAATTATTGTGAGCAAGACACTGTGCTAGGAGTTAGGGATACAATGGTGAATAAAGACCTGGGTCCTGAAATATAGTAGCTTGTAATCTAGTATAGAAGATTCTAAAACAAATGTGCTTTTTTGCAGGGCCTGGGGGAGTCCGGGATGTTCCTGGGCTCATCTGTGTTCTTTGCCATCACTGACGCGGTGGCCGCAGCACGCAGGGAAAGAGACATAGCTGAGGACTTCACAGTGAGGAGCCCAGCAACGCCAGAATGGGTTCGAATGGCTTGTGCAGATCGGTTCACAGAGATGGTATGGAATTATTGATTATTTTCCTAAAAGGTGGCTTTTCTATCTCTTGTTTCTTAGACCTCTAAGGTAAATTCATAACCTAATCTGATCAAATTACAAGGTCAAATTATAAAATGTAAGCTTATCAAAGTATTAAGAGGCGGGGCGCCTGGGTGGCTCAGTTGGTTAAGCGTCTGCCTTCGGCTCAGGTCATGATCCCAGCGTCCTGGAATCGAACCCCACATCGGGCTCCCTGCTCAGCGGAGAGCCTGCTTCTCCCTCTGCCTCTGCCTGCCTCTCTGCCTACTTGGACTCTCTCTCTATCTCTCTGTCAAATAAATAAATAAATAAAATCTTTTAATTAAAAAAACAAAGTATTAAGAGGCTAAAAATAAATCACACAAATACCTTGTGTATATGTAGCAATTCTAAATTTTTAAAAAGCATTTCTACATCTGTTATTTAATTTGATTGTCTCGGCAACCCTGAAGCAGGATGATTTATCATGCTTCAAAAACTAATAGCTAAATATGAAACAACTGGATGATTTCACTGAACCATTTTATTTCCTCCCTCTATCCTACCTAACCTACTCTTCAAGAAAAACAAACACAGAAAATAATCCATGTATCATGTAGCTGTATTTGATAATATACTGTCCGTGTTCCCAATACAAACGCAGAGTACACAATCTACCTTTCCTTGAGAAGAACGGGATCTTATTACCAGCTGCCGCTCTTCCACTTCATGACAACGCCCCCCAGCCCAGGAGAGGGATGACTGGGAGTCACCTGCTAGATGCCCACGCACGCAGCAATCCCAGCCTGCTGAATGCTGTAGTGTCGCCACCTCGGGGAGGTCACTGAGTCTGCCTGTGCCCGTTTCCTCATAGCATGCTAATATATACATTAACACTCGGTAGCGTTGATTGAGCACCGTCCTAGATATTTTACACAGATTATCTCATGAGTCACTACTCTAACTCTGTCAGGTAACTGGTATTATTTTCTTCATTTTACTATTGAGGAAACTTGGCCCAAAGTCAAGACTCAAACCCAGACCATCTGGCTCCAGTATAGTATATTGCCTCTTAGAGAGAAAAGAATTGATTCTCTACCTCTTAAAGGAAATTTGTGTTTTCAGATCTATACTGAAAGAAGCCTAAATACTTAAATGACCTCTCCAAAACATCCAGCCATAGAGTGAAAGAATAATGTGACCCAGGATTTGGGAATACTGCTCAAAGGGAAATGTCATCATAGCACATTTCCTTCCCTTACATGATCCAGCCCTCTTCCCATCTCCAAACCTGACTCAACATTGCTTGTTCTCCAGTCATACCAACCACCCCCTCTTTCCCACCAAGGGTCCCAGCAATAGCTCTGCCCTCCCAGGCGGCCCGTCACCTGACTGTGCTGTCCACAGAAGGTTTACTATCACCTACCTCAGGTCAGTCCTGCCCAGTTGGCCGCGGTCAGGGAACCAGCACTCCTCCACTGCAGGGACCCCTTCCCAGGACTGAGTTGGGCCTAGAGGGCCCTGTCCATCTCCTCCCAGCAACAGTGGTCACACAGGTAACTGCAGAATTGCTTGATCTCTACCCCAATGCATAAGCACTCCCAACCTTTCAAAAACTGTTCTCAGTCTTCTTTTGCAGTAATAAATATCCTTTCCCCAAATGCGGCAGCTTGGCAAAACTAAAAACATGCAGCAGCAGGTTCTAATTTTCCTTTCTTGCCCATGTTTAACTTTGTCAGTCTTCAAATGGTCTGGCTCTCAGAAAATGAATTCCTTCATTTCCAAATTTTTAGGCCATTATTAATAATTGGGTTATCTGGCAAAGTCAGTCTGTCACATGCAATGGTAAGAAGTGAACCACTTGGATTTCAATTACTATTTGGGACTCAGCCTGCCAGGTACCTTGCCCCTGGGAAGGGGCCATATTTTCTTCCAAGTCTGATGGCTTTTTGGTAAGACTAATTGAATATGTCTTTGTGGATATAAATCATGTACTAATTCGTATACCCACCAATCAAATGCTCAGGGTCAATGTAAAAGTAACTTCACATTTTCTTTTTTTTATATTTTATTTTATTTTTTAAAGATTTTATTTATTTATTTGAGAGCAAGAGAGCATGAGTGACTCTTGCAAGAGAGCACGAGTGAGAGACTGTGAGCCAGTGGGAGGGGCGGAGGGAGAGGGAGAAGCTGATACCTCACTGAGCAGGGAGCCCGATGCGGGGCTCGATCCCAGGGCCCTGGGATCATGACATGAGCTGGAGGCAGACACTTAACTGACTGAGCCACCCAGGAGTCCCTTCACATTTTCTAAAACACACCTAAATAGCACCTCATGTTATAATCTAGATTTGATATATAAACCTCATTTTAGTAACATGTATTACTTTTTATCTTCATAAAAGTAACACATGTCCATTATGGAAAAGTAAGAAAAATATTGCAAAGAATAAGATGAAAGTTAAAATCAGCCATACTCCCACTAACCAGAAATAATCATAAAAATTTTGGTATTTAGGGACACCTGGGTGGCTCAGCTGGTTAAATGTCTACCTTCTGCTCAGGTCATGATCCCAGGATCCTGGGATCCAGTCCCACACTGGGCTCCCTGCTCAGGCAGGGAGCCTGCTTCTCCCTCTGCTGGCCACTCCCCCTGCTTATGCTCTCTCTCTCTCTCTGACAAATAAATAAATAAAATCTTTTTTTAAAAATTTGGTATTTATATACATTCACACACACTTGTAATCATCTTTTAAGTCATAACTATTTATATGTACAATTTATTTACATACTCATTTTCCAAAATTGAGATATCCCTAATATAAATGTTTAAAAAGATTTGATCAGTATAATTGGGAGTGACTTCATGATGAGAGTATGGGCTTCTTCAAATTCTTGACAGTACTTCAGGGATTCAAGAGTTTCTCTGTTCTGACCTCCAGACACCCACAGCAAAAGGATAACCAGAAACCAGCCTTCAGTGGGGCCTCCCAAGGGAAGCAGAGAGGAGGAAGTCCTGACTCTTGGTTTAACAAAGAGGACCAGAAACACACGAAATGTAGATTCTGCTACTTCCTGTCACAGGACATGGCAATACTCCTCCATCTGTATTATACCACAAAGCAGGTGCCAGACATTGTTCTGGGGGCTGGCAAGTCAGAAGTGAATGAAACAGAGAGCAGCCTCTCCATTTGTGGAGCTTACTTTCTAGAAACCCGAAGTCTACCTTCCATCTCCCTAGCCTGGGTTGAAGCAGCCTCTTCACTGGCCTTCCTATACCTAGTGCAGCCAGAAAGTTGGGGTGTGACAAATAGGATCATGGCACTCTAGCATGTATGGAGGTGAGAAGGTTCCCATTGCTCTTCAGATAAAGATATAACTTTTTAACTTGCCCTGCCAAACCTATAAACCTGCAGGTCCAGCATGACCAGCCTCACCCACTTCTCCAGCTATGCATGGTACCCTACCCTGCCTTCTCGCTCCATGCTTGCCGCCTTCTGGCTGCTCCTCTTGTCAAGGACAGAGGCCTCCACCAAGCTCTGCCTTCTGTTAGGGACCATCTTCATCCTTTTCCCAGGCTAATCCCACTCACCTTTCATATTTTTAATCAAATTCAAGAAATCAATTCAATACTTTCCTTTTTGCATATTTTGAGGTACTGGGAGTATACTGCTGAACCAGACTCACAGGTACCGGCTCGCAAGTTGTTTACGGTGTAGCAGGGGAGAAAGACAAATAATTACCATGAATTGTAAGTGCTCAGCTGACTCTGGGTTATGCCTGTGAATTAATAGAACAAAACTTTTCTAACTTAGCCTTAACCTTTTCTTAAAGTCAAAGAGGTCATAGATTTGGCCCCAGCTTTGATCATTCATCATGCAATCAATCATTAATTTTTCCCTGCACCAGACACTGCTGGGGAACTAAAGAAACAGTGAGCCAGTCAATCCCTGCCCACATGGAGCTTACATTCTACTGGGGAAACCAAACAGTAAACAAGTAAACAAACACACAATATAATTTCAGGTGGTGATAAATACTATGAAGCAAAATAGAAAAATCAGGGACTAGAATGTGATGGAGAGATTATTTTAGATAATTTTTGATGGTTTATTAGAGAAATTTTCTCTAGGGCATTGACATTTGAGCTGAGGCCTGAGTGAAGTGAGGGAGCAAGCATAAAGCTGGTAATGATATGGTTAGAGAATAATTAATGCAAAAGCCCTGTGGCAGTTTCATTGGATTCAAAGTAGCATGGGACCAAGTAGCCCTCAAAAATGGCCTTACCTTGTAAGTCTCTGATATTGGTAGAAAAAACTTGTAACTAAAAGGCTGCAGTTGTTGTTCTTCCTGGCATAAAGATATCAGAAATAAAAACATGTGGGGTGCCTGGATGGCTCAGTCAATTAAGCATCTAACTCTTGATTTCAGCTTAGCTCACAGTTTCAGGGTGGTGAGATCAAGCCCCGCATCAAGCTCTGTGCTGAGTGTGGAGCCTGCTTAAGATTCTCCCTCTCCCTTTCCCTCTGCCCCTCCCACACTTGCTCTCTCTCTCTCTCTAAAATAATTAGTTAATTTATAAATAAATAAAAATAAAATTTGTGACTTACTTATCTCTACATCAGGAGGGTGAAACCTGAATAATCCTTATTCCAGCTTCCGTTGCAACTAGCGTCTATCACAATCCAGGTCTATATCTTCAGTTCTTTAGAAATTACGATTTGTTCACACGGCAGGCCTCCTAAAGTCCTCATAGCCTGGCTCCTCACACAGACCAGTCTCTTTAAAGCATCTTAGAACAAATCTGAGCCTATCAGATTTACATTTAATCAAACTACAACATGGTATTTTAACCGAAATACAGTCTACCCTTGAACAACACAGGTTTGAACTGTGCAAGTCCACTTATACCCAGATTAATACAGTACAGCGCTGTAAATGTATTTTCTCTTCCTTAAGATTTTCTTTATAACCTCTTCTTGTCTCTTACTTTATAATAAGAATACAGTATATAATACATATGTGTTAATCAACTCTTTTATCAGTAACAGAGTTCATTTCAGTCAACAGTAGGCTATTAGTACTTAAGTTTTGGGGGAGTCAAAATTATAAGTGGATTTTCACCTTCACGGGGGGGTCAGCATCCCAGCCCCCAAAATTGTTCAAGGGTCAACTGTATATAATGATCCACTCTGGCATATAAAACTGTACTATGCAAAAAAACAAAAACCAAAACAAACTTTTTTGAGAAACAGATATTAACACTCCTAGTATATTTGGCCTTTGAATTCTGTTGTCAAAACACAATTTGTTCTGACACATAAGAAGGCAAGAGATTCAGAAGGTCTGTGTACCAGAACGTGAGCCTTGGAAAGTCTAAAACCTCCTCTTGTAATAACCTGAGGAGGTTATTACATAAGGTAAATAACAGCCTGCCTATTTCTTAAATAGAAATGACGGTCAAACCCTCATTTGTCCTTTGGAATTAAATAAAATAATGCATGTAAGAATATTGTGTAAATACAAGTCACTCTGTAAATATTAAAGTGAAGTTTCCACCAAATACCCATAACTATTAATGACTTTCTTCAAAATATGCCTCTTCCAAAGGGCTTAAAAAGAATTTCCACATTAAATCAAGCTGACCTGCTAAGGGCTGAAAAAAACAACCCTTAAGACTAGCAGCCTCATTTTCACAGATAATTAGTTCTAAGCTTCACCAAAAAGCAGGCCAAAAAAAAAATTCTTCTATTTGAACAATCATTTACTATATCAAAGATTGTTTACATCTGTGGCTTTGGTTACCTTGATCAAAGTTGTTGATTATTGTTTTTATCCATGGGCCCTTTCCTAGGTGCTTAACTCCTGGTCAGAACAGTGTTGCTGGTGGTAGGTTCTGTTCAGAGCCCAGCAGAGCAGCCTGGCTCAGCCAGACCCAGCCAGAAACATCATCTGTATATATTCGCCTTTCTGGTGATGCAAGAAAGAAAAATGTATTTCTTGGAAAATGTGTTTTGTAGAGTCACTTAAAATTCCACAAGGGAAAAAAAAGGAAATTTCTCTTAAAGATATACAGAAAATACCTAATTAATACTTTCAAGTTAGAACTTTTCCTTAGAAACAGTGATTTCATCCAAAAAAAAAAAAAATCTTTAGGATTCAGAGACAAGAAGAGCTCCACAGCCTTAAAAATTAGAAAAATCCTGCCTTAAAGAATTTGGCAGTAGGACAAATACAAAAACCTTGTTATCACTAGCAGCAAAAAGTATTTAAGTATTTATTAAAGTAGCTACAACACCGTGGTGTGTAGGGGCTGCCACCGTGGGAAGCCATGTAAAGTCAAGGAGCAGATTCAGTTTCCATCTCCTGGAAGCTAAAATCAGACACTTAGCTTCGAAACAAGTATGTAAACAGGTTTCAGTTCACCCCACATTTTGAAGGGGCAGCTTTATCATGCTGACTCATAAGGAATACTTGCAACCACAATGAGTGGGTATGTCACGTGTTAGGCGGAGGCCTGACTTTAGAGTAACTTCATGGGAACCAGTCCTTCCATTCTAGACCGGTACCTAGTTCTGATGGCCATGCCTGCCCTGCCCTGTTATTCTGTACAGTTGCTGGGTGTCTGGTTTCTGAAGGCCTTTACCCTCCCCACTCTACAAACCCTGATGCAGCCTCCTTCCACCTGCTTCCTTCCCTCTGCATCACTAGCACCTTGCCACCCCCATGCTTCGTTTTCCCTTCCTGCTTCTTTTGCATTTCTAGATGCCCAGACTCAGTGAGAGTTGGCAGCATTAAAAGTGCCACCTGTTTAGTTTAGTAAAGGGAGCCCTTCCTGCCAGATGAAGGAGAGACACAGGAACATTTCCTGCACTGTGAGCAGCCCGGTTTGCCTACACTCCCATCAGCTGGTTTGCCCCCAAACACTAGTCCTCAACCACATATCCTGTGTGCCACCTTGCATTTCTCTGAACAGAGGGACATGTACCGCCAGTCCTACAAGATTGTGTTCTATTTCTTTGTAGTGTTGGAACCTACCCCCATCACATGTAGAAACAGGCATTCTACATCCTGTCCTGCTAAAGCTAAGCCACAGATACTTGGCAAGGCCTTAAAACTAGCAGAGACACACCTCAGCCCCATGGGTTCTGCGAGCTGGAGCGCAGACACAAACGCACACTCAGGAGATGACTCGCAGTGAAGGCTCCCATGGTGCCTTCCTCAGAATGCTGTCTACCCTTCTGCACACACACACACACACACACACACACACACACAGACACACAAACATTACTCACATGCACATGCACACACGCTCAGACAGGCACATGCCCTCTAGTTCTTCATCACGTTCTCCTCCCAGCCTCTCATGCTATCTGGGAAGACATTTTACTGGCACTCGAACAGGCTGGGAAACTGGTTCCGTGTTGAACATTCTTGTCCCAGGGTGCAGGGGCCAAATCTGTTCCCTGCCATGCTTGGTGACACTTGACACAGTGGCCTTTCTTACTACTGAAGGGTGATTATCTGACACTGTTACTGAATGTATATTTTTGTATCTGAAAGCTCTCCTACCTGGTCTCTGGGAGGTAACTCCTCTAGTTGAGAGAAGCAGAGAAAGAAGAGAGGTAGGGAGAGCACCTAAAAAGGAACAGGGCAAAGCTGGAGGCATTCCTCAGATGAAGAGAGAAACAAGCAATGCAGAATGTGACACAGGAAGGAGGCAGCCTTTTAACTAGCAATGGACAGGAGTTCCAATGTACTTAGTGGTTAAGACACGGGTGCTGGAGTCAGAAGGATGTGGGTTAGAATCCTAGCCTTACCTTTGGTGATTTATATAACTTCTCTGATCATTTGGTTTCCTTATCTATAAAATGAGGGGAGAGGTCTGTGGAGAGAATAATTCTAATTACTTTACAGCATTGTTGTAAGGATTACGATAATGCATGAATAGCATTTTCACAGTTGTCACATGTAGGAAGTGGTCAATACACACTGAAGGTGAGGATGAGGATGATGATGATAATGAAGATGATTCAGTCAAAAGTCCACGAGACCACCTTCAGATTTAATGATTTGCTAGACGGACTCACAGAACTGAGAAAAGCTGGTATATTCATGGTTATGGTTTATTACAGTGAAAAGATACAGGTTAACATCAGCAAAGGAAAAAGGAACATAGGGCAGGGTCCAGGACAGACCAGGCACCAGCTTCCATTTGTCCTCTCCCAGTGGAGTCACATAGACAACACCTAATTCTCCCAGCAATGATGTATGAGAAGATATACAAGGTATTGCCAACCAGAGAAGCTTACCTGAGCCTTGGTATCCAGAGTTTTTATTAGAGATCAGCCAAGGAAGCATAAGTTGTCTGCATCTGACCTTAGTTACTCAGTGTCCAGACCTTCCAGAGGTTAAATGATACCACATGTCTCAAGGCCCCAGGTAAACAAAGACATCTTATCAGGTGGGATTTCAAGGGCTTTGGTGTTACCTCTCAGGAGCTGGTCTGGGGCTAAAACTTTTTTTGGAATGTGCAGAGTTTGGACAACCCAGGCCTGCTGACTTACTCCTTTACTGCACAGTGATGATGATAAAGATGGCAAGTACGCATTGTCACTAGACCTTAAGACCAATGAGATTGGGCCAGATATAGCTCAGAAGCTGAGAGTTAATGAAAAGCAGAATTGGTCTTGACAGTCATAGTGACTATTGCCTTAATTGTTGAGAACCAACAGGGAGAGATAGAATGGAGAAGGAAGGGGATGATGGCACCAAGCAAAGAAGATAAAGGGAAGATTACCCAAAGCCAATGAAGAGCAGCTTAAGTCCCAGAGGTGGGGCCTTTGAGACCAAAACAAGAGTTAGGTCCTCACTCCAAAAGCTAAGGAGTTGGTGAGACTCAAGAAGGCCAGGAATGACAATTGATCTGTGTTCCAAAGCAGAGGGGCACCTGGGGGCCTAGGTCTGGTGAAAAGAATTAGAAGCAGGTTTTGGAAAAGACTAAAAATTCCATTCCATTTAGCAG
The DNA here is from genome assembly GCF_003265705.2 of Callorhinus ursinus. Classification (NCBI taxonomy): domain Eukaryota; kingdom Metazoa; phylum Chordata; class Mammalia; order Carnivora; family Otariidae; genus Callorhinus; species Callorhinus ursinus. The sequence continues at coordinate 32,904,940 of NW_027397064.1, read as the reverse complement.
AGGAGCTGACCTAAAACCACCTTAGACTAGACTGAAGCGCTTTGTCCGAGTCTAGCCCAGCCCAGGTGCAACAGGATGATTCTAAATGAGATAGCCAAGCAACTCCCCAAGCGCCAGTTAAGTAGAGAATACGGAAAGGCCCTTTGAGAAAGGCAAACCTAGCCCCCATTTACATTTCAATACAGACTAAGAGCAAACAGAACAGAATTTGTAAAGATAACAGGTTAGAATTTGAGGGTTTTTTTTGTTTGTTTTTGTTGCCTCCTTTTTGTATTTCTGTGAAAGAAATATTAGGAGAAATGCTTTTTGGGATCTTCATAACTTTCCATTACTTATGGGAAGTTTGTTCTTGTTTTTAACACTTTTGTAACTAAAAGTCAACTCTCCAAACAAAAACAGGACAACAGCAGAGGGGAGGAATATCTGCTTCCTGCCAGACCTTAGGGGGGAGTTCCCAGCAGAAGACACGGGAATTGAGGAGCACAAGGAAGAAGGATAAACAAGTCAAAATCTTGGGGCCGGTAGTCCAGGATAGTAGAATAAGCCTGGGGGTTAATTAGCAAGGGCGCTGTTCCACACAAATCATTTGGCTAAAGGTGTAGATGGGGCTGTTCTCAGATCAGTGCAGAGGAGACCAAGTCTGTAGGCTCCAACGCAAACAACTCTCAGCCTAACCACTCTCCCCTTCCCACTATCCTCCCCCAAACATCTTCCTAAGATATATCATTCTCAGGGGCGCCTGGGTGGCTCCGTCGTTAAGCGTCTGCCTTCGGCTCGGGTCATGATCTCAGGGTCCTGGGATCGAGCCCCGCTTCGGGCTCCCTGCTCCGCGGGAAGCCTGCTTCTCCCTCTGCCACTCCCCCCGCTTGTGTTCCCTCCCTCGCTGTGTCTCTCTCTCTGTCAAATAAATAAAATCTTAAAAAAAAGAAAGAAAAATTTTCAAAACCTACAGATTCGAGATAGTTTTTCTGATGAGATATTGCAATGGCATTATGACATTAAGCATTTTATTTGCTTTCTTTCTTAGATCCCAAGAGATGACCCAAAGACATTTAAACCTTGGTCTATCCCTATAGCGTAACATTGCTGTCATTTCCTAAAAGGTAAGATTATTAAGCTGAAGGATAATTACTCAGAAAGAAAAAACATCAGCCAGGCCAGTAGCTTTCAAACTGTTCTAAGGAAGTTTAGGATTGCACAAATGTGTAAATCTAGTTTCTTTTTTTTTAAAGATTCTTTATTCATTTGAGTCAGACAGAGAGAGAGAGAGGGAGAGGAGGAGCAAGGGGAGGGGCACAGGGAGAGGGAGAAGCAGGCTCCCTGATGAGCAGGGCATCCTGCCGCCCAGGACCCTGGGATCACGACCTGAGCCAAAGGCAGACCTTTAAAACTGAGCCACCCACGAGCCCCTCTAGTTTCATTTTTAAATCTTATCCAACATTTAATTTTTTAACACTAAACATGCATGGCTTTGGATGCTGACAAGGAAAGTCAAGGTATTTTATCCAAGAAAAACATAGCAATTTTTCTTTTCATTTTCTTCTCTTTTCTTTTTTAAAGATTTTATTTTTAGGTAATCTCTATACCCAACATGGGGCTCGAACTCACAACTCTGAGATCAAGAGTCACATGCTCCATCGACTAAGCCAACCAGGCGTCCCAGTTTTTCCTTTTCCTCTTAAAATAAATGAGAAAGCTGGGACGCCTGGGTGGCTCAGTCGGTGAAGCGTCTGCCTTCAGCTCAGGTCATGATCCCAGGGTCCTGGGATGGAGCCCCACATGGGGCTCCCTGCTCGGTGGGGAGCCTGCTTCTCCCCTGCCTGCCCCTCCCCTTGCTTGTGTTCTCTGTCTTTCTCTCTGACAAATAAATAAGTAAAATCTTTAAAATAAATAAATAAAATAAAATGAGAAAGCTCTGGATTAAGATATTTTAAAGATCCTATTCCCTGATTCTTTTGAGAATCACTTATATCTTGAGTGCAAAACACCAAACTAAAATCTATTGCTTCCCACATTTATAATTAATTACTGCTATTTAAAAGAGGTATCTAGTTGTATTTGTTGAGTTCAACCCCTACAATTTTATAGTGCAGCTTAACACAAAACACAGGGCACTGAAGGCTTTGGAGCATGACCACCAAAACTGCCTGGGAAATGTATGCTGACAAAAAGAAACATTGGAAAATTGTTGGAAAATTGCATTGTTGGAAAATTAAACTGTTTTTGTGCACACTTACTGGGCAACAATTTTTAATGTTGAAAATGAAAGCAGAGTTGAGAACTACATCATAGATTCAGAGAAAATTTTTTTTTTCTTCAAACTCTAATTTTCCAATTAAATGTCTAAAACAACCTATGTGTATTAACAGATATGTTTAATTCCATTGTGCTTTGTCACATAAGAACTTGCATTGATAGTTTTGCTAAATCAGACTAAATAATTAATGAGATTTTTGTTTCTCCTTTCACAGTAACAACAAAAATCAAAATAGTCAACATTTAAAATTATATTTTAAATTATTATAAAATAGTAATTAAAAAACATACACCCACGTATAGAGGGCAGAATAGTTAGCTCTTTAATTATTCTCTCTCGCTACCTCTCTCTTTCCGAGTATTAAAATTAAATGTGGATATGCTGGCAAATTCACTCTAATCCCTGTATAAAACAAGGTTTGTAAAGTGCACAGCATTGTGCCTGACACTAGTACTCAATCAAGGAAAGCCACACACACACACACACTCAGATACACTAAGTGCCAAACTTTAACAAATTGGAGACAACCAGTGAATGAACTGGGTTGTCAAGTTTTTGTACAAACTTCAAAATAAAGAACATCCTCAGAGTGCAAGAGAAATTTAAAAACCAAAAATCAAAGCCAAACCAAAAAAATCTCTTTTGCTACTTTACCACTTACAGCTATTTATGTGTCAGAATTATCTCCATGCTGTGCAGTTAAAAAAAAAAATGCAGATATAAATTACATTCTGAGTCTTTAACTGTCATCCTTTACCCGCAATTTCAGATTTTTGCTTTCTTCAAAGTAGCATAATTGTTCTCACATATTTGCTTTATAAGCAAGTGTTAAACACTGACCTTATTAAATTTGTACCCCACTAAAATCGTGTGTGTGTGTGTGTTCCCATAACATTTTAAACCTCTGCTAAAAATGTGTGAAAATCTCTGAGCTCATCCAGCTTCTCATTTATTTTATAAATGAAGACATGGAGGCCAAGGAAGAATAAGAACTACCTAAATGTGCTTATTCAGATCCATAAAGCTTTACCAATCCAATTTTTCAACTATTTATTGTTTTCCTTACAAGCAAAAGTTGGGGGATTTGCACACTTTTATAATTATTCTCTTTTCTTTTTTTTCCAGGTGTTTCAGTTTTTCACAAGTAAAAAGGTGATTTGTTAATCCAAACTGGTATTCTTATACTGTGGTGGAAAAAAGACACAAATTTTAGAAACACTATTCAAGTCTGATTAGGTTAAAGATTAATCACTATTTATAAATTATTTACTTAGACTTTCTAGGCTAGAGGCCACCAGACAAATTTTGCAATATACACAATAGCCAAGTTTAAGTTTGATTTGTTTCTGAAGATATCATGTAAATATTGCTCTAAAAGCAAATTGTTTCTTTCTGTGTCCATCCAATCTAACTGGACTAGTAATGCAAGTTACAAACCTATAATGAAAGACACTTCTCAGTAAATAAATATGTGATTAGGTTTTGTTTTGTTCCTACTGTGAATTAGCTGTGGGTCTGTGCATGAGCATTTGACAGCAAAGGAGTGGTATTTTAGTCATGTAGGTCAGCTATTCAACTGGTTAACATTCTTTTGGAATTTGGAGATAAAAAGGCAATGTAAAAACATATTCAATGTATTATCATAAAACCCTTTAATTTTTTGTGTATAGAAAATATCTGATCTAGTATCAGTTTCAGAAATACTTCCCTGCTCAGTTTCCCATATATTGAAGGGAGTAACACAGAGCAAAAGAGTTCTAAATTGTAATCATCCCAACGTTGTAGTTTAAAACATGTGGGATCCACCAAATTCCATTGATCTGAGTTTTTGAGGCCATCAGAGGAGAATATGAATTAGGCCTTATTTGACCAGAAAGTCAGGAGGTAAACTGACACTCTGTCAGCCAGAGTTTGCATGATGAAGTCACCAAGCCACCATCTGCAAGGACTCCAGAAGTGAATGAGCGATGGGGGGCTGATCTGAGAGCACTGGGTGACGTGGAGGCAGAGATCAGGCTTGCGGTAGGGGAGGCTATAGGTCGCTGGAGGCAGTGAGCACATCTGTTGAAGGGACTGGGATACGGTTGTGCACAGGCCTGTCCACTGACTTTGGAGGCTTCACTAGGGCCACAGAAGTTTAAGGGAAGAAGTGGGACTGAAGCACAAAGAGAAAGGAGACTAGAACAGAGAAGTCATAGGCAGGACAAAAAATTACACAAGGTTTTTGCACACATAAGCAGAAGAGCTTGGGAATTTAGTGGGAGTAGCCAGGGCAAAATAAGCTGAAAGTAAAAAAAAAAAAAAAAAAAGTTTTGGCTCTCAGAAATAAAATCCTTAACTGTGTAATCTAATGTGAATATAAGAAATTTGTTTTGGGGCACCTGGGTGGCTCAGTCAGTTAAGTCATAATGGGGGGGTCCTGAGATCGAGCCCCACACTGGGCTCCCTGCTCAGAGGGGAGTCTGCTCCTCCCTCTCCCTCTGTCCCTCTCCCCCTGCTTGTGCTCTCTCTTTTTCTCTCTCTGTTAAATAAATAAAATATTTGAAATTTTTGTTTTATCATCTGTATCATTTTAAACAGTGGTAAATATAATTCATATTTTGTAAAAATTTGGTCTTGTTGGGGCTAAGGATGGTTACTAGGCGTTTTGTATTTGTCACAGTTGAGAACTATAAAGCAGCAAAAATAGAGGGGTCTATATAAAAATTACTTGTGTGAGTTGATGCACTAAAATCTGAATGGCATGGATATCAATCAAATACTTTTTCAAAAAGGCACAGTTGAAACCACATACTTGAAACCAGTTCTTTGGGCTCTAAGCATCGTTAAAGGATAGTTACTAAATTTTTTAAATTAGCAATACATTCACACAGTTCAAAAATATAAAAAGGTATATAGTGCAAGGACTTACTCTCATACCATCCCCATCCAGCCAATTCTCACACAAGCACAAAATATAACCACTTTAAAGAAAAAAGATTTATTTATTTATTTGAGAGAGAATCCCAAGCAGACTGCATGCTAAGTGCAGAGCCCTGCCAGTGTGGGGCTCTAACCCACAACCCTGAGATAATGACCTGAGCCAAAATCAAGAGTCGGACACAACCAACTGAGCCACCCAGGCGCCCCAACCATTTTTATTACTACTTTTTTTTCCCCCTTCAGGAATAGCTGGTCCCGAAGACCCCTCCACTCTTGTCAAGATTAAAGTTACTCTTGGTCCCACACATGGATGGGACACAGTGACCAAATGTTGGGATGGTAGTGGAAGTCTAAGGTGTCAGGACGAGCAGCTGGTTCCTGCCTATGTTACACCTGCTGGACCCACTGAATGAGGTGCTGATCCCCCCTCCCCATCGAGACAATTCTATCCCTTTCCCCATGTCTGCAGCGCCCTGGTGTCTGTAACAGTGAGGAATATAACCCTTAACGCTTATCATGGCTCTGTGGATCCTCCTGTTTTCCCCATGGGTCTTGGGCACATAGAAGGCATTTGTACTCTTGCTTTCTGAACCTGGGCTCTCTGAGTGGGTTTCCTCTCCTGAAAGGAAAAACAGCCTGCTCCAGCTCCACCCCCGGAATAGTAAAAATTAACATTTGATCTCTCTCATATAACTGTATAGACAAATAGCACAAAGAAATCACTCCTGATTCATAAGATGCTGAAAAGAAGTTTAAAAATTAGGCAGAAATAGTTGGAGACAGAAAATAAAGGCATTTTCTCAGTCTCCTTACACAACCTTGAATGAGTTGATACTAAGATATCACTGAGTACAAAACAAGAATGTTCTTGCCTTGGCATAGCCACCATAGCAGGACAGACATTCCCACACTCCCTTTACTTCATTTTAGATGATGTCACCAGCTGTCTAACTGGTCTTGTTCCAAACCATTCTGTGCATAGCTGCCCGGATAATCTTTCTCAACATCTATAACCACCTATCCATCCTCACTGGGTAAAAGAGTAACATTCAACAGGACGGTTTCTTCTTCCAAAAAGGACTGTACTGTAATTTGTGTGGTAGTCACCAGTTGTTTCTATCTGCTTGGGGGTCTTTTCCTTTGGGAAGTTTCCCATCCTCCAGGCCATGTGTTCCAGGAGGGCTGCTGGGCAAGGCACAGGATAAGCTGGTCTAAGTCTCTCCCAAGAGTGAGACTCTTGAGTAAGGTCCATGAGGTTAAAAGGCCACTGGTACAGACTGCCTGGATGGCCCAGCTGTGGAGAGCAGGTCCACAAGCTCTGCTGGGAGACCCTCAGAGGTGCTCCTGTCCCTGTGCATCTCAAGGCCTGCTTCTCCAGTTCTGCCCTCAATTCTGTCTGCTAGGCAATATCTTCCCCATTTTATTAGTTTCCTAGAGCTGCCATCACAAATTCCCACAAACTGGATAGCTTAAATATTTATCCTCTCACAGTTCTGGAGGCTAGAAGTCCAAAATCAAGGTGTTAGCTGGGCCATGGATTCTAGGGAAGAACCCTTCCTTGCCTTGTCTGGTGGCTTAAATATATCATATCGTTTATACTAAATTTCTAAAGTATTTTAAAGTAAATTAGTACACAGAAAACAACACCGATTAAGACCAGACTCCTTAATATATCTGCCTAGGTTGTTCTCAGAGTAACCCTCATTTCATCTCCGCTGCTGCTCCCCCAACACACACAGACATATATACAAACTACACTCCACACTAGACACACCGAGCTGCTCCCTGCTCCTAGAAGGTGGCAGCCATTGCCACTTCTCAGGCCTTTCCACATGCTGCTTCTTGCCCCTACTTCTCCATCTGACTGACCTCTTCTCTTCAAGTCCCACTTTAGCTATCTCCTCTTCAGAATCGTCTGGGAGCCCCTTCCTTCCCAGCCCTGCAGATCTGGCCACTCTCTCATCCACATTCTAGTGGCATCCAGTGCAGGCCTCTCCATCTGTACGTTCACAGTGTGACTGCGCTTGTCACTATCATCTGTGTCCCTCGCTGGACAGTGCACGTCATAAGACCCACAAGTTATTGTTTTCTGAACTCTATTACAGCACACCAGGCACATAGTAGGTACTTAGCACATATGTGCTGAATAAAACAAAAGTGAAGGTCCTAGAACATTTCATTTCTTACCTTTTCTGCCAAGGAAAAGCAGAGACCTTCCTCACTGTTCTTAGCAAATGCTTTCCTCAAAGACAAATCTGTTGCTTACATATTGTTCTTTCTAGACAAGTGATTCTCAAAATGTCATAAGACACCAAAGTTCTTCATGTTATTCCATAACACTTTTTACCTGGGTCCTAAAAGTTCATGGAATTTGTGCATTTTAAAACTTGACTAATATTCAAAGTAGTGGGTATAGAGAATTGCTGCAGATTTTCACATTAGCACTTCCTATGACAATTTGCCTAATGCTAAGAACCTCTGTTGTGGACAAGCCTTACTGTATATAGCCCTCTGAGGCCACAACCACCTGCACTAGCTAGGTTCTGAAAAATGAAGCTATGTTTTAAAAGAAAACGATTTTTGGTCTTTCTAGAACCAGAAAAGGAAATCCTCCAAGACAGTTTTAATACTGCATTTTAAGAGTAGAATCAGAAATGCACGATGAGTAAAAGGCTACTTTTCTCATCAGATAAATTGGCATTAGATTTCCATTATAGACCGTTCATGACCTTCTTCTGGAAGAATCATCATCATCAATGCTATTATATTTAGCTTCCCTTGAAAGTAAAACAGCCCTGCTCCCTTACCGAGTTTCTGTGAAGAACTTTAAAATGCATGTGAAAATATTTTGTAAATGATAACATCCTGTCTGTATGTAAGGTCCACAATGACCACTCTATGACTACTAATATCAGGAGCAGTAGTGGTGCTTACTACCAGTTCTGTGGTTCCTGCTGCCGTTTCTACTACCACTAACAACAACAATAAAGCACCAACTAATTTCTATTCAGTTGCTTTCTCATTTTAGGCTAATAACTTGATATCATCACACATAGGCCCCTAAAAAGTGAAATTTGGGCTTATAAAAAGAGAGCAAAGAAAGATGGACATCTAAATATGCCAGGCAACAGTTCAACATACATTCAAGATCATTTTCTAACACAGAGACCTTTAGATCTAGGTTATCAAGAAGATTTCTTGTTCCTTAAATGAATTTTAATATATGAAGAAATAAGAATTAATAAGCAATAAACAGTCCTTCCTAAATAATCCTATAACTGTTATACCATATGCCATCACAGTTAACTTTGTTTGTTTTCCTTTAAATAAATGCCTTGAATGTTAAATAACTTAGAATGTAGCTATTATGGTTGCCGAAAATATTACTTACTTGTCAAGTTACTTCAAACTATTTTCTGAATAAACACTTTACAGGAGCAAAGAGTTTTCACCTTAACCTACCATCATTCCTATGTGGAGAGAGAGAGTGAATGCCAGATTTCTTGAATCCCTAAGCCTCAAAAATCTAAATAATAGAGTCTGTTTCAAGAGGAGAAATCAGTGTCTTAAAAGAATAACTTATTTACCAAATTTTATTAAAATGTTCAGGTAATTAGCAATGCCTATTTTTTATTTTTCACAATCTTGATTTTAACAAGTATTACTAATAGTAAATATTATTTTTTTAAATTTTTTAAAGATTTTATTTATTTATTTGAGAGAAAGCATGAGATAGAGAGAGAGCATGAGAGGGGGGAGGGTCCGAGGGAGAAGCAGACTCCCCGCTGAGCACGCGGGACTCGATCCCAGGACTCCAGGATCATGACCTGAGCCGAAGGCAGTCGCTTAACCAACTGAGCCACCCAGGCGCCCACTAATAGTAAATATTATTAATAGTCAAATAACTGGGCGCCTGGGTGGCTCAGTTGGTTTAGCGACTGCCTTCGGCTCAGGTCATGATCCTGGAGTCCCGGGATTCAGCGGGGAGTCTGCTTCTCCCTCTGACCCTCTTCCCTCTCGTGCTCTCTGTTTCTCACTCTCTCTCTCTCAAATAAATAAATAAAATCTTTAAAAAAAAGTCAAATAACTACTAAAACTCTTCTATACAGCAAGTGAAATCGATGGTATATATGAGGGGTGCATGGTTAGCTCAGTCAGTAGAACAAGCAACTTGATCTTGGGGTCATGAGTTCAAGTTCCACCTTGGGTTTGGAGATTACTTAAATAAAAAAAAAATTTTTTTAATGGTATATATGAGGGACACCTGGGTGGCTCAGTCGGTTAAGGGTCTGCCTTCAGCTCAGGTCATGATCCCAGGGTCCTGGGATAGAGTCCCACTCCGGCTCCCTGCTCAGCAGGGAGTCTGTTTCTCCCTCTGCCTGCCGCTCCCCCTGCTTGTGCTGTTTCTCTCTCTCTCTCTGACAGATAAATAAAAATCTTTAAAAAAAAATAAATGATATATATGAGATATGTAGCAACTATTTAACACATTTTCATCTAAAATGAAATTATTTGAAAGCTCACTGCACCTCAACACTTTTTCATTGTAAAAATCTTGTGGAGCCTATGAAAATACTTCTAGCCACACACACATACATACATTCATATATATGTAGGAGTACACATGCATTCATATGTACATATGAGTATGTGTATGTATGTGTAAACATACATATATGATACAGTATTGAAGTCAGAATCATAAGGTGTTCTACGATCTTCTATCCAAAGCATAGGAATATAAATACTTTTCCCAGATCATTTTTAAGGGAAGCAATGTGCTTTTTGATACAGGGCCTTGGCATCTTCCTAGTTTTTGAAAGAAAAACCTATTGTTACTTGCCCTTGACAAAGAAACATGTATCTATTTCCACCACCAACGTTAAAACTAATATTAAGTTCACATGTTGCATCTAGCATCTTTCATCTAAGTAGGTCAAAAATTTTAAATCCAAGAATACAATGGGGAACTTGCAGCAATGGCAAAATGAAGATGTCAGCAAATCCTCTCTGCAAAACTAATGATAAAACTGGGCAATATTGTCCCAAACTCCAATTTCAAGACTGTAGAATAATTAAACACAGGCCAACAACAAATTGACACATGTCTATTCATGAAAAACTGTTAAACCTCAAATAAGAATAGGAGGTGGGTAGTATTCTGTGGAAATCAATGAAATAAAAAACAAAACCAAAAGATAGAGAAAAATCAATAAAACCAAAAGATTTTTTTGCCTTGAAAATGTCAACCAAACTGGTAAACCATTAGCTATACTGACTCAGAAGAGACACAAATTATCAAATGAGGAATGAAACAAAAGTCATCACAACTAACTTTACAGATATTAAGAGGATTATTAGAGAATTTTATGAACAACTGTATGCCAACAAATTAGACAACTTAGACAAAATAACAAATTCCTAGAGACACACATATTACCAAAGCATACTCATGAAGAAACAGGAAATCTGAACAGATCTCTAACAAGTAAAGAACTAAATTATTGATTAAAAATCTTCGCACAAAGGAAAACCCAAGCCCATATGGCTTCACTGATAAATTCTATCAAATACTTGAAAAAGAAATAATCCCAATCCGGGGTGCCTGGGTGGCTCAGTTCTTGAGCGTCTGCCTTCAGCTCAGGTCATGATCCCAGGGTCCTGGGACAGAGCCGGGCTCCCTGCTCTGCGGGAAGCCTGCTTCTCTCTCTCCCACTCCCCCTGCTTGTGTTCCCTCTCTCGCTGTCTCTCTCTGTCAAATAAATAAAATCTTTAAAAAAAAAAAGAAATAATCCCAATCCTACACAAATGTTATGAAGAATACTGGGAGTGATTACTGAAAATATCTTCATTCATGAAATAAATCTTCATTTAAAATAGGGAACCGAGGGACCCTTGGTTGGCTCAGTCAGTAAAGCGTGCAACCTGATCTCAGGGTCATGAGTTCGAGCCCCATGTTGGGTGTGGAGCCTTCTTATAAGTAGATGGATGGATGGATGGATGGATGGATGGATGGATAGGTAGGTAGACAGATAGATAGACAGACAGATAGATAAAAAACAGGGAACTCAACCTGGCCTAGCAATGATGAAAAAAAGTTCCAAAATACTTTTATCATAAGACATTGTCTTGAATGTTGCTAATATTTTACCAAAACTTTATAATTTACATGCTGGAGTTTGCAAGGTTAGCCATTGCGGAATTCTTAACTGAGCACTAATAAAAACAAAAGGCAATTTAAAGCAGGCTCTGACCTTGTCTTATGAGGCATTTGCTCAAAGATCTGATTTATCCCTGTTCTCAAGCTCATTAACTTTAAGCTCCTTAAACTTAAAATTATCACTTTAAGCTCCTTAAACTGTTATACTAGTACAGCATTTATCAGGTAGGCATGCAGTATATTGTTGGGAACTCGTCAGTTTAAGGATACCAATAACGAATCTACAAAAAGATACGGAACCCCATTTATGAGCGTTAGAAGGGTCTTAGCTGTCACGTAAAGCATCCATACTCACATTTTACAGAGAGATTGACTCAGGTAAAATCTCAAAAACAGCCAGGGACGAGATTCTCCTTTAAATGTCTATCTTCCGGCATTGCTATAAGAAACCAGGTTGACCTTCTTTGTCACCCTTCTTTCTCCTCCATGGTCAAGTCTCCTCCACGGAAAGTACTAGCTTTATCAAACTCATCCCATACTCACTAAAGCATGTTCCTTGCCATACACTGAAGCACAACTAAAATGAGTAAGAAATTGCCATCGCCACCAAGAATTTCAGTATAGGATAAAAGATAGGACAGTTGCAAATTCAAAGTAGGTCAAATATCAGAAAGTACGAAGAAGTTCAGAAAAGGAATGTGTTCACATCGGCTGCAGTGACTAAGAACGGCTTAAGGGAAGGATAGTATTTGAGATAAGGCTTGAAACGATAAATAGGATTTTGACAGTAAAAAATGAGGGAAGGGCATCTCAAGAAGAGGGACATCTCAGTCTGACTAAAGCATAGAGTTCAGGTGTTTGGAACCTTTTCAGCCGTGATACAGTTTATAAACATTTCCCTTGCGAGCCCACGGCACCTATTCCCGTGGGCACACCTGAAAGCATAGATAATATAGGCTGCCTGCCATATACAATGCCCAGGGACGCCCTCCCTCTCTGAGTTTCAGGTACATATATCAGAATGGAAATAAGTGAGAATGATCTTGTAATAGATAATCTTCAATCCGCTTTAATTTTTAAGGAAAATCACTTGCTGGGGCACCTGGGCGGCTCAGTAGGTTGAACACTTACTCTCGATTTCTACTCAGGTCATGATCTCAGGGTCCTGGGACCAAGCCCCACATCAGGCTCCGCGCTCAGCAGGGAGTCTGCTTGAGGATTTTTCTCTCTCTCCCTCTTCCCCTGCCCCTCCCCACTCTCTCTCTAAAAATAAATAAATAAATCATTTAAAAAAAAATCACTTGCTAAATTTAATATAGCTCTTAGTCAAAAATTGCTTGCTATACTCCACAATTATAACAGATTAAGAACCACCAATGTGATGGGAAGTAAAGGTGAGAAACATTGGTCAGAATGATCCCTGGGTGATCTGGAGTACAAACCAAGGCATTTAAATAGTGAAGAGAAATGCTTCAGGCTGAATTTGGGGAGATTACTCTGGAAGTGCAGAGAAAGGGATAGCAGTTAGGAAGTTATTGCAAAAGTCCCAGTTAGGGGAAATAGAGGCCTAAATGAAGATGATACTGGAAAAAGATGATGGAATTGAGAAATGTGACAAATATAAAAGCTAAGCTTTGTGAAGTCAGAGGTCTAACTTGTCACCTCTGTATCTCTAGTGGTCTTTAGCTCTGTAACTATTTGTTGAATGGATAAATTAGATCTTGGTGGCAGGGCAATAATGCTATAGTGGTGCAGCCAGACTGCCTGGGTTCAGATCAAGCTTTTCCATTTACTAGTTCTATGACCTTGAGTAAGTTTCTTGACCTCTCCATGCCTGTCTTCCAGTCTATTAAATGGGGCTAATAATAGTGTCTAGATCATAAGGTAGTTTTGAGGATTAAATAAGGTGAAGTGTTAGAATACATGACACATATACCTGCCACATAAAGTAGCAATTATTTTTATTGGTAGAACATAGTATCTTTAACAGAACTTCAGAAATGAGAAAAACATGGGCGCCTGGGTGGCTCAGTTGGTTAAGCGACTGCCTTCGGCTCAGGTCATGATCCTGGAGTCCTGTGATTGAGTCCTGCATCGGGCTCCCTGCTCGGCAGGGAGTCGGCTTCTCCCTCTGATCCTCCCCCCATTCATGCTCTCTCTCTCTCTCTCTCATTCTCTCTCTCAAATAAAGAAAATCTTTAAAAAAAAAAAAAAAGAAATGAGAAAAACAACTTTGGGGTGGGGGGAAGAATAATCAATAGCGCTGAGTGTTTAGTTTGGCATTTAGTGGAGAGACCAGAGAGTGGGGCTCTGCAGCTTGGGGGAAAGGTTTAGACTTAGAAATCTGGCTCTTAACCACTCAGCTGTGCTCCCCACAGACCTCCCATCTCCCACCAAGATCCAGTCACACTAGCCCCTTTCAGTTCCTCCAACAGGCCAGGTTTCTCCTACCTCAGGACTTGCCCACTGCTATTCCCTCAACCTGGAAGGGCACAGAGCCTAAACTCAACAAATATTTAATGATTCAATAGAAGAGTGTGGCATTCATTGAAAAGTTAAATCCCTAGGAATTTACGGAGAGTGTCATGTAAGAAAGCATGATGGAAGATATAAGGTATGAGCACAAAAAGGAGTATCTGGGAGGTAACCAAGACAACTGGAACAAAGTTTTGAGGAGATGGGTAATGCCCTAAATGCTCAGAGGAGGAAAGGACGGTGAGGACTGAAAGATCACTGGAGTTGGTAATAATTTCAGGAAAGAACTCTGAGAAGTAATTCTCCAAAAAGTTGCGAGGGAAAAGGGGCAGAGGTCAGATAATTAATAAATCAACTAATACAAACTAATTTATCCAATATGTTTGGTAAGGAAGAGAAGCAGAGTCCAGGAAAGGTGACTGTAGGTACAAACCCTGATTTTATGGGGTTTTGGTGTTGGGTTTTTTTTTTTGGTAGGAGGATAAGTAACAATGCAGAGGCAAACCACTTAATACAAACGGAATAAAAACGCGAGACAAATAGCATCGCTATTTGTTCAGTTTTATAATGTCCACAGTGCTTTTCACACACATTACCCTGATCCCCAGCCCTCTAATTCAGTGGTTCTCAAAGTGTAGTTCCTAGACCAGGGTCATCAGCATCACATGGAACTGGTCAGAAACGCACATTTTTTGAGTCCCACAAGAGAGCTACATAATCCGTGCTTGTGGGACCGAGTAATCTGTGTTTTAAAAAGTCCTTCAGGGGATTCTGATGCTCTCCAGGTCCCCGCAAACACTACACTCAGAGGAGAGCGACAAAGACCACTCACTGCAAGGAGTAGCGGCCACAGCTGGAGGGCAGATTTTCTTCTGAACCCCTCCATCTGGATCTCCCTCCCTCCTGAGAGGCAGTGCACGACCCACCCCGCCAGCACCGCAAAGCAAAGTCACCCCGCTTCGGACTTAACCTGGGCGAGTTCTACCAGCCCCGGCGGGAGCCCAGGTCGGCAGACCGCCCCTAGGCCAAGCTTAGTCACCGCTCCAGAAGGGTCCAAGCGCAACCGGCCCTGGGACTTCAACTTCCTGCCCTGGGGGCGGGGGGAACGTCTACGGGAAGGGACTCCGGACGGACGTGTCCAACTTCTTCAGGACTGGAGGGGGTGGGGGCGGGGTATTTGCTCTTCTAACCCTTCCATGTGCTAAGAGGCCGGATGAAGCGGAGAAGGAAAAAAGAGAGGCTAGCCTAGGATAAGTTTCCGGAAAACCTGGAACCCAATAAAGAAACAAAGAAGCCTTGAAAACTCTCCTTCCTCTCCTTTCCTACTGTCCCACCCCGAACCCCACGGAATGGAAAAGGCGGAGGCTCAAGGCCGCGACAGAGAGGGTGGCGGGGGAGGACGCTAGGGGAAGAAATCTCGCGATAGGAGGCCGGCCGGGGCGGGGGTGACACCTCTTCCCTCCTCCTCGCGTTAGTTCCGGTCGCAAAGGAGACACCGCCACAGTTGCCGCCACATCGAGGATTTCTGGCTCTTTTCTCTTCGCCTTAAATTCGGTGAGGCGCGACGCCCGCTTGGCCCTGGCCGAGGTTGTGGCCCCTCGTCGTCGGACGGGGCGGGTGGCAGGTCAGGTGCGGCCGGGCTTGAATGGGCCCGAGCGGAGGCCGCCGCATGAGGTCAGGCCGGATCCGGGGCCTGGATTCGAGGGCCACCGCCGCCTCCGTAGGGAGGTCGAGGGGTTGCGGCCCGGGCCGGAACGTGGGGCCCGGGTGTGCGCTGCGGCACCGGAGACCGAGGCAGTGGCCGAGGCAGGCCCCCGCTGCCGTCCTGCCCCGTCTGGGTAACAAAGCCGCTGCGGCCTCTGTTGGGTGATGTACGCGTGGGGGGTTCTGGCGGGCGGGGCGGAGGAGCTGCCACCACCTCTGCGGCCGCCTCCACCGCCGCTGCTTTCGCTGGAGGGCGGGCGGATGTACGGGGCGGCGGGGCCCCCGGCGCGAAGCGCCTCGGCTCCTGTGGTGCGCTCGTTGCGGCGGCCACCACCGCCGGCAACGGGGTCAGTGGGGAAGGGGCTGCGGGCCAGGAGCAGCCCCTACGGCGCCCCGCGCTGGCCAAGGGGGTCCTGGGGTGGGGGCGCGTTATCGCGTTCGAGCGGCAGACACAGGAAGGGTGTGGAGGGGGAGACACGTGCCCGGGGAGGAGACTTGGATTGCAGGGTATGGGGCAAAGGAGGCTAGGCCGGCTCCCAGTTCATTTTGCAGGCTGGAGTGGTGCAAGCGGCCGCTGCGGTCACAGGCACGACTTGGTAGGCTGGTGCTGCTCATAAGCCCCTCTGTAGAAGGGATTCGCCTTTGCCGGTGTCTGGAAAATGGACCGACACGTTTTGGATACCTCCTGACTATGGTGGTAATCTCTTTTAGCCTACTGTGGTGCTTAGAAGTAGTGGAATATGTAGGGGAATTTAAAGAGGAACAAGGAGGAAACCAAACAATTATGTTTATGATGGGTGATTTGCCACCGGTCACTATGGAGCTGTAAAGCCATTTAAAAAAGTGTGCACCACATCTTTAAAGGGTTTCTTGTAGGGAGAAATGCAGGTTTGAAGTTACATTTAATTCAGGCAAAGGTAATTAAGGCCTTATTTTTCTTTTCTTAGGGTGTCTTTTATGAATAATCAAAAGCAGCAAAAGCCAACGCTATCAGGCCAGCGTTTTAAAACCAGAAAAAGAGGTAAATATTTATGTTTTAATATCTCTCTTCAAACTTCCAGAATAACTTTTATATCTTGGTTTCTCTGGCAGGCACTCTCTTAATAGTAAACTTTAAGAGAAAATACCAGAAAGGAACTTGAATTTCTAGTTCACTGCCATTTCAGATAATATCCTTAATATTTCTACTGTTTTTCTAAGCCTTTAGTTTTTAGTATCAACATATATATCTTTAAGCAGGTTACTGAATGGTCTTTTTATTGCTAAAGTACATTTTTTTAAGTATGGAGTGCATTTTCACTAGCTGAGTTTTATTCAAGCAGACTTATGGTTGAGGGAAAAAGTTAACTTATGAAAGGAGAGCTCCTAATGTGATTGCTAATTCCTCCCAAACTTTGTGAAGGTTTGTGAGAGAAAAACCAGACCTTATGCATGGAAGTTAATTATGGAACAGAGTTCACACTGTAATATCCTTTGAAATTAAATATTTCTCACAGACTTAGTAAGAAAAGTACTAGGATTATGTTAACTGCTTCTCTTAGTGGGTGGTTAGGTGAATATTTAATTCTGTAGCAAGGCACTATACTAGTGATACAAAGTTAAATGAGATGTGGTCTCAGGTATATTTTGTATTGGGCTTAATACTTTCCCCAAAATCTTTAAGTGTTATTGCTCAAAAACACATACTGACCGTATTTTACAGGAAATTTTGAGGAAATAGAACTGGGTCAGCTACTGGTTATAAATTATTTCTCTGCCCTGGGTAACAAACACTTTGAGATGTGTATTTACAGAGTCTTGTAATCCCTGATCATAGACTGCCCTCTTGTAGTGGGGAGACTGAAGAAGATTCGATTCTAGCCTTCACGAATTTTTTTAGATTTAACCTAGTAAATTTCCTCAAGAGGAGGAACAGAAGTTGGAAACCAGAGCATTTCAGCAGTGATGGGGGAAGTCTGTATCCTCTTGCGTATGTGGTAGTGTCAAGTAATTTTATTGTTACTGGCATCAGAAAGAGCTGTCACTTCCCCAGTTCCAGATTGAGATCACTCATGCCCTCCTAGTTTTGATGATGGGGTTCTGGGTAGCATGAACAATCATCCGAATTTGTCTGGGACTGAACACAGTTCGCAGGACATAGGCTTTTCAGTGCTAAAACAGGAAAGTCCTGGACAAGCAGGGAGGAATTGATCACTCTGGTGCTGTGTGAAAATTAAGATAGCATCTAACCTAGATAGGGAAGTCAAACCCTGTCATGGAGTGTGTGATAGCACCTCAGGAAAGGCTGGATATGTGTGTAAGGCACTGTTAAGTACCAAATGAATGATTTAAAAAACAACAACAACAACAACATAGAAAGTGTTATGGGCATTTAAAGAAAAGAATGAAGAGTTCCAGTGTTTGGACAAAATTTCACTCAAGAAAAAAATTTACCTGAAATTTAGAGGATGTCCTAAATTTCAGAAAAGCCCAGAGGCAGTAGGAGAGCATTCAGGGTAGAAATTGTCTCCTGGCCGTAGGAACACACTAGCTCATTTAACTCGTTTATGAGACTTATGTAAAAAAAATAGTGGGAAAAAAAGCCACACAATTCTTGTGACTAGGCAGTCGTGCCTTGCATTTGCGGAGAGTGTATGGTTAGGTCTTTTCTTGTGTTTGTGTTTTCCAGCTGTTGAAATAAATGAGATTGTGCTAAATGTGGTTAATTTATTCAGTACTTACCCTTTTCATAAGGTGGTGGTTTTGTGGCATTTTGGTAAGCCTTTTAAACTAAATGTTGTGGGGTTTTCCCCCCAGATGAAAAA
Source organism: Callorhinus ursinus (assembly GCF_003265705.2). Classification (NCBI taxonomy): domain Eukaryota; kingdom Metazoa; phylum Chordata; class Mammalia; order Carnivora; family Otariidae; genus Callorhinus; species Callorhinus ursinus. The sequence continues at coordinate 32,886,618 of NW_027397064.1, read as the reverse complement.
GAGAGGTTTGACCCTACTCAGTTTCAAGACTGTATTATTCAAGGCTTAACTGAAACTGGTACTGATTTGGAAGCAGTAGCAAAGTTTCTTGATGCTTCTGGAGCAAAACTTGATTACCGCCGATATGCAGAAACACTCTTTGACATTCTGGTGGCCGGCGGAATGCTGGGTAAGTGGGTTTTGTGGGAGGTGTAACGTATAGAGATTATGTGGAATCCAGAATATGAACTATTTGACAGTCCTGTCAAATTGGGATGGCTTTGTTTTTGGCTTTTTACCTCTTTGGGATTTTTCCATATTTTTTCCTCCCAGATCATAGTAACTTAGCAAATTATCTTGCCTTGTGCCTTGTCTAGCTTTATAGTTGAAATCTGTTACAAAACCGTAACACTTGGGGATGGCTTTTCTGATACTTATGTCCTTAATACATCCCCAGTCAATAATTATTCCAGGTTGTGTTTGAACACTCTTAGTTAATGGAGAAACCCTTACCTCTTCTGTCTTATGAAATACTACCTCTGTATGCCTAAGGACTAATACTGCGCTCTTGAATACATCAGCCACTACCCACATGTGGCTATCAATCACGTGGAATGTGGCTACTTAAATTGAGAGGTGCGATAAGTGTCAAATATACACTGGATTTTAAAGACTTAATAGAAAAAAGAATGTTAAGACCTCTCAATAATATTTTGAATACTGAAATGTTAAAATCAATATTTTTGATATGTGGGGTTAGAGTATATTAAAATTACACTTTTTATTTTTAATATTCTTAATAAAGTTCCTAGACGATAGGAAATTACATCATGTGGCTCACATTCTGTTTCTCTTGCACAGCACTGCTCTAACTTAACTTCTACCTCCACCCTCAGCAGCTCAGGGTATCTTAAGAGAATGTGCCGTTTAGCTATATATATTCAAATGATGATGGCAATCTCATTTCCATAGCTCTTTAAGATATTTCAAAATGTTTTCACAGTGATAACTATTGACCCTCACAGCCAGGCTGATAGAATCAGAACTCTATTTGTAAGCTTGCAGGGTAGAGGCTTAGAGAGGTTTTAGTGACTCACATGCAAATAATTACTCAGTGGTAGAACCAAGGAATGTTCCTATGTTCTAATGCCTAGTCCAATGAGTATTTCCTTCCCACTGCATTACCAGTTTATAGTAAGAAAAATCCATTTTCTAGTTACAGTATTATCAATAAGCCTTCTTTTAAAATTCTTTTTTTAAAACCTTTACTAAGGAAATTTTTGAAGATACCCTAGAGAGAATAGTGAAACAAACTTCTTGTCTATTACCCAGCTTCAGTAATTGTCAATGGTCTTAGTCTGGTTGTGTCCCCACTGACTTCATCCGTCTCCCCAGATTTCAAAGTGTATATCAAACATCACTTTATCCATAAATATGTACAAATGTATGTAAAACATAAAGTCTCTAACTTGTAGGTTTTTATAGCCCAGCCTCTTTGGCAACTTGAAGGGTTGTTTTCTGTATGAAAAGTTACATTATCAAAACCAACTCAACATCTCCACTTGTGTGACAGATTTGATACTATTGAATGGTTAGTACAGCAAGTTTAATTGGATTGCTTAAGGGGGTTATTCCCTTAAATTGTTTCACTTTTTTCACACATACTGAACCAACTAGCCATGTTCCTACTAAGATACTGAATTTGCTTTCAGGTCATCTTTTAGAATTTTTATCGTTTCATTTTATAATGGGAATCCTTACAGAAAGTAAGATGGAAACAATTACTAATTTTAAATGTCACTGCAAATTTTTTGTAAAATATACCCTAGCCCCAGGTGGTACACTGGCAGATGACATGATGCGTACAGATGTCTGTGTGTTCGCAGCACAAGAAGACCTAGAGACCATGCAAGCATTTGCTCAGGTAAATGAGATTTTACATATTTATTTCAGTTAGCTGCTATCCATCTGAATAGGAATAGTCTACTTTTAAGAGGTTGTGGGTGGAAAGTTGAAGGAATTAGAACTGAAGATTTAGAGATACTTTTGGGTGCAGTATAATGAAATGGGTTAAGGAAAACAAAGCAGAAAAGATTGAATTAGTTATTTTCCTACTTGTTCCTTTGGAGTTAGTCCATTTTTAAGAGAAACCTCAAGCTGAAAAGGAAAATCATATCCTTGTCATGATTTGCATCATAGAATTATTCTGCATATAACTTTTCTTTTAAGATTTTATTTATTTGAGAGAGAGAGTATGAGCAGGGGGAGGGGCAGAGGGACAGGCAGGGGCTCAGTCCCAGGACCCTGAGATCATGACCTGAGCCAAAGTCAGACACTTAACTGACTGAGCCACCCAGGCACCCCTGCATATAACTTCTTAAAGATGAATGGGTTATAGGCAGATTAGCTTACCAATCAAAATTTCATTTGAAGGTTTCGTACATAGTTAGGTTTGTGTCATTGTAAGCAAAGAATTCAAGTGTATCTAGCCTAGATATTTGTTGTCTGTGTCATTAGGAAAGTAGAACCATATTCTGTGATCTTACTCTGTTAATATCCTACAAATGGGTAAATGACTAAAAAAAAAAAAATGGGTAAATGACTTGTATTTGAGCAATGATTAGTCCTTGCTTTAACATTTGGCAATAAAAATCTATTGTGGGGTGGCTTAAGTGTTAAGATCGGTATATTGTAGGGTTTGGGAGTTGACAGACTCTTCCTAAGCTGGCTTTAACAGCTTGTAAACTCATCCAGTGGAAGGTTTACTTTGATGTTTTAAAAAGATACTATGAGATACTCAGATCTTTTAGGAATCTGGCATCTGTAGTTATGAAATTATTAAATTCCTTCACTGTTCTTAATAGGTTTTTAACAAGTTAATCAGGCGCTACAAATACCTGGAGAAAGGTTTTGAAGATGAAGTAAAAAAGGTATGAAGAACAGTATGCTTTATGGAAACAAAAGGTTGGGGTCAAAGAGGAGAACATTGTATCTTAATACTGCCACAGGTTTGAAATGATTAGCTGTTTACATAGGCCTGAAATGTGGTTTGGGAGTATATCATTTAGTTTAATTTGTTATATAATATTTCTTAGCTTTGTGTCCAAACAAGTGACAAAAGGCTAAAGATCAAAATGGGGTCTGTTCAAGATAGGGGGTAGAGGATCAGAGCTAAGCATATTGAGAAAGAAATTTAACATACTTGTTATTGGAGTCTTAGGTATTCTGTATATAGGCAGACCAAAAAATCTAGTAATGTAATAATAACATCACGTTTCAGGCACCATTGTAGTTATTAACTCATTTAATACAAAAACCCTATGAGGCAAGTTTTATTATCCACATTTACTTATGAGGAAACTGAGGCACAGAGTTAAGTAACTTTCCCAGGATCACTCAGCTACTATTACAACTGAGATACAAATTTGGATGGTTAGCCCAGAGCCCACACTTTTAACCAATATAGTTTGCCTTACTGCTTCTCTTTATGTAATGTAATTGCTCTTTTAACTTTTAATTATTTACTTTTATAGCTGCTGCTGTTCTTAAAGGGCTTTTCAGAGTCGGAGAGGAACAAGCTGGCTATGTTGACTGGTGTTCTTCTGGCTAATGGAACACTTAATGCATCCATTCTTAATAGCCTTTATAATGAGAATTTGGTTAAAGAAGGTAATCAACCTTTAGTAAAGAGTTGTCTTTCCTTGGCTGAGGGGATAGATAAGAGCATGAAAGATGTGAACTGATACAAAAGCTAGGATATAGGTTATGTAGATACAGCTGTGTGATAGTTTTCTTAACTATCCTTAAATTTAATAAAATTCATTAGATATTTCATGTATACCTTTGGCTATCTTTAGGCATACAGCAGATACCCAAAGCTCAGACAAAATGTGGTTATAACATAAAAAGAAGTGGGAGGGAAACCCAGAAATAATAATTCCGGTTGGGGGAAATATTGAGCCAAAAAGAAAATAAGGTCCCTGTTGTCATTTTCATAGTTAAATAATTCTCTACAGTTAAAAAACTAACTTTTTTTATTTAAAAAAATTTTTTTAAGATTTTATTTATATTTATATTTATTTGGGAAAGGGAGAAGCAGGCTTCCCACTGAGCAGGGAGCCCGATGCGGGGCTCGATCCCAGGATCCTGGGATCATGACCTGAGCCGAAGGCAGACCCTTAACGACTGAGCCACCCAGGCGCTCCAGAAACTAACTTTTTTTCAACTAGAGTACTAAGTACTTAATGTGCCTTATTTCCCACAATGACCCTGTCTGAGTGTCAGTACTATTACCCTCATTTTACACATTTCAAAGGCAGTTTAACGACTAAAATACATAACTAACAAATGATAAAAGAGAGAAATTGGGAGTGAAATGGTAAGCAGCTTAGTGGCAGAAGGAAGTTTAGGGATAAAGTAAGTAATTCTGTGTGGTTGAAATGAGATAAGAGTGGTTGAAATCCACTTACACTTCTGTTAAGTAAGCTCTCTTGTTCTACAGGGGTTTCAGCAGCTTTTGCTGTAAAGCTCTTTAAATCATGGATAAATGAAAAAGATATCAATGCAGTAGCTGCAAGTCTTCGGAAAGTCAGCATGGATAACAGACTGATGGTTTGTAATTTGTTTCATTCTTCCCATTCTTGCCAACACTTGGTGTAACAAGGGAATTTTCTCATTATTCTAATTTGTGAAGAGAGAGGAGGTGTTTTTCTTGATAGGATTAAAGACCGTTTAACCAGATTAAATTCTCCTTTCAGGAACTTTTTCCTGCCAATAAACAAAGCGTTGAACACTTCACTAAGTATTTTACTGAGGCAGGCTTGAAAGAACTTTCAGAATATGTTCGAAATCAGCAAACCATAGGAGCTCGAAAGGAACTCCAGAAAGAACTTCAGGAACAGATGTCCCGTGGTGATCCATTTAAGGATGTAAGATATTTTTGTTTAAACCATCTTAATGATTTCTTTCTGGCTAAGAAAATGTTTATTCGCTTGACTAGTTTTAAAGTATTTCACCAGAGTGGGTTTTAATTAATAGCTATAGGATGTTATGCTGGGGCTTTTCGTCATTTTTCATATTTCGTGCTTTTATTAGTGCCCAGAAATTGAAATGCTTGGGGATTTTGTAGGGTGCAAGCCAGTGGGTAGATCATCTGTTTCCATCTCCGTCCTTTCCTAGCCAGTTTGCCTGTGTGTAAATTAAGGTTTGGACTACAGGCCCATCCCTTCCAGTTCTAAAAGTTCTCTGATCACATGTGGCACACATGTGGTCATTGCCAATTGCATGGAAAGGTGGTTTTACGTTTTTGTAAAAGGTCTGAGTTTGATGTGTAGAGTGTACATACCAAAATTGATTTCTTTTACTAAAATCGATCTTTTTGCAGATAATTTTGTATGTCAAGGAGGAGATGAAAAAAAACAACATCCCAGAACCCGTTGTCATTGGAATAGTCTGGTCCAGCGTAATGAGCACCGTGGAATGGAACAAAAAGGAAGAGCTTGTAGCAGAGCAAGCCATCAAGCACTTGAAGGTATTAGAACTACGCCTTTGCAAAACATTCTGCTTTTTAGTGGGGATAAGTGAGGTGTTACTGTACTTAGAGGATGTATCACATCCTGTGGTTCCTGGGGATAACCACCAGTGAGTAGACAAATAACTATTTGTGATAGTTATAAACTATTGATAATCTTTTAAAAAGTCTGACTTCACCTTTCTTTGGTTCACAGGTTAAAAACAAATACACGTTTAAGGGGAGTGGGGGGATGGGTTAGCCTGGTGATGGGTATTAAGGAGGGCACATTCTGTGTGGAGCACTGGGTGTTATGCACAAACAATGAGTCATGGAACACTACATCAAAAACTAGTGATGTAATGTATGGTGATTAACATAACAATAAAATTTTAAAAAAACAAATACACATTTAAAAATAGCATATGCCTGCAATTTGGTGTTTGCTTTTGAGGGAATATTGGAAAATAAGAGCACTCCTTTTTTATTCTCTAAATTACTAACATCGTATTGACAGTTGTCTGGAATCCCTGGTGCAGTATTGCTTATTTGACTTAGATGCTTAGTAGATTCTTCTGTTTTGTTTTATTTATTTGTTTGTTTTAGTTTCCACTACATGGAATATAATTCACAGTGATTTTAAAAGGTCTGTTTTGTATTTTAGGAATTTTGGAATGGAGGGTCATTATAATAAATGACAAGACTTTTTCTCCTTTCCCTTTAAAAGCAATACAGCCCTCTACTTGCTGCCTTTACTACTCAAGGTCAGTCTGAGCTGACTCTGTTACTGAAGATTCAGGAGTATTGCTATGACAACATTCATTTCATGAAAGCCTTCCAGAAAATCGTGGTGCTTTTTTATAAAGGTAATTTAAATTTTAAATTTGGTGATAAAAATCCTAGGGGCGTCTGGGTGGCTCAGTCAGTTAAATGTCTAACTTCGGCTTGGATCCTGATCTCAGGGTCCTGGGATTGAGTCCCCTGTGGGGCTCCACACTCAGCAGGGAGTCTGCTTCTCTCTCTCCTCCCCCCCCCGCACCCTCCTCTCTCTCTCTCTCAAATAAATTCTTAAAAAAAAAAAAAAATCCTAGAATACTCCCTAATAATTCCAAGGAATAGTTGTCTGAACATCAGCTCCATGAAATATTTTACTCTAATCATAGGACAAAATTGTTTCTAATTAAATTGGGTATTTTTTAGTCCATTAATATCAAAACATCTCTAAATCATATTAAGTTAAAACCTAAAATCTTCTTGATGTGGCCTCATACTTCACCTCCCATTCTCTACCAGTTCTCTTCCCCAGACGTAGTCTCCAAATCTCTCTAGTCTTTGGCCCATGACAAGTTGACTTCCCTTCATCCTACCCCATTACCCAAAGTAGACTTTTACTTGTATTTTAAGACCAGTTCACAGTGCTTATTATAAAACCTGTTTCAGTTATTCTCTTTTCTGTGATCCTATTTCAGAAAACTGGTCTGAAGTGGTTAAGAAAGGTAAGGACTTTGTTGGGAGAGAGTCCATTGCAATATTTAGTTTACTATGGTTGTTAGTAATGTTTTCTTCGATTCTGCATAAATCAGACCAGTTTGACCCCAGTAAGTGTAGTTTGTGTGCACACGTATTATTTCCATGACCTAGTTTACATAAATGATTTTGATGGTTCCTATATTCTAAACTTAGAACAGAGGTCTATGTCCCCATCTCCAGAATTTTTTGTTTTTAAGAAAGAATAGGGTAATGAACTCCTAAGTAAGTACTCCATGCTTTGGTTATAGTTAGGTTTCTTGAAAGTGTACCCCCATTTGCATCCTCCTCCCACTTTAATTATTTGTAAACAAATCCTAGAAACCTTTAATTTTTCAAAAGTATGGGTTTATAAAGTACATGGACTTTTTTTTGTTTTTAGTAAAACCACAGTACCATTTTCACACCTAAAAATTTTAATGTAATCCGTCAGATATCCCTGGTCATTTATTGCGTATCCCTGATAGTTTATCGCAACGTTTCTCTACCTTGGTACAACTGGTATTTTGGGCCATTTAACTCTAGTTGGTAACAGTCCTGTGCATTGTAGAGTGTTGAGTAGCATATCTCCCCAGTGTAACAGCCAAGAATGTCTCTAAACATTGTCAGATGTCCCAGCAAAGGGGGGTATAAATTGCCTTCAGTTGAGAGAATCACTGGTTTAATAAGTGTTTTTCCTAGTTGCAGGTCATATGTTGGCAACAAGTTGATAAAGCAATTTTTTTTTTTTTTAAGATTTTATTTGACAGAGACCAGCGAGAGAGGGAACATAAGCGGGGGGAGTGGGAGAGGGAGAAGCAGGCTTCCCGCAGAGCAGGGAGCCTGATGCGGGGCTTGATCCCAGGACCCTGGGATCATGACCTGAGCCGAAGGCAGATGCTTAACGACTGAGCCACCCAGGCACCCCTGATAAAGCATTTCTTAATAGAGGGCTTGCCTTTAAAAATTGAAGAAACCAGTTGAGTGTTTTGAATACAGTAATTGTTCATACCTAACTTTTCAGTAGGCTTTTTTTCGCCATGCAGGCATTTGCACGTTAGATGGCTTCTGACTGCCTGAAAACTCCCAAATGTAATGATTGCTCTCTTTATAGCTGAAGTCCTGAGTGAAGAGCCCATTCTGAAGTGGTATAAAGATGCACATGTTGCAAAGGGGAAAAGTGTCTTCCTTGAGCAAATGAAAAAGTTTGTAGAATGGCTCAAAAATGCTGAAGAAGGTAAGTCTTTTCCTTAGTGCAGTTTGTTTGGTAAAGCCCGAGAACTAATTTTAATGCGGCCATACAATGTGCTACCGTTTTTGAGATACCATTTTGTACCTTGAGTACAGATTTTTGTTCGTGACAAACCTGCAAATATTCATTTGCTTTAAGACAGGTGGAGAGAACTTGACTTTGGCTTGACCAATATACTAACATACTTACAAGGGAAATTGAAAATTTTAAGACTATTTAGTAAATACTAGGTTTACAAATGAAGGCTTTTGAATATTCCCCTCATAAGTAGGGGATTATTAATATAATTACTTAATTGTAATAAAGAGCTTCAAAGTTATAAATGGGAACTTCTGCTTTCTGATATTTATATAATGCTTGACTGCATTTTTCCCCTTTTCTAGAATCTGAGTCTGAAGCTGAAGAAGGTGACTGAATTTTGAAACTACACCCTCAGTAAAGCAAACAGGAGTTGTAGATAAAATGTCATGTCTCATGTGTCCTGGTTCTTACATCTTCCTACCTCCCTATATCAAGCATGATATAAGGGCTTTCATGGCAAATTTTATTTTAACTGTTTCTATGGTTACTGGAAATGTTGGGTTTAGTTTCTAAAACCATGTTTTAAGTAGCTACAGGAGCTATAGATTTGAATCTAATGTTGCATTAGTCTTTTCAGTTATCTTCTACCTCCTGTATTTTCTACTGTAATAATGTAATTTAAGGCCTTCCACAATGAACAGTTCACTTTATTCCCTGGGTTTTCTATACAAACAGTTTTCAAGATATGATTTGGTTAAAAATAATTTGTTATAAAAATTCTGTTTGCAAATTAAACTGTAAAAGTATCCAAAGTCTCAAAAGGCAATGATTTGTGTGATAATTTGGTATGCCCAAAGCCCTGCTCATCAATGAGAATCTCATATACAGTAATTGAATTCATTAACATGAATCTTGAGTATTTGGACCATTGCTTGCATGTTGATATTTTCTTGCATTTTTAACCCCTGATGTCCTTGAGCTTGGTTGGTTGTTCTCTGGTTTTCATTCGTTAGTAAAGCCATTGAGAACAAGCTTAAGAGTGAGTTCTTTGGGAAATTGTATGAGGCAGAGGTTGTGGGAAGAAGAAAGTTGAGCTTTTTCCCGTTGAGAAACTTCTGCATTCAGTTTGTATCTTTCCAGGCAAAACAGGTGGATATTCTTTTCATTACAACCATTTTCAAATGTACCTTAGGAAAATCTTGTCATTTAAAGTATTTCACACTTGTCATGCACTTCGATTGAAAGGAAAGGATTCAAAAGAGTGTGAGTTAGGGGTGCCTAGCTGGCTCAGTTGGTAGAGCATTTGACTCTTGATTTCGGGGTCATGAGTTCAAGCCCCACATTGGGTGTAGAGATTACTTTTTAAAAAAATAAATAAAAATAGTGCGAGTAAAGGAAATGACTATACTAACCCCAGTAAGTTGTTAAATACTAAGTGGTCAGCATGTTCTAATTGAGACTCTAAATGTAACTCATTTCCTCTTGGCTTAGAGTATTTGTTGTAAAGAATGAAGTGCAATGGTAATATATTCCCACTTGATCATACTGGATCAGCTTCATTCCCTTAACATACTCACAGCTCAGGCACCTGGCTATTAACATACCTGAGTTGCCATCTTTTTAAATTGCCATGAGCCAAATATCTTCTATACAATTGATCCATTTATCTTAATGGCTGCCTTTTAATTTCCATTTTTCTTTTCTTGCTGCTACCCATATATATATTTTATATATATATACATATATATATATATGTAGTCATTAGAAAACAAATACGACCACTTTGGTGGAGAGACATCATGTTAAAAGTGAACATTTTGAAAGGTGTTTTTTTTTCTTGATGAAAGAAACTAGCTTGGAATAATGCCACCAGAGACTGAATGGAAATTGCCCCTTTCAAAGGTGCCATTCTTATGAGCCAAGAATTTGGTGTTTAAAAGTTCATCTTGAGGGAATAACATGTAATATATAACCTTATGAAGAACATTATAACTGATACCATTGTGAATGGGGTGAAATTGTTAAATGAATAATTTTGATAAAGTTTTCATGCACAGGCAAAATGTATTCACTAGGTTTCTACATAGTGATCTGCTTTTACTTTGTAATTTGTAGTCCTCAAAAGACTTTTTTTAAAAAATAAAGTCCATCCTTACACTTAGGTTATAGGACAGTCTTCTTTAATTTTTTTTATATATCCCATGTCAATACCTAGGAGTAGCTGTATGTTACGCGTTCAGACGTCTTTACTGTGTAAGCATTGAATAACTCCTCATCCTTAGGACCCCCAAACCGTAAACACCCGCACAGAATTCTGATGTAGTGGAAACTACATTTACTATTTCTACAGCCAAACCATTGCATGTTACTGTCATACAAAGTGTACCCTATTTTATTATATACTGTGTATAGTGAAAGAGTGTGTAGTCTTCCAGAACTACATTATGATCTTTGATCGTAGTTTTTTTCTTCATAATGACAAAGTAGTATTTACTTACCTCAGTATTATAGTAAATGGATAAGTCACCTGTGACAGTATAGTGTAAAGAAAGGGAATGCTTCCTAAAGACTGCAGATTTTCATTTTGAATTTTAAGTGGTAATTTTGGAACTCAGCTGCCAGTGCCCACCTAAGGCCTCAAATATGTAATGCTTAATCTAGATGTTAAAATTGTACTTCTAATTATGATTGGATAAATGTTAGTTGATTTTCCAAACTTGGTGTTGGTTTCTAAGGGTAAGTCTCCTTAGGTGCCATAATTAAATATGTGTTTAGAGCTGATCATAGGTTTCTTAATTATTCTGGGAGTATTGTCCTAGAGATATTTATTACTCTGTTCTTAGAAAATTCCAAATACCAAAAATGCCACAGCATATTTGGACATAGCATAGTGATGGAGGTGAGAGGAAATGCATGTGACTGAGAGATGTATCTGCTTTATACATGAAAAAGAGTAAGGGTGATTTTTATGTTTTTTGTTTTTGGTCCCACTTGGCAGTGACATCACCCCTATTGTGAATGCATGACCTAATATATCTTTTTTTAAAGAGGAGGGTACCTAATGTTAGACCTTTGCATTGGCAAACATATCTTTACGTGTATCCATATCCTGAGATAGTATTTTTTTTCTGCCGGTCTTAACAGTTGGGCTTTACACTCCAGCCCACCATAGACAACAGACATATCATTCCCCATTGGCTTTGAAGGTCTTAACAGGTTCTTGATTGTAAATGTATCATAAGTGGAATCATTTGGGATCCTTCCAATCTATAAAAATCAATTAAAATCCTAGGTGAATGGTTTAAAGTTGTTAGACATAACACATGGATAATGGTATTGAAATTTTACTAATGAAACTTTACAGGAGATTGGGAACTGACAAATATTGGTTGGCTTTAAGTGTAACATGCCAACATTTTAGTGTTCATTATCACTTGGACTACTGAACTACCTTTGTGAAAATTTTCCTCAGACGCTATTTACAGGTACCATGTAAAGTAGGCTAAGCATTTCTGGGAATTCTGGTAAATTGCCTTGCTATGGTTTTTTTTTTTTTATGTAAAGTATTTGTCCTTTAGTATTGATAGAAGGTGTTTCTATTCACCAGCCTACCTGAGGCCTAAAGGTTTAAAATATAAGTTTTTCAGTAGGCTTTATTTAAGTGGACTCTAAAAGATATAAGTACTTTTGACTTCAAAATAATGAATTTATAATTGGCTTTTGTTTAAAAATGAATTGCAGTAGATTTGTGTCTAAACCCAGTCATGCATAATTGTATGACAACAATGTGGATTAGAAAGGCTTCCCAACTTTTTCTCCCTGTTTAACTGGGCAGTGAGCAGCCATATCAAATCCAATCCTTTTTTTAATCTCTTTTATTTAAATTCAGTTAGTTATACAATACAGCATAATGTATTGGTTTCAGAGGTAGAGGTCAGTGATTCATCAGTCTTACGTAACACCCAGTGCTCATTACAACACATGCCCATCACCCAGTTACCCCGTCCCCCATCCCCTTTAGCAGCCCTCAGTTTGTTTCCTCTAAGAGTCTCTTAACGGTTTGTCTCTCTCTCTGGTTTCGTCTTTTTTCCTCTCTTCCTCTATGATCCCGTTTGTTTCCTCAATTCCACATATGAGTGAGAGAGACCATATGATAATTGTCTTTCTCTGGTTGACTTGGCAAGTTCAATCTTTTATTTTCCATGCACTTAAAAATAATTTTTTCTCATTCTAGGAGCATAGTCTCACCTCTTAATGAATTGAAAAAAGGATGAGGAGGGCGCCTGGGTGGCTCAGTTGGTTAAGCGACTGCCTTCGGCTCAGGTCATGATCCTGGAGTCCTGGGATCGAGTCCCGCGTCGGGCTCCCTGCTCGGCGGGGAGCCTGCTTGCTTCTCCCCCTGACCCTCCCCCTCTCATGCGCTCTCTCTCTCTCTCATTCTCTCTCTCAGATAAAAATCTTTAAAAAAAGAAAAGGATGAGGATATTTACAGATGCACTCAATCACTGTCACCTTAGTAATTTTTAGTAAGAAACTTAAATGAAAAGCTCACCTGCTTGTGGTTCCCCTTTAGTGCCATGAGGAAACACTGGTGAGAAATCTGCTGAGTCTTCTGTTTCATAGACTATCTGGAGGGACCGATACCTTGTTCAAACGATGACAGAATGTTGATGGCTGTTGATGGCAGGCTTGGGAACTGTGCGTTAAGTGTATACAATGATTTTGGGATGTGACAAAGTTATCAAATATAATTGAGCTATTCCGTTTCAGGAGTTTCCAGTCAGTGTAACTGTCTTACAATATCTAAGGACAAAAATAGTTTAAACCATTTTTTAAAGCTGAAATCCCGAAGGCTGTGCTTACGCAGTTGACTTAGAGGTTAACCTATTAGGGAAATAAGAGACCCATTATAGACTGAGGCCTCTATTCTGTGTTCTCTGGCATCTTAATATTTTCTCTGTAAATACACCTCATTTCCATTCTAGTTAGGAGTAATGGACCCCGGCATGGCAAACAGTTGAAGAACGGAGAAAACTGGATAGCTGACCTTCCAGATAGTTGTTGGCACTCAGAACCACCTCAAGTACAGCCATCCAAACCAGTAATTACATTGCTGCATTATTTCTGTGTTAACTGTGAAATCTGCTGCTTGTCTGTACCCTTGAAATGGAATAAAATTTCATGAGACTCCTTGTTAACATAAAGAGAGAAGCAATGACTGTTGCATTGGTTGTTCTAATAACCTTGACGCACTGGAGTTGGCTGTGGCTCCAGTTCTCGTCTTGGTCCTTTCGGTTTTCCCTTGGTGTTTTAAATACCATCAGAAGGCCTGTGCCTCCAGAGAACTTTTTTTTTCAGGCCGCTTTTGCTTTTGTTTGGCTCACATATACTTCAGACTCATCCAAACGGTCAAAAAATATTCAGTGTTTCACTTCATAAAAGTGCCATCTACCCGCCCTGGAAAGTTTCAGCTCACTTCCCTTTCAGCCCTCCCGTCTGATGGGTCAAGTTCTGTCCATTTCAACTCCCAGCTCCAGTGCCACCACTCTAATTCAGGCCACCGGCATCTATTAACAGAGTAGTCTCTGAATGCAAGTAAAACAGTTTAAGACCTTTTTGCCAGGAGAGACCTGCATGATTAATTCTTTAGCTTAATCCGCCTTTTTGTCATTCACCCCTATATGCCTAGCATGTAATAGTACTTGTCAGGTAGCAAGCATTAAATACTAGGTAAGTGGAGAAGTGAGAACTTGCACAATATTACTTCCTGGGTTTAGTCAGAATACTGAAGTTGAGGATATGAAAAACGAGGGGTTGTTGCAAGCACAAGGTTCTGTGAATTAGAAATAGGTAAATATTTAGAAGCAACTTAGCCCAAGGTTAAATCCGAGATACGTCTGTCCTGTGGTGAGGATGTCTATGACAAGTGACCAAAGTAGAAGAACCTGTCAGCCAACAAATTGTAGATGCATGTTGTCCGATGCTCTGCTGAGTTTTAGCACTATGGTAATAAACAGAATTGGATACCAAAATTCAGGTTTACAGGAGGAGACAGGTAATCAAGAGTGGGGTGAGTGCAAAACCAAGGACACGGTAGGTGCTGGCAAGTCGGAGTGTCTGGTTTCAAAGGTTACATAATCTGTAAATGATTAAAACCATGGGAGACAAATTACACTTCCAAAAAATACGGTTTGTACGCCCTAACATTGAACAAAACAGACTGTACGTGCCTACGTGAAACGTTGGAGAAAGATACTCAGCTACTCGCTGTGTCACTGGGCAAAGAGTTCAACCTCTGAGCCTTGTTTTCTGCATCTATAAAATAAGAATTACAGTGGTTGAATGATGCCTATCTCATGGAGTGGTTGGGAAGTTCACAATAAAATACTTAAAATGAAAGGAAGGTACTTAAAACAGTCCTGTCCTAATAATCAGTCCGTGAACTGTGGCTGTTCTTGTTAGAGCAAAAAGCTACTGACACTACTAAAGCCCTGAATCCAGGTTTCTTGTTTGATTTGAACTAGTAGAAGGTAATGAAAGTCCCAAAAGCCACCATGCTTGCCTTAGCCACTGTAGAAAGAGACACAAGATGAACTGAAATCCTCATGGCCCAGTAGCAAGAACGGAAGCCATGTTTTGTGAGTGTGGTCAAGTACCCAGTCAATGTCCATTCGAATAACCATGTAAAACTTAGAAACCCACAAAGTGTCGATGGTAGATGACAGATAATCCATGTTGAAAGAAAGCAAGCGGATAGGTGACCAACTGGTGTGGCTTTAGCTTTCTCTGTTCTGCTAAGCCCCTGCAGTGCAGCGGAGAGCCAGCCATAACTTAGATCAATACTACAGGACCAAGGGAAGTCTCAGAAGCTGGGGGCACTGGTTTCTTTTAAGGCAAGGAGCAGGGCTGAAAACAGATGAGACTATTGGAGTCTAAAAGGAGTAGCCACCTTCTCTGTGTGCTCCCCTTAACTTACACCGCCAGGTGACTGCCCTTAAACAGCAGAAAACAGGTTTACCATCTGCAGAAAAAAGTTAGGGAAAAGAGGTGGGGCCTATGGACTGGTGGATATGGTAAGAGTAAGAGCACTGTATTAAAATTTTGAAAAACTAATATAACAGGTAGATCCCCAGCACTGTACACCTGTGTGGCCGAAACTAACAGTGTTCCCTGATATTCCCTGATTTTTTTCTTAGAATCCCCAACTTTTAGCTGGACACATGACTGCTCAAAAAGTATCTCCTAGCCTCCCTCGGAGAGACTAGGAGTATGGCCACATGATTAAGTTCTGGATGGTGGAATGGGCTATTTCCAGTGGCCTTGAAGAGGTCATGTCTTCCCTTTCTTCTGCCTGTAGCTGGGAAATGGGCATGGTGACTGGGGTTCAAACAGGGCTTTTGGACCATGAAGATGAACAACGGACTTGCTGAGCATTACAAAGCAACAATAGATAGATCTGAGTTTTTGTTTGTTTTTAGGATTTTATTTATTTGACAGCACAAGCAGGCAGAGCTGCAGGCAGAGGAAGAGGGAGAAGCAGGCTCCCTGCTCCCTATGCGGGACTTGATCCCAGAACCCTGGGATCATGACTTGAGCCAAAGGCAGATGCTTAAATGACTGAGCTACCCAGGCGCCCCTGAATATTTGTTTTCGTTTCTCTTGAGTATATACCTAGGATGGAATTGCTGGGCCACATGGCAACTCCACATCTAACTTTTTGAAGAAGGACCCAAATGTTTTCCAGAATGGATGCACAGGGGCGCCTGGGTGGCTCAGTTGGTTAAGTGTCTGCCTTTGGCTCAGGTCATGATCTCAGGGTCCTGGGATTGAGCCCCGCATCAGGAACCCTGCTCCGCGGGAAGCGTGCTTCTCCCTCTGCCACTCCCCCTCTGCTTGTGTTCCCTCTCACTGTGTCTCTCTCTGTCAAATAAATAAAATCTTAAAAAAAAAAAAAGAATGGATGCACAATTTTTACATTCCCTCTAGCAAATTTCTCTACATCCTCAACACATTATCGTTGGCCTCTTTGATTGTAGCCGACCTAGTGAGTATGAAGTGTTATCTCATTTTGGTTAATTGCAAGGAAACCTGATAATAATGTTGCATATCTTCTTGGCTGTTTGTATATATTCCTTGGAGATATGTCTATTCAAATCTTTTGCCTATTTTTAAATGGGGTTACCTTTCATTATTGAGTTGTAAAACTTCTTTACATATTCTGCATACAAGGGCATAATTTCTTTATATGGCTTGCAAATATTTTATTTGTAGGTTGTTTTTTCATTTTTTTGATGCTATCCTTTGAAGCAAAAGAAAAAAATTTGAATTTGTATGAAGTCCCATTTATCTATTTTTGTCTTTTATCCCAGGTCCTTTCTTGTCCTATCAAAGTAACCACTACCTAATCTAAGTTCATAAAGACTTATTCCTATGCTTTTTTATAGTTTTAGTTCTGACATTTAGGTATATGATCCATTTTGAGTTAATTTTTCTATGTTGTGTGAGGTAGGGATCCAACCCCACTCTTTGCATGTAGAAATCCAGTTGTCTTAGCAACAGCTCCTGAAAATATTATTATTTCCCCTTTGAATTGTTTTGGCACCTTTTTCAAAAATGCCCAGTTTCTCGATTCTCATTTCAACTCCATTGATCTGTATGTCTATCCTAATTACAGTACCATCCCATCTTGATTCTCACTGTAGCTTTGTGGTAAGTTTTGAAACTGAAAAGCGTGAATCCTCCAACTTTGTTCTTTTCTAAAATTGTCTTGGGGGCACCTTGGTGGCTCAGTTGGTTGAGTCTCCAACTCTTGATTTTGGCTCAGGTCATGATCTCAGGGTCATGAGATGGAGCTCCATGTTGGGCTCCACACTCAGCATGGGGTCTGCTTGTCCCTGTCCCTCTGCTCTTCCCCTCACTTGCCTGCTCTCTCTTTCTCTCAAATAAATAAATAAATAAATAAATAAAATCTCTAATAAAAAAATAAAATTATCTTGGCTATTTCCATGTACATTTTAGAATTAGCATATCCGTTTCTGCAAAAAAGGAAGCTGAGATTTTGATAAGAATTGTTACATCTTAGGGTGCCTGGGTGGCTCAGTCCATTAAGCATCTGCCTTCTGCTCAGGTCATGATCCGTGGGTCCTGGGATCGAGTCCCACATCAGGCTCCCTGCTCAGCAGGGAATCTGCTTCTCCCCCCCACCACCCTTCCCCCCACTTGTTTTCTCTCTCAAATAAATAAATAAAATCTTAAAAAAAAGAATTGTTATATCTTAGATCAATTTGAGTATTGCCATCTTAACAACATTAAGTCTTACAACCCATGAATATGAAATGTATTTCCACTTACTTATGTTCTTTAATTTCTTTCAATGATGTTTTAGTAGTTTTCAGTGTAAAGCCTTGAACTTTTTTGGCTAAGCTTATCCCTAAATATTTCATTCTTCGTGGTGCTACTGTAAATGGAATTTTTTAAATTTCATTTTCAAATTATTCACTGCTGGTGCATAGAGATACAAAAAATTGATTTTTATATATTGGTCTTGTATCTTAGAATCTTCCTGAACTCATTTATTAGTTCTAATGCGTTTTTTCAGTAGATTCCTTAGGATTTTTCTTTCTCTTTTTTTTTTATTGATTCCTTAGGATTTTTCTTGACACACATCAAGTTCATGTCATTTGCAAATAGAGAATTTTTCTTCTTCCTTTCTGAGGAATTCTTGCCTATTTGCCTTGGATAGAATCTCCAGTTCATTATTGAACCGAAATGCCAAGATCAGACATCCTTTTCTTGTTCCTGATCTTAAGGGGAAAGTTTTCAGTCTTTTTACCATTAAGTACAGTGTTAACTGTGGGTTTTTCATAGATGTCCTTTATCAGATTGAGGAATTTTCCTCTTTCAGCTTTATTGAGATATAACTGACAAATAAAATTGTATGTGTTAAGGGTATACAAAGTGATTATTTAATATACGTATACACTGAGGAATGATTACCACAATCAAATTAATTAACACATCCATCACCTCACATAATTTACCGTGTGTGTGTGTGTGTGTGTGTGTGTGTGTGTGTGTGTGTGTAGAGTACTTAGTATCTACTCCCTTGGCAAATTTCAAGTACTCAATACAGTAATATTAACTATAGTCATCATGCTGCATATTAGACCCCCCCAATTTATTCATCTTATGACTGAAAGTTTGTATCCTTTGACCAACATCTCTCCCATCCGCTATCCCTCATTCTCTGGCAACGACCATTCTACTCTCTGGTTCTATGGTTTTTACATTCCACATAAAAATCAGAATTTACAGTATGTGTCTTTCTGTGTCTGGCTTATCTCACTTAACATAATGTCTTCCAAGTTCATCCATGTTGCCACAAATTGCAGGATTTTCTTCTTTTATATGACTGAATAATATTCTAGGAATTTCCCTTCTATTTCAAGGTTGTTGAGTGTTTCTATCATGAAAGAATGTTGGATTTGTCAAAGACTTTCCCACATCTGTTGAGGTTATCAAGTGTTTTTTGTCTTTTATTGTATTAATTTGGTGCATTACACTGATTGATTTTCATATATTGAACCATATTCTTTGCATTCCTGGGATAAATCCCATTTGGTCACAGTACGATCTTTTCATATGTTGCTGTATTTGGTTTTCTAGTATTTTGTTGAGAGTTTTGCATTTGTATTCATAAAGGATATTGGCCTGTAGTTCTTTTGTTTCATTTTGTTTTTAAAGATATTATTTTTGAGTACTCTCTACACCCAATGTGGGGTTTGAACTCACAACCCTGAGATCAAGAGTTGCATGCTCTTCTGACTGAGCCAGCCAGGTGCCCTGGTCTGCAGTTTTCTTTACCTGTGAGGCCATTGTCTGTTTTTGGTATCTGGTTAACATTAGCTTCATAGAATAAGTTGGGAAGTGTTCTTCTTCTGTGTTTGCTAAGAGTTTACAAAGAATTGATGGTAATTTTTTTAAACATTGGTAGAATTTACCAGTGAAGACATCTATGCCTGGGCTTTTCTTTGTGCAAAGATTTTTTTTTTAAAGTTTTATTTAAAGTAATCTCTACACCCACATGGGGCTCAAACTCACAACACCAAGATGAAAAGTCACATACCTTTTTGATTGAGCCAGCTAGGCCCCCCTCTTCATGCAAAAGTTTTTAACTACTAATTCAATCTCTTGTTATGTCTTCTGTTCTATTTTTTTAAGATTTTATTTTTTTTAAGATTTTATTTATTTATTTGTCAGAGAGAGAGTGCAAGCACAGGCAGGGGGAGTGGCAGGCAGAGAGAAAAGAAGAAGCAGGCTCCCCGAGGAGCAGGGAGCCCAATGCAGGGCTCAATCTCAGGACCCTGGGATCATGACCTGAGCCAAAGGAAGAGACTTAACCAACTGAGCCACCCAGGCACCACTAAGATTTTATTTTAAAAATTTTTCTTAATTTGATTTTTAAGTAATCTCTACACCTAACTTGGGACTCCACCCCACAACCCTGAGATCAAGAATTGCATGCTCTACCAACTGGGCCAGCCCTGCAGGCACTCCTATTCTATTTCTTCTATTTCATCTTAAGACAGTTATTGGTGAAAGGAAGTTTGGCATTATGAATCAAAATTTTAAATAAGCATATCTTTTGATTTAGCTGTTCCAATCCCAGTAATTCATTTCCATTATATATTGCTATGTAACAGATCACCCCCAAATTTGGTGACATAAAATAACAACTGTTTTATTATGTTCACAGATTCTGTGGTTCAGGAATTTGGGTAGGGCACAGTGGAGACTGATTGCATCTGTCCCATAACGTCTAGGGCCTAACCCAGGAAAATTTGAACAGTTGGGACAGGGGAGTGACTCAAATGACAGAGGTCTGGAAACACCTGGAAGGTGGTTTGGGATGACTTGGAGACTGGGGCTATTGACTTACATGTGGCCCTTCTCAGTGGCTTGGGCTTCTCATAGCATGGGAGCTGGATTCCAAAAGGCAGTCCCTCAAGAGGGAGTTGCTGAGAGCAAGTGTTCCATGAAAACAAGATGGAACCTGCAGTTCCAAAGTGAAGTTGGAGACATTTTTAGAAAAAAATCTGCCACATCTATCTTATAGAAAACTTGTATTTGTTAATTAAAAAAGCAACAGGCACAATCTTATTTGTGAAGTTAAAAAATGGGTACATATGTACAGATACAAATACACAGAGAGAGACCTGAAAGGGAATGGGATTCTGTACCTGTTACCTCGGTGACGGGGGTGAAGGAGGTGGGTGAAGCTGGGCTTTCAGGGGTGCCTAGGTGCCTCAGTCAGTTGAGCGTCTGTCTTCAGCTCAGGTCATGGTCCCAGGGTCCTGGGATCGAGCCCCGCGTCGGACTCCTTCCTTGGGGGGGAACCTGTTTCTCCCTCTGCCTGCCGCTCCCCCTGCTTGTGCTCTCTCTCTTTCTCTTCTCTCTCTGACAAATAAATAAATAAAATTTTTTTAAAAAGCTGGGCTTCCATATATTTTGATCTACATCATATTGTTTGAATCTTTTACAATGAGAATTACTTATCTGTTTTTTGCATAATAAAATATCAATGTTGAAAATATCAGTAAAAAAAGAAAATACCAGTTTTTAATAAATGACATAATGTATGGATGCCTTCAATTTACAAGACAAAAAAATAATGTAAGGCAACATGTATATTGTAGAGGCTGCTTTTAACTTGATCAAGGCAAAAGGGCCCACAGCAACCACCGGGCTGAATATAGACAGGTCCATCAGGTGACCCACCACAAAGTATCCATAGGCCCTAACTAACCAATGGGTTACTTAGAATCAGGCACACGTAACAGAAAAGGGAAAATTCCATATGTTCCCATACCTCCTCACCTTCCCTCTTTAAAAAACAGCCCCCACCTACTGCCTCGTAGCAGACAGTCTCTGCTTTGCTGCCCTGCCCCCTGCTCCTTAGCACTGTACACAATAAATTTCTATCTCCTTTGTTCTGCCTTGGGTGAATTCTTTCACTGCCCATGCCACTGTCCCCCCACATCATCGCCCCACATCTGGGGGCCCCCATCTGATCAGGAGAGACACTACATATATGACATAATAAAATACCACTGACTAGGGCTCAGGGATTAGAAACACAAGGGTGAGGGCGTCTGGATGGCTCAGTCAGTTAAGCGTCTGCCTTCAGCTCAGGCCATGATCCCGGGGTCCTGGGCTTGAGCCCCTCATTGAGCCCCGCATCGGGCTCCATGCTCAGCGGGGAGCCTGCTTCTCCCTCTCCTCCCAGCTCAGTGCTCTATCTCTCTCTCTGTCAAATATTTTTTTTTTCTTACAAAGAAACACAGGGTTTTCCAGAGGGATGTGAGACATATGAAAGGAGACGTTCTAGAACCTGCAATTCAAAGCTCTTTGTTAAAGGCAGAACGATGGGATTTATTCCATGCTTGACACTTACCAAACTTAAAATCTCGCAGTGGAGGTAAATTCCACATGATGCAGGGAAACTAAGAATTTACAGTAGGCAATACAGATTTACAAATATTTATTTGCTAATCTGCATGCAAAATGAAAATCCCAAGTTTTGCTGTTTAGGAGAATGTACCAAGGGTTTTTTGTTGGTTGATTTAAACAAAATCTGAGGGATCCTTCCCATGTTCTTTTTTCTCTTCAATATTTTGTGGCTGTGATTTTTGCTTCTGGCAATGGCAGGATAACTAGAAAATCTGAACAAAATGTAAAATGCATAAGCTTGCAAAAACTGAGGAGTTACCAAGGCAGCGATGACTTGAGGGACCAATATCCTTGAGAAAAGAAAATGTGGGGGGACCAAGGAAGCAACCCTTCAAAGTATTAGGGAATTTACCAATAGTGGCTGAAAGGTTGAGCAGAATTTTAGGTCGCTGCATGGGGTGGAGGGAAAAATGGGTGCTGGAAGCCTGACAAGGAGGACCCCAGATTTTTTACTTGGGATCCTGTGGCAGACACCATTGGTGCCCTGCCCATTTCCCTCAGGTTTTCCCATTACAGTAGATGGAGGTTAACTTCCAGCGACTGTTCTCTCATTTGCATTTCTTTGTCTGAAGGCCTCTTTTGGCTGGCAGAGCCCACTCTATGTTTGGCAGGCTGAAGTGCCAAGAATTTATTCTCTCCACCCTAGCTGTCCTCAACATTGCCCCTTGGGGAGAATATTCTGAGGTTCTTCTACGCTGGCTCCCAGAGTTCCACAGAGGTATTAAGTTCCAGGCACCCACAATAGGAACTTCCTTGATAATACCTTTTGTCTTGGATGTCATCACTTTTCCCTCTCAATTCTCTACTCTCTTACAGGTGTTTTCTGGAATCACCTCCCAAATAAACTACTTGCGTTTGAAATCATGTTTCAGAACTTCTGCCTCTGGGAAAACCACAAACTAAAGTCTTTGGGCCAAGAAATGGTCCTACAAAATGGGGTTCCCAAGATGGGACTCTTGATTGGATCATTCACTGACTAGATGGTGAACAAGGACCATATGTGGGGTGCTGATAATCCCCGGAATGCTGTAGCACCACCACCTAGACCCTCACTTGTGAACTGAGATAGGATGCAGGTGGTAGGAGATGTGCTGGCTTATACAACATCACCGGCTTTTGAGAGATGGCAATGGGAATTATAAAGACCGAGGCTTGTTTTGTTGTTAAGTGCTATCAGGGGGCCTGGCTCTAATTTTGGTGAGCCATGCGGGAGCATGCTTTCAATTTGTCCAGCCTCCTCGGGATTCTCCGGATGGAGCAGTTGGCCTCAGAAGCTCACCAGGGCTCACTCTTTGCCTCCCGAGCAATGGCAGTGATAGATCGGGGTCAGCTACTCTTGACTGCTCGATCTCAGCCGGGAGGACGGAGATGTCGGAGAGGACAGCTGCCAAAACCTGTTTCGTTCGGAGGATTTCCTTTCTCCCTTGCCCAGAGCTGGCATGGACTGCCTTAAGCGCATTTGGTGAAGCAGAGAAACAAATTAGAAGTAGTGGGCCTTAGAAGTTTGCTCCTCGTAAGTTCCCCGGATAATTGCACATCCGACCCCGTCCCTCCTTGGTTCCCAGCTGTTGAGTTCTTTTGAACCATTTGTGGTTTTTTTAAGATTTTATTTATTTATATGAGAGAGGGAGTGTGGTGCGAGTGTGAGCGGGGGAGGGGGGAGGAGCAGAGAGAGAAGGACCAGCAGACTGTGCTGAGCGCAGAGCCCACACAGCCCTAGATCATGGCCTGAGCCGAAGTCAAGAGTCAAATGCCTAACCAAGTGAGCCACCCAGGTGCATCTCTTCTGGGTTTTCATAACCCATTTGTTCAGGTTTGCAGAGTGTAGAGAACAAAATGGAGTCTCTCATGTCAAGCAGGAGGCTGTGTCAACCAATGACACAAGTAGTTAAAAGTACTGCAGCATCAGCTGATAACGAGCAGAACCAATGCAGGGCTGCAGGGGCCCAAGACCAATTAAACCCCTTTAAAGATTTTATTTATTTATCAGAGAGAGAGAGAGAGCACAAGCAGGAGGAGAGGGAGAAGCAGGCTCTCCGCTGAGCAGGGAGCCCAATGCAGGGCTCCATCTCAGAACCCCAAGATCCTGACCTGAGCCAAAGGCAGATGCTCAACCAACTGAGCCACCCAGGTGCCCCTGATTAAATCCCTTTAAAGAGGGGAAGATTTTTGCAGCAAACTGTCAGACTCTTCAGACATGACCTCTCAATGTCTGACCACCTACAAAAGGCAACTGCCATGGAAGGCTCTGCCCGATGCATCTCCAAACAGAACAGAGATCCTTCACTGCTTGAACGTAAGAAGCAGCAGTTAGCGCCGAGAGCTGACCTGGGCCTGACCGAGACCTTATCTCAGCTGTGCGTCTGCAGGCTGACTTCCCATTTGGTTCGTTCACTTCCTACACCTTTCTGTTATCTTGTTTATTGTGTGGTTTGTCTTCTGTCCTGCTCTGTGTGCTGTGTAAGAAGCCAAGTTTCATCCCATGGTGAAATGTCATGGAGTTTGGAGTCCTGAACCTGCCTTATACAATTGGATTAACTTTGCTTTATGATTGAGTAAAGCCAACACTGTGGAAATACACAGCTTGTGTGTGCACCTTCACAGCGTGCTCATGACCCATCGCTGGAGTTGTGGCAGGGGCCGCTTGTAATTGGTGAAGGGACCGTTGGAGAGAGGAAGGACGTGAGGTACACAGGAAGCCAGGGAAGGCATTTGGCGAGATCTCTGTTGGAACTGGTGTGTGTGTGTGTACCTGTGTACAGGATAGGGAGTGCTAGCTCTATCCCTTCCCAAAGACTCTGAGGAGGAGGTTGGCTGACTGGTCTACTTTTATTTATTTTTTTTAAGATTTTATTTATTTGGCAGAGAGACACAGCGAGAGGGAACACAAGCAGGGGGGGTGGGAGAGGGAGAAGCAGGCTTCCCATGTAGCAGGGAGCCCGACGCGGGGCTCGATCCCAGGACCCCGGGATCATGACCTGAGCCGAAGGCAGACAGAGGCTTAACGACTGAGCCACCCAGCCACCCCCGACTGGTCTACTTTTAATTATAAACTTAAGAGTAAGAAGAAAATGATTTTTATTGTAACACCACCTGGCCTATGTCTCTGTTAAGCTCTAAATGGCTCTCTTGGATTTCTTCCTTCCATTTGGTTGCCTCCAAACAGCAGGTTTGGGTTTAGCTCTCTTCTCTTTTCTAGGAAGCTGTTTGTTTGGTTCAGTCGGTGAACTCTCCCCAACCCCCACCACACACACTGATTTTGGGGAAGAACAAATGCTAACAGCAGAAACTCTGGGCTCAGTTATAGATTTGTTTCTCTGTGTTTTTTCTGAACTTTTGACAGGAAGATGGGGAATACTCCTGTTCTCGAATAAAGCCCACCAGGACATATTTTGAATAAATGGGGCAGAGGCCTGAAAACCAGAGAAAAAGCCTATTTTGCAGGAGGGAGAGACAGGAGATGGAGATAAAGCAATGTGAGTCCAAACTTAAAATCGACCTCAGCCTTGCTGGTGGCACCCCTGCTGCCTCTGCCCCCGCCTCCCCCTCCCCCCGCCCCTGTGCCTGTCACCACCAGCTCCTACACCATCCTCAGTGCCTGCAGTGCCATCAGCCCCTGCTCCTCACCCTCACTAGAGAGGAACAAAACACACCCCAAGCTGTTGGGCCACCTCCTTATGAGGTTCAAAATGCAGCATCTCCCAAGTCAACATGAAGGGGCCCAAGAGCTCCCCTGGACTTAAACCACCCACTTCAGATTTCCCCACAGGAGTCCCAAGTCAAATGGATGGTGGAGAAGAAACTGACTTTTAGTGGACACAGGTGCAACATATTCAGGATTAAAGGTAATTTAAGTTTGTTGGTTTCATTAAAATAGACACATCTTTGGAGCTATCAGCATTAAATGTAAAACTTTTATTCTGCCAAGGTTTACTAAAGGTCAAATAAGTTCATGTCATTTCTGCTGCAATTTGTCAGCAGAAAGATGACATAAAATGATATTAATTTTGTCTGTGTCATAAAGTTTTTGTGTACAACTTAAGAACAAGTAGGTTGAGTAAATGAAAAGGTTTAAAGCTTTCAAAAACTTTTGGTAACCTGAAACTTCAAAGTTTTGCTAAGTTAAATGATGAGTTGGGTTGAATTCATTGGCTATCTAAGTCTTTTTCAAGTAAGATAGAATACTGAAGCATTGATTACAGAACATAGGTTTTGTTTTGTTTTGTTTTTGTTTTTAAGATTTTATTTATTTGACAGAGAGAGACACAGCGAGAGAGGGAACACAAGCAGGGGGAGTGGGAGAGGGAGAAGCAGGCTCCCCGCTGAGCAGGGAGCCCGATGTGGGGCTGGATCCCAGGGCCCCGGGATCATGACCCGAGCCGAAGGCAGAGGCCCAACGACTGAGCCACCCAGGCGCCCCTACAGAACATAGGTTTGTCTTCTTTTGGCTTCATATTGCAGAGAAACTGAGGATGCTTGGGTCTGTTGGTAAACCTGCTTTGTGCTTTACTGAAAAAAAAAAAACATTTTTAGGAATTATGAAATATACTAATAAATTTCTGATCTAAAGAATTCTGGTGTAACAGAGTTTACAATTTTTTTTTTTTTTAAGATTATTTGACAGAGAGAGACACGGCGAGAGAGGGAACACAAGCAGGGGGAGCAGGAAAGGGAGAAGCAGGCTTCCCGCGGAGCAGGGAGCCCGATGCGGGGCTCGATCCCAGGACCCTGGGATCATGACCTGAGCTGAAGGTAGACGCTTAACGACTGAGCGACCCAGGCGCCCTGAGAGTTTACAATTGTTTACCTACTTAGTTTTCACTGGAGACTAAGGTTTCTTTTCTTTTTCTTTTTTTCTTTCATTCATTCAATTCCAGTATTGTTAATATACAGTGTTCTATTAGTTTCAGGTGTGCAATATAGTGAGTCAACGCTTCCATCCTTTACTCAGTGCTCATCGTGATAAGTGTGCTCTTAATCCCTTTCATCTGTTTCACACATTCCCCCACCCATCCACCTCCCCTCTGGTAACACCCAAGTTCTCTATATTTAAGAATCTGGGTTTTTTGTTGCTGTTTGTCTCTTTGTTTTGTTTTGTTTCTTAAATTTCACATATGAGTGAAATCACATGGTGTTTGTCTTTCTCTGACTGACTTATTTCGCTTAGCCTAGTACCCTCTAGATCCATCCATGTTGTTGCAAATGGCAAGATTTCATTCTTTTAAATAGCTGGGTAATATTCCATTGTATATATACACTGCATTTTCTTTATCCATTCATCTATTGATGGACACTTGGGCTGCTTTCATATCTTGGTTATGGTAAATAATGTTGCAGTAAAAATAAGGGTGCATGTATCTTTTTGAATTAGTGTTTTTGTTTTCTTTGGGTAAATACCCAATAGTGTAATTACTCGATTATATGGTAATTCTATTTTTAATTTTTGGAGGGACCTCCATATTTTCCACAGTGGCTGCACTGGTTTGCATTCCCACCAATAGTGCACAAGCATTCCTTTTTCTCTACATCCTCACTAACACCTGTCGTTTTTTGTGTTTTTGATTTTAGCCATTCTGACAGATGTGAGGTGATATCATTGTGGTTTTGATTTTTCATTTCCCTGATGATGAGTGATGTTGAGCATCTTTTCATGTGTCTGTTGGCCACCTATATGTCTTCTTTGGAGAAATGTCTGTTCATGTCTTCTGCCCATTTTTAATTGGTTTATTTGGTTTTTTGGTGTTGAGTTGTATACGTTTTTTGTACATTTTGGATAGCAACCCCTTATCGGATATATCATTTGCAAATATCTTCTCCCATTCAGTGGGTTCTGTTTTTGTTTTATTGGTGGTTTTTTTCACCTTGCAAAACCTTTTTATTTTGGTATAGTCCCAATAGTTTAATTTTGCTTTTGTTTCCTTGCAAAAGGAGACACATCTAGAAAAATATTTCTATGGCTGATGTCAGACATTACTGCTTATTTTCTTCTAGGAATTTTATGGTTTCAGGTCTCACCTTTAGGTCGTTAATTCATTTTGAGTTTATTTTTGTGTATGGTGTAAGAAAGTGGTCCAGTTTCGTTCTTTTGCATGTAGCTGTCCAGTTTTCCCAACAGCATTTATTGAAGAAACTTTCTCCCATTGTATATTCTTGCCTCCTTTGTTGAAGATTAATTGACCATATAATTGTAGGTTTATTTCTGGGCTCTCTATTGTGTTCTCTTGATCTATGTGTTTATTTTTGTGTCATTACCATACTGTTTTGATTACACCAATGTAGTATATTTTGAAATCTGGGATTGTGATACCTCCAGTTTTGTTCTTCTGTTTCAAGATTGCTTTGACTATTTGGGGTCCTTTGTGGTTTCATATAAATTTAAGTATTATTCTCTTTTTGTGAAAAATGCTACTGGTATTTTGATAGAGATTGCATTATATCTGTAAATTGCTTTGGATGGTATGAACATTTTATCAATATTTGTTCTCTCAATCCATGATCATACACTATCTTTCCATTTGTGTCATCTTCAATTTCTTTCATCAATGTTTTATAGTTTTCAGGGTACAGGTATTTTACTTCCTTGTTTAAATTTATTCCTAGGTATTTTATTATTTTTGGTACAGTTGTAAATGAGATTGGTTGCTAGTTTTGTTTTCTGTTTTGTTTTTTTTTTATTTGATTTTTAAGTAATCTCTACACCCAACATAGGGCTCAAACTCATGACCCCAAAATCAAGAGTTGCAGGGTTCAGGGGCACCTGGGTGGCTCAGTCAAGCATCTGATGCTTGATTTTGGTTCAGGTCATGATCTCAGGGTCATGAGATTGAGCCCTGTGTAGAGCTCTGTGCTCAGCAGGGAATCTGCTTAAGATTCTCTCTTTCTCCCTCTCCTTCCGCCCCTCCCTGTTGTGCTCACACTCCCTCTCACTCTATCTCAAAATAAATAAATCTTGAAAAAAAAAAAAAAAGAGTTGCATGCTCCACCAACTGAGTCATTTAGGTGCCCTGAGATTGTTTTCTCAATTTCTGTTTCTGCTACGTCAGATTAGTGTATAGAAATGCAATAGATTTCTGTATGTTGATTTTATATCTTGAGACTTTACTGAATTCATTTATCAATTCTAGTTTTTTTGGTGGAGTCTTTAGGGTTTTCTACGTGTGTTATCATGTCATCTGCAAATAGACTTTCACTTCTTCCTTACCAATGTGGATGCCTTTTACTTCTTTTTCTTGTTTGATTGCTATGGCTGTAACTTCCAGTACTATGTTGAATAAAAGTGGTGGAAGTGGACATCCTTGTCTTATTCCTGATCTTAGAAGAAAAGCTCTGTTTTTCACTATTGGGTATGATGTTAGCTGTAGGTTTTTCATATATGGTCTTTATTATGTTGAGATATGTTCCCTCTAAACCTACTTTGTTGGAAGTTTGAGACTAAGGTTTCTATAAGTAAAAATTCTGATAAATGTAATTAAGACTGCTGGAAAATAAGGAAAGGAACTTTGTATGCAAGGAAAGTGAGATATGTTTTTGATAAGAAAGGTGTGAGGAATGGGAATACAGTTTTGTTGAGGGAAAGGAAAGTAATTTTGTCCTAAAATGAGATTGGTTATTTAGAGAGAGAAGGCTTAAGACAAAACCAGAATGAAAAAGAAAGTTGTAGGTTTTGAAGGAAATCTTTGGAAAAGAATTTTATGCGTGGTCAGAGCTAAGATTGGAATGAATGAGTTTTAAAAGTACACTGGTTTAACATTGAGATTTGGTTTTTCTCTCCATTAAAAAGACAAAGTTTTCTTGGATTGTTCATCTGCTCTTGATAATAAATTGTAAACAGAGGTTTGTTTTGTTCTCTGTTTCCAGAGAACCAAAATTTCTATGTTGTCTTTATCAGGTCTTTGATTACTTAAACTTAAAACTTCTCAATATTAAAAGCTAAGTTTTGCCAACAAGTACATAACCTTCTGTATTTGCATTTAGAATCTCTTAATGCCACCTTAAATAAATAGATAATTAAATATTGAGTTTTATAATGTGTAATCCTATTTAAGCATGGGCTTTAAATCCTTCTGAGGTTTTTAACAAACTTCCCAGGATTTGAATTCTAAATGAAGTCTTTTTGACTAATCAGGTTGTTTATTTGGTATATTATGTGGGAAGCATTGTCAAACATATGACAAAAAACATTCTTAGGTTATATTGCATGGGCAAATGCTATAAGTGTTCTAGAAAATATATTAAATTCCTAAAACTGGGCCCTGGTTACAGCAGCATTTAAAGAGAATTTCTTCTCCTACAAAAAAAAAACAGGTCCTGTACCTGACTGTGGAAGTAGGAGAATCTAAAGAAAGCTACATTTACAGCCAGCCCTTCAGTGTTAATATCTGGACCCTGGTCAGAGAGTGGGGTTATCTGACCTGGAATGGGATATACTTGAGAACCTTGAACCTCCAGATTCCCTGAACCCTCTGACTTGGTTGAAGTTGCCCACTCCCCCCGACCCTTGCTAGAGGATAATGTCTCCAGTTTTTCAGATGACCACAAAAAGCCTTCACATAAAGCAGATGCCTCACAAAATGATTTATTTCCTCCTGAAGATCCATCGTTGCCTGTCCTCATCGCTTCTAGACTATAATCAGATTTTCACCGTGGCCTATTTGGAGAAATCCTATGACTGCTTTGGGAAGAAAGGTATTTACCAAAAGTGTCACAATACCTGGCTAATATGTAGAGCAGGAACTGAGAGAACATGACTGGAATTGAACTTGGAGATGTTGGACCAGGGATGGAGAGAATGGCATGATACAAGGCTGGGTAAAGAAGAATTTGTTGATATGGGGAAATATTCCCTTGGCTGAGGACTTAATTCCAAGGATACCTGAAGCTTGTCCTAGTATGCTGCTGAGATCACACCTTGAAACTCAGGAAAAATGATGACCTACGGTAAAATAAGGAGGGGATGCTGGAATTGTCTTGACAGAATGTTGAGGAAAAGGCCAGACTTCTTAGAGTGATACTAATAGACATGCTAAAGTGAATTTATGATGTTAGATGAGAGAATCCATCAGCTAACCATGCTCCATAGGAGCCACAGGACACTATCTTCACTAAATCAATAAGGAACAGGACACCTAGCATCACTGAGAAGCTTAGAGGTAGGTCTCCCCTAAAGGCCAGGATTATCAGTGGGGGATATTACTAAAGAACTGGGTTTTTAGCGTCAGTTGGGATAAATGGATTACAGAATAGCAGAGGTCAGGGTACACTATTTTATCATCAGAGGCAAGGTGGATGTAATGTGTCAGCAAATTCAAATTGGCAGCTAGGAGAGCCCTGACCTGCAGGGATCTGTGACAACTATGTCACCCCTCCTAGTGTTGAGGTAGCATTTGAGAGTGCTGCTTGATGTATATAAAAACCAGAAAAGTTCAAGAACAAAAGAGCAGAAGGCTGATGTTAGCTACCATGGTAAAAGATTGCAGTGCCCCTCCAGTTGCCAGGCTTGAGTTGGTGCTCAGACTGACAACCCATAGATTGAAGGGAAGGCTGGGTTCCCCTTAAGGAAGAATCCTTCAGCACTTCAAGTGTATACAGTGCCAATCCTTCTTTGCTTTCCCCAAAGACCATTACCATAGTAAATGTAAACTGGTGAAATTGGAATATCTAGAACTTTTGAGGGCCTTTTGAGTCAGGGTCTGCTCTAAGACTGAATGCTTGTGTCCCTCAAAATTTATATGTTGAAATTCTAATCCCCAGTGTGGTGGTATTTTAGAGATAGGGCCTTGTAGGAGGTAATTAGGAGCCTTCATGATGGGATTAGTGCCCTTATAAGAAGATACCAGAGAGTTTGCTCTTTCTCAGTCTCTTTCTCTGCCATGTAAAGATAGAGCAAGGTGTCTGCAAACCAGGAAAAGGGCTTTCACCGGGAACCAAATTGATCAGCACCCTAATTTTGGACTTCCCAGCCTTCAAAATTGCAAGGAATAAATATTATTTAAGCCACCCAGTCAATGGTATTTTTGTTTTAACAGTCCAAAATAAGGCAGGGTCTGAATTGGTATTTATCCTAGGGAAACCCAAATAACCATCATAGCCTTCCTGTTAGAGTAGAGCACATAGAGTCCAGATGGTAAATGGAGTTCTGGCCCAAGTCTGTCTCACAGTGAGTCCGATGGGTCCCAAGGTCTTACTCTGTAGTCATGGCCCCATTCTTTGACATAAGGATGGACAATTTAGCAGTTGATGAAATCTTCACATTAATCCCTCAGCTGCAGTAGAAGAGATATTGAAGTAGGAAAGGCCAAGTGGAAGCCTCTGAAACTTCTTCCCCACCCCAGCCAAGATAGTAAATCAGAAGCAATTCTGCATCTCAGGTAGACTATTAAAGATCAATGAATGATACCTTCAAAGTCTTTAAAAACGTAGGGATGGTTTTATTTCCCATTTAACTCATCCATTTGACATCTATAAAAATAAGATGGATCATGGTGGATAACAATGGATTACCCTAAATTTAACCAAGTGGTAGCCCTAATTTTAGCTACTGTATCAGGTTTAGTATCTATTAGATCAGATCAACAGTCTATGAAACCGTATGCAAAAAAACAAAAAACAAAAAACCAGTATGCAGCTAGTGATTTGTCAGGTGCAGTCTTTATAATCACATAAAGATAGAGGATGAGAACAGAAGAAAGTCACATTTACATGGAAAGGCCAGCAATTCCTGTCCATGGTCTTGTCCCAACGCCATAAGCTCTCCTACTCTCTGCCACAGAATCGGCACATTCCACAGAACATCACGCCAGCCCACTTTTTCAATGACCTCATTTTTATTTTTATTTTATTTTATTTTATTATGTTAGTCACCATTCATTACATCGTTAGTTTTTGATGTAGTGTTCCATGATTCAATGTTCATGTATAACACCCAGTGCTCCATTCAATACGTGCCCTCCTTAATACCCATCACCGGGCTCACCCATCCCTCCCCACCTCCCCCTAAAACCCTCAGTTTGTTTCTGAGAGTCCATGGCCTCTCATGGTTCGTATCAATGACCTCATTTAAATCAAACCTGGGGAAGTGGCAGGTACACTGCTCTGGAAACACACCTGTAAGTCAGAGGGTGGGAAGTAAACCCTACGAAGATTGAGTCTCCCATATCAGCGAAATTTTCAGGAAGAGGACCTACCAGTACATTCTCTGCAAAGTAGTAGACCCACTGTAACTTCTACCACTAAAAGAGAGCAGCAGTGGTTGGTAGACCTCTTTATGCTTTTGGAAATAGCACATATCCCACTTAGAAATACTGCTCTTACTCATTTACTATGTAACTGAGAAGGCTTTCAATTTTGAGTGAGGCCCAGTGCAAGACCGAGCAATGCACCAAGTCAGGCTGTGGTATGAACAGCCCTGCCTCTTGGGTCATGGAATATGGTGTGGTGCTGGAAGTTTCCATGTAGAGGAGGATGTTGTGGGAAAGCCTCCAAAGAAGTGTGGCAGCATAGATCTCTCAGGTTCTGCAGCAAGGCTGTGCGGTCTGTAGCAGGGATCTGTTCACCATTTGAAAAGTAGCTTCTGGCATGCAGCTAACCCTGACCATGAGACATCAAGTGAGTTTGTGACTCGAGCTGCCCACTCAGCTGAGTATTCTCAAACACCCCCACCCACCACACACACATGAGCACACACAGTCATGAGGTCAGGTGGGCAGCAGCCATCTGTCAAGTCCAAAACTGGGAAGGTCTGAGACTTTATCTATCCTGGATGATCCAGTCAGCCTGCCACGCCGTCACAGTGCTACACACACACGCACACACAGCCCATGAGACGTCTGGATTTAGACAACAGAACATTTTCTCACACAGCATCTTTGCAGTGCTGACTCCCCACCTCCCCACTCTCCACGGGGCCATGTGATGAGGGTCAGATATATCTGCAGTCCCCCAGGGTCGCTTCTGAGCAGAGCTTTGAAGCTGTGAGACTCAGATCTGATATAGGGTGGCTGGCACATCCGTGCCTTCTCTATCTTTCTCTTTTCTCTGGGAGGAAGACGGGGGAGAGTCCCTAGGTTGGTTTTTGTTGTTGTTGTTGTTTTTAAGTAGGCTCTACACCCAGTGTGGGGCTTGAACTCATGGTCCCAAGATCAAGAGTCTCATGCTCCACTAACTGAGCCAGCCAGGCACCCTGAGAGTCCCTAGGTTTTTATTACTCTTAGAATATAAGCAAGTGGCCCCAGGGCAGATGAATCTTTAAAATTTCGGGAGTAATTCACTATCTCCAATTTCTAAGATATGTTTGTCATTCCGTCATTCTTTAACCCAGAATGACAGTCATTTTTGAGCAGGAAACCCTAATTGTGCAGAAATATGCAAGTGTTCACGGAGCATTGTCTTCCAACACAATCTATTGATGGGATGCTAAAGGCAGGTCCAGAGGGCACAAGTAAGTCACATCATGTACTTATGTTACACCAGCTTTTCTCTCTTATCTGACACCTTAGGGCTTGGGGCACTGGAGGGAGGAGGTGAGTGGGTGGCCTGTCATGGATGGGACAGCTCAATAGGATGGTATAGCTGAAAATGGACTGCTTTTGCAGTCCTGCTCAGGGGTGACTCTTGAAGATTGTGGTGAGGGAAAGACTGGGCAGAGCTTTGAGCAGTATACCTGGCCATTAACCTGTTTTAGGGACAAAGGTGACCTGATGTAAGTATATACTTGGACTCCTGAGCATCAGGGGCAAATAAGTTAGTGGGTAAGCCAGGGGCCTGTGAGGACTAACAACCGAGAGATTGGAAACAAAAGATCTGGAGAAAAAGCATGTGGACAGACCCACAGGTGTGGGCAGGAGAAGATACCCATTTACTCAGAGCACGGCAGGCACTGAATACTCAAGTTTTTCGGATGATCCATCTATGAAAGGCCAGCCACCCCCTTTCCTGCCCATGGGGCCTTGAAACTAATGACGGGAATGGAGACTATGATTGGGCCCAACAGTAAAACTGTATTCTATCCAGTGGGGACATTAAGACTGATATAACTTCTCCACTGCTGTCTGTCTGACCTGTTGGCAGCAGAAGTTGATGTCTCCCAGTATGCTACTTCACCTTCAGAAGACCAATGAGCCATCTGGGGGCAAATTTATTGTATCAGACTGCTTCCATTCTGGAGGGGACAGCAGTTTTCCCTAAGTGAAATTGGACACATATTCCAAATACAGGTTAGCCTTCCTTGCCCTAGTGCTTTGGCCAGCACCACTATCCAGGGTTTTACAGAATGTCTGCCTTATCATAATGGGATCTTGCTTAAAAATCGTATCAGTTTATGACAAAAGAGGTATTTTTTTAAAAGATTTTATTTATTTGAGAGAGAGTGACTGAGGGAGAGAGAGCATAAGCGGGAGAAGGGGCAGAGGGAGAGGGAGAAGCAGACTCCCTGCTGAGCAGGGCCTGGGATCATGACCTGAGCCAAAGGCAGACACTTAACCGACTGGGCCACCCAGCAAAGGAGGTGTTACAATGGGCACATGACCATGGGATTTACCAGTCCTATTTTTATACCACCTCACATACAAGCTATTGATCAGATAGAATATGTAACAGCCTCTTAAAAGTGCTGCCAAGACACCAACTTAGGGGTAATAATCTGAGAGAGAGCACTATCCTTCATGATGTGGTATATACTTTGAACCAGTGACCATTGTATGCTGCTATGTCCCCACTGGTTGGAACATGTGTCTGGGGAACAGTAAGTGGAGGTACAATGGCTTCTTTCACCACTGCTCCAGCAACTCACTTGGGAACAGTCCTGAACTAGAGGTTCTGTTCCAGGGACAGGAGGAAGCTTCCACAAGGGGATACCCAGTGAGAGTTCCATTAAACTTGCTGGTATGACTGCTGCCTGAATATTTGGGGCTCTTCATGCTGGTTGACCATCAGCCAAATAAAGATGGTAGCATACTGGCAGGGAGTTTGGCCTGATTATTATGAAAGACATGGCTGCTGCTATAGGAGCTGGGCAGACTCTCTCTTGTTACATCTATGACTTGATAATTACAAGTGGGCAATTGTACCAACCATGGCCTTACAAGGGCAAGGTAAGCAGGGACTCAGTTGCCTCAGAAGGGATGAAGGTATGGGCATCCCATTAGGGGCAAGCCTTCTAGACCAGCAGAGTACAAATCTAGAGTGTGTGGTAGACGAGAGAGGAGATAAATATCAGTATTGGCCTCAGGGCCAATTACAGCAGCGCAGACTTTACAGCTTATTCTAATGAATCTCCTCTTGTAAGTTCCCTTTTCTAAAGATTTTATTTATCTATTTATTAGAGAGAGAGCGGGGGTGGGGGGTGGAGTAGCAGCAAGAAAGGGACAAGCCAACTCCATGCTAAGCACAGAGCCCAATAGGGGGGTTGATCCCATGCCCCTGAGATCATGACCTGAGCCAAAATCAAGAGTCAGATGATTAACCAACTGAGCCACCCAGGTGCCCTTCCTTCTTTTTTAAAATTATGACCAGCCATCACCTGGAGGAAGCAGTAACAGGAAAGAGTAAACTTAATGTAGGTCCTAAGTGGATCTCAACAATGCAAAGAATGAACTGTAGTAGATGTTGTACCCTCCTTATCCCCTCAGGACTTAACAAAATAGTACACACAGGTCCCACTTCTCCTATCAATACTTGCATCTTTTTGCCTGAGGACTTTGCCTGAGCCAGAGCCCAAACTGCCTAAAAGCAGAGTCCAGAAGTGCCAAGAATTAACACCCCCCTGGTGTTTATGCAGCGCACCCTAAATCAGTGACTAACAGGAGCTGGTGTATAAATCTCTCTCTGGCCCCTCAGCTGGGATAACTTTAAGACACCTGTGCTTCCCAGAGTTCCTCGGTGGTATTAAACTCCAACTATCCACAAGTGGGTAACTTGCTTGATGATGTACCCTATATTAAATGTTTCTCCTTCCCTGCCTCATTTCCTCATTCCACAACTAGTTCTCCATGGAATTACCTCCCCAATAAACTACTTGCACTCAAACTCAGGTCTAAGGGTCTTCCTCTAGGGGAACCCAAACTGACTGAGACTACCTGAGTACATACCTCAGGAGTAAAATTAGCCTGGAAATAGATTAGTCCTAAAAAAGACTGAAACCTAGTTTCAAATCAGTACAGTACCTAATTAGATTAGAATGATTTTCCTTTCCTCTATTTCCATGTCAGAAGTAAATGTAAACCTTTCCTGGAGAAAGATAACATCTTGGGCTCCAAACTGTCTCAGTAATTTCATACACAATGCCTGGCATTCAAATAAAAGTAGCCAGGCAAACAAACAAACAAAAAAACTGACTGAAAATCAAGAGGGAAAGTAGAGAAGAGAAACAGATCAACAGGAGGTTCCAGATTTTAATATTACCAGATATAATTAAATTATTTTCAAAGAATTATGACCATATGTTCAAGATAACAATGGAGGACTTTAGCAGAAAACTAGGAACAATGAACTAGAATCATTATAAAAACCCTAGAGCCAAAATATGTCTGAAATTGACTTCAATAGATGAAATTAACAGAAGACTGGACAAACTAAAGAAGATTAGTAAACTGGGAAACAGACCAGAAGAAAATCCCAACTGAAAAATAGAGAAGATGGGAAATACAAAAACATGAGAGACACTTCCAGAAAGACAGATTGAAGTACTTTTCCCTGCTCCTTCAACTAAGTACAACTAAAATTCCCAAGCATTATATATAAAACAAAAGAAGAGACTTGAAAGGTTCAGAGAAGGCAGAGCAGCTGGGGACCTTAGCTGGATCTGAGGAATAACATGGTTGTTTTTCCTGGCTTTTATTTAAAAAAAACTTTTTTTTATTTTTTTATTATTTATTTATTTTTTAAAAAAGATTTTATTGATTTATTTGAGAGAGAGAGACACAGCGAGAGAGGGAACACAAGCAGGGGGAGTGGGAGAGAGAGAAGCAGGCTTCCCGCGGAGCAGAGAGCCCGATGTGGGGCTTGATCCCAGGACCCTGGGATCATGACGTGAGCCAAAGGCAGAGGCTTAACAACTGAGCCACCCAGGCGCCCCCCAAAAAAAATTTTTTTTAAAGATTTATTTGACGGAGAGAGAGTGCACAAGCAGGGGGAGCAGGAGAGGGAGAAGCACACTCCCCACTGAGCAGGGAACCCAGTTCAGGGATCTATCTAAGACCATGAGATCATGACCTGAGCCAAAGGCAGATGCTTAACGGGCTGAGCCACCCAGACACCCCCTGGCTTTTCTTTATCTGTCCTAGACTTGATGCTGGAGAAGTTGGCAATGTGGAAACACCAACAGCTGCAGACAAAAATCTTCAATAGTGTGTTCTTTCTAGCCAGGGGACCAGGAAAAGGGCAGCCTAGCAAGACAGAACACTTTTTTCTTAAATTTTATTTATTTGGGAGAGAAAGAGAGCATGAGAGCATGAGCAGTGGGAAGGGTAGAGGGAGAAGCAGACTCCCCGCTGAGCAGGGAGCCCAAAGTGGGGCTCAATCCCAGGACCCTGAGATCATGACCCAAGCTGAAGGCAGGTACTTAACCGACTGAGCCACCCAGCTGCTCCAAGACAGAAAACTCTTAAAAAAGACAATGATTGCTCTAATGCAGCCAAATACCACAGGAAAAACAAACAAACAAACATGGTCCTACTTCTACTCTTGCCAGCAAAAACTTAAGTGGGGATGCCAGGTTTCCACCCTTGCCAGGCTCTAACAAGATTCCTCAAGCCCTGATGAGGTAGTGTCAGAGAAGGCTGAGTAGGGAGCTGGGACTCTCATCCCTGCTAGGTGATAATGCTCCTTCCAGCCTCCTGTTATGTCCACTTGGAGAGCCTGGACTTTCATCCTCATTCGTGGTAGAGAGGTACCCCCTCTGTCTTCCTGCTGGTGTGGCATTTCAGGAGACCGGCTGGAGAGTCTCAGATCTTTGATGCTGTCCAGAGATAACATCGATTGAGGCCACTCCACCCTGTGTCAGGGGTGCTCTATGAAGTAAGAGGCAATGAAGCAATCCTGCCCCTCCTAGCCAGAGTGATAGTAGAGGCCTAGTGGGGATTCAGAACTCCCAACTCTGTCTAGCAGGGAAGAGGAGGAGGAACTCCTCCCTGACCCTGAGTGTTAACATAAGCTGAATGGAGATCCTGGACTCCCTGCTCCCCCCAACCCACCAACCTGGTAGTAATAAGGCAGTACTGTCTGTTTTCCCACCACAGTGTGTCAGATGAGGTCTAGTGAAATAGAATATTTGAGTAAGATCCAGAGTCTTATATAAATGCCAAAAAATGTCCAAGTTTCAATTAAAAAAAAAATCACTTGTCATACCAAGAACCCAGAAAATACCAACCTAAACTTAAAAATACCAACAGATGCCAGGATAACACAGAGCTTGGAATTACCCAACAATTTTAAAGCAGTCATCAAAAAATGTTGAAATGAGCAATTACAAAAACACTTGAAACAAATGGAAAACTAGAAAGTCCATATGGAAATTTTATAACTGAAAAACATAATTGGGGGGAAAAAACACCAATGGATGGGCTAAGCAGCAGAAAGGAGGAAAAAACTGGTATTCTTGAATAATAGAAATTATCCACTATTAGTAACAGAGAAAATAGATGAAAGGAAAACAAAACAAAACACGAGAGGATCAGGGGCCTGTGGAACTATAACAAAAGATCTATTATTCATGTCATTAGAGTCCCAGAAAGAAAGAAGAAAATGGGCAGGGCTGAAAAAGTATTCAAAGAAATATGATTGAAAACTCCCAAATTTGGCAAAAGATAGAAACATACAGATTTGAGAAGCTGTGTATCTCTACATAGGATAAACCCAAAGAATGCACACCAAGGTACATCACAGTCAAACATCTTTTGAAAACCCAGCCACCCAGTATTTTTGGAAAGTTTTACTGGAATGCAGTGACACATTCATTTACATGCTATCTACAGCTGCTTTCTCACTACAAGAGCAAACATACACACTTAAAACATATATAAGAAAAAAAATACCATGAACTCTCACTGATCCATCACCCAGTTTCAACTATTACTAGCTCACGGCCAATCTTATTTTGTCTATACTCCCCTACACCTCCCCTCCACTTCTCCCAACCCCTCTGGATTATTCTGAAGCAAAACCAAGACACCATAACTTTTCTGGGAATCCTTTTGTGAGACTCTTGAAAAGGAGGCAATTTTCTCTCTTCCACTGGAGAATATAAGCCAGGGGCTGCAGGCAACCATTCTTGCAACCACTCAGAATCTTCTAGTGACAACCTAGCTCATACAGAACTCTAGTCTTTACAATAATCTACAAAGCAGAGGTGCCTGGCTTGCTCAGTCGTCAGTAGAGCATGCGACTCTTGAACTTGGGGTTGTAAATTCAAGCTCCATGTTGGGTGTAGAGATTACTTAAAAATAAAACCTAAACAAAAACCACAATCATCTACAAATCCCTACATGATCTGGCCCCTGGATCTCTCTCTAACCTCATTTCCTAACACTCTAACACCCATTCAGCTTCAACTATACTGTTCTTGTTGTACAGTGAACACATTAAGGATGCTTCTGCCTCAGTGGCAGTTACTATTTCCTCTCCCTACACAATCTTCCCTGGGTTATTATCTGCACGAACCTCTCCCTAACTTCCTAAGAAAATGTCATCTCCAAAAGGAAGGTCATTATCCACTTGTTCAACAAATATTTACTGAGCACCTTCAATCTGCCTAGCATTGTTCTAGCTTCTTGGGATACGCAGTAAATAAAACAAAACATCTCTGATGTCACAAAGCTTACCTTTCAGCAGTGTAAGAGTAAATAAACTCCTATAGAGAAAAACAAAGCAGAGAAGGGGAGTATGGGTGGTATTAACAAGGGAGGCTGTGGCAATTTTAAGTAGTCAGGGAAGGCTTCACGGAAATAAACATCTGAGGAGTGAAATGTGCACGTCCAGAAGAGGAAGGACTGTACCTGGTATGTTTGAGGAATGAGGCCAGTGAGGCCAGAGTGCTATAGAGGAGAAAGTAGCTGGCATGTGGCCAGAAAGATGGAGTGGCACAGCAGATATTAGAAAGGTGATTATAAGGACTTTGGTAAACTGACATGAAAGCCTTCAGAAGATTTTGAGATGAGTAACTAGACAATTTTAACAGGCTCACTCTGGCTTGTTTGTAGATGTTTGTAGGGGTGGGTTTTTGATTCCACTGTTGGTCCAAATTCTCTTCCACTGCTTTTGCCTACACCCTTTTGCCACATAACCTTGTTATGTCCTCCCATGTAAATGCTGGGACCCGGTTGTGTGATTTTCTTTGACCCAACAGGATGTTAGCAAATTCACTCCGGGACACCATTCCTCGGGGGCAGGCTAAGCCTCACTGCCTCACTTTTTTTTCCCCCCACCACCCACCTCTCTTTCCTTTTAAATCTGAGCCCTTAAAGGTTTATGTCATTCAATCGAATGCATCTTACTTTCAGTCAAACCTATGTAACCAGTGCATTTCTCTCACATCTTAGGGTGTTAATTAGTACAACTGAATATCCATGTCACCATCTTCAATGGCAAAAATAACTCAAAAATTAGGGCTATAGCCATCATATATAATTTGAGATTATCTAATGTTATCATTTAAAATGTACTGTCACGGGCGCCTCAGATGGTTAAGTATCTGTCTTTGGCTCAGGTCATGACTTCCGGGGTCTGGGATCAAGCCTGTCAAGCTCCCGGCTCAGCGGGGACTCTGCTTCTCCCTCTCCCTCTGTCTCTCCCCCTGCTCATGCTGTCTCAAATGAATAAATGAAATCTTAAAAAAAAAAAAAAGTACTATCATAGGGTGTCTGGATGGCTCAGTTGGTTGAGCCTTCGGCTCTTCATTTCAGCTCAGGTCATCATTTCAGGGTTGTGGAATCAAGCCCTGTGTTGGTCTCTGTGTAGTCTGCTTGTCCCTCTCCC
This sequence comes from Callorhinus ursinus, assembly GCF_003265705.2. Classification (NCBI taxonomy): domain Eukaryota; kingdom Metazoa; phylum Chordata; class Mammalia; order Carnivora; family Otariidae; genus Callorhinus; species Callorhinus ursinus. Next base: position 32,844,877 of record NW_027397064.1, on the reverse strand, counting down.
CCTGCTCTCTCAAATAAAATCTTGGGGCACCTGGGTGGCTCAGTTGGTTAAGCAACTGCCTTCAGCTCAGGTCACGATCCCAGGTTCTGGGATTGAGTCCTCCATCGGGCTCCTTGCTTAGCGAGGAGGCTGATTCTCCCTCTGCCTGATGCTCCCCCCCCTGCTTATGCTCTTTCTCTGACAAAACATAAATAAGATCTTATTTAAGATTAAAATAAATAAAATAAATAAAATCTTAAAAAAAATAATGAAGGGGCGCCTGGGTGGCTCGGTCAGTTGGGGGTGTGACTCTTGATTTCGGTTTGGGTCGTGGGATCAAGTCCTGTGTCGGCTCCATGCTCAACAGGGAGTCTGCTTCCAATTTTCTCTCCCTAAGATGAAGTAAAAAAAAAAAAAAGATGCTAAAAAATAAAATGTACTATCATTTAGGGTTTACTCAAGAAAAAAATTCAGACACCCTCTGCACAGGCAACCTTAATGTAATTTGAATGGGAATTAACCTTAAGACTAACTGTATTGCAAGGGACCAAACATGCAAAATACCAATCAAGATATACATGGTTCCTTCCAGATCAATAGCTTATATACAATCTAGGCCACTATTCCATTTGTGTATGTATTTTTTTTTAAGATTTTATTTTGACAGAGAGAGAACATAAGCAGGGGGAGCGGCAGGCAGTGGGAGAGGTTGGAAGCAGGCTCCCTGCAAGTAGGGAGCCCAAGTGGGGCTCGATCCCAGGACCTTGGGATCATGACCTGAGTCAAAGGCAGACGCTTAACTAACTGAGCCACCCACGCGCCCCACCACTTGTGCTTTTCATCTATTAAACATAAACATAACTCTGAGAGGTAAATGCCATAATATTCCTGTTTTACAAATAATATAGATAAGCATAGACTTGGTGACATTCCGAAGTCCTGCAGCTAGTAAGGGCTAGTTTTCAAACTACACAGTCTGACTCTGGAGTTGAGATCCTCATTCTAGCATCAAGAATTTATATGGCCTACAAATCTGCTTAATTTTTAAATTTCTAAAAAGCCCCAAAATTCTTGAACCAACAGTGCAGGAACTGGACATCCACACATAAAAAGATTAATCCTTCACAAAAATTAACTCAAAATGGATTAGACTTAAATGTGAAACACAAAACTTTTAGAACTCCTACAAAGAAAACCTCGATGATCTTGGGTATGGTGAATTTTTAGAGACACTAAAGGCCTAACCCATGAAGAACTGACAATCTAGATTCTAAAAATCAATTTCTGTGTAAGACAAGCCAGACTGGAAGAAAATATTTGTGAGACACATCTACTAAAGGCTTCTTAACCCAAATATAAAAATAACTCTTACTATATCCTTACTATTTCATCTAGCAATCACTCCTTGTTATCTATCCAAAAGCAGTGGAAACATGTCCACACACAAACCTGTCCATGGATATTTTTAGCAGCTTTATTCGTAATTGTCTTAGAAGCATGTAAGATGTCCTTTAGTAGGTGAATGGATAAGCTGTGGTACATCCAGACTATGGAATACTAATTCAGAATTAAAAAGAAATGAATGATAAAGCTATGAAAAGATGGAGGAAACAAATGTACATTTAAGTGAAAAATCTGAAAGGCTAAATACTACAGTATTCCAATTATAGGACATTCTGGAAGAGACAAAACTACAGTTAAAAGATCAGTAGTTGCCAGAGTATGGGAGGGGAGGGCAGGGCAGGGCCGGATAAAAGGCAGAGCACAGATTTTTAGAGCAGTGAAAATGCTCAGTATTCTGTCATGATGGATTCATGTCATCTTCCATTTGTACAAACCCACAGAATGTAATGCACTAAAAGTCAACTAGAAAGTAATCTATGGACTTTAGGTGATTATGTCAACATAGATCCAATTTTAACGAATGTACCCATTGGTGAGGGATGTTGATTAACAGAAAAGGCTATACATGTGTGGGGGCAGGAGGTACATACGGAATCTCTGTACCTTCCTCTCAATTTTGATGTGAAGCTACAACTCTAAAGTCTTAAGGAACTTAATTAAAAAAAAAACAAAAACTGACTGTAGTCTTAAATGATCAAGCATAAATAAAACCATAGACAAATGCCTAACTTTGACCAGTCACGTAATATTTGACACTTGGCTACAAAGTATTCTGGAAAGATTTTTTTTTTAAGGATTTTATTTAATCTCTACACCCAGTGTGGGGCTCAAATTCACAACCCTAACATTAAGGGTTGCATGCTCCACTGACTGATCCAGCCGGGTGCCCCTCTGGAAGCTTTTTTCTTTCTTACAATTTTTGTTTTTTGAGAGAGAGGACAAGCAGGGGGGAGAGGGAGAAGCAGGCTCCCGGCTGAGCTGGGAGAGTGATGTGGGGCTTGACCCCAGGACCCTGGGATCATGACCCAAGCTGACGGCAGACACTTAACTGAGCCACCCAGGTGCCCCATGGAAGCTTTTCTGTTATTTCTTACCAGTCTTGGATGAGAAAAGGACCTGAAGCCATTTGTAGTATCCCACTCAGGGGGTATTTGAATGGGAATAAAGGGAGAAAAAAATTGGGGGCCAATCTCCAGTTCTTTTTATTCTGTAAAATTTGGATTCATTACATTTGTTTTCAAGGAGGAAGGCAGAAGCCCCAATGCTGGCCATCCCTAATATGGAAACAAAGCTAAATATTTCCAAAGACTTAAAGGAAACCTCCAAAAATGGAAATATATACAGGAAGAAAAACAGTGCTAAAAACCGTGCAGGAGGCACCTGGGTGGCTCAGATGGTTAAGCGTCTGCCTTCAGCTCAGGTCGTGATCCTGGAGTCCCGGGATCGAGTCCCGCATTGGGCTCCCTGCTCAGCGGGGAGTCTGCTTCTCCCTCTACCTCCATCCCCCTGCTCATGCTGTCTCGCAAATGAGTAAGTATTAAAAAAAAACACAACACTCTACCTTTAAAAAAAAACTGTACAGATTCCTATAAATTTCATAAGCACAAAAAATTTATTCTGAATAAATCATTTTATACAGTAATTACTGGAAAAAAATGTTCATTACTTTAGCAATTTACTTAAATCAAATTATCCAAGCAAAATAAACAGCAATACAAAAATGTAAGAATTTTACAAAAGCTATACAAAATAACTTATTTAAAAATTAGACTGATACAGTCTATAAAATATCTTCAAGAGAACTATAGATCTATGAAGCTTTTTTAAGGGGGTAAAAGAAGGGATGCTTTAAGGCTTCTTTGAGAGTAATCCTTTTAGCTGGATCATACTCCAACATTTTCTCAACAAGGTCAAAGAGAAGCTCATGTTCAGCATCCTGAGAGAGCATAAATTGCTGAAAGGAAAAGAAATACAGTCAACAGTCTTTTAAACTACCACTTATCGTAATTTTATTTCTTTACCATAAAGAGAAGGGAAAACTCAAGATTTTATTTAATCATTTAAGTAATGGTCCAGACTCACCTTCAGAGGTTTACAGCGCCTTGAAACATATCTGCCGGCAGAACTGTGTTCATCCCAGTCTAATCGATCATGATGGAAATATTTACGTTTCCTAAAAATAAGTCAATATCCATTGATGTTTATAATGCTGACAATGAAAACTTAACACCTCTAGGAAAATGATTGGTTTCAATTATTATGCTTTTATAGATCAAAGATTAACACTTCACTAGAGACTTGAAAACATAGCCTAGTTATTGGCTTTCCAACAAAGGAATCTGTTATTTAAGTGAAAAAGCATTAGGACTTCATTGTTTATATTAAAAAGTTCTAATCAGAATGTAAGACCAAGTGGTACAAAGGATGGCACCTACTCTTAAATAAAAACATACCTGGTTTTCTGTATCATATGTTTTGGTAAAGGTCCAAGAATCCTTTCCATCATTGCCAAATGCTCCTTACTATCATGTGTCTAAAACAATAAACAAAACTTGTTAATAAGCACATTGTATACTTTGTTCTCATTTAACATAGCTGCTAAATTTCTAGTCCATAGAGATCAAAAGAAAGGTGATTACTAAAAAGGGCAAACTGTTAGCAAGTTACAGCTGACAACAAATATTAAGGCCCACAGAACAAGCTCACCAATGTTATCTCCAAATGAACAGGTAATTGTTTATAATATACTTAAAAAATTTTTTTAAATGATAAATTCTTAAGGAAATGCAAATATCCAATAGCATCAGCTACAGAATTTTTATTCCTTTATACTTAACAATTAAGTCTATTAATTAGAAAAAAAAACTTGCCTAATGCCTAAATGTACATACTTTGCGCTTTAAAGTGCTCATTCACATAAACACTTTTTTTGAGCAAAACCATTGAAACAGATCACTGTCACTTACTGGAAATACTGTAAACCCAAGGTAGTATTCAATAAGAATACAACCTATACTCCAGACATCACATGGCTGGGACCACCCTAAGGCTGCAAAGCAAAAGCAAACTGTTAGGAAAAAAACTATATTTCTCAAAGACATTAAAAAACAAACATGAGCTTAAAATCCTTAATGTGTGTTTTTTTTTAAAGATTTTATTAGAGTGGATGCGCACAAGCTGGGGGGCGGAGGGGCAGAGGGATAAGCAGACTCCTTGCCAAGAGTGGAGCCCCCCATGTGGGGCTCCATCCCAGGACCCTGAGATCATGACCTGTGCTGAAGTCAGACACTTAACCGACTGAGCCACCCAGGCACCCCCTACCCTTACTGTGTTTTAAGTTACTAATCTCTTAAAGGGAAAAAGATTTTAGAAAAATCCCCACAAAGAATAAGACTAGAACTATAAATTTTAAAGTTAGCTTCAGGGGCACCTGGGTGGCTCAGTCATTAAGCGTCTGCCTTCGGCTCAGGTCATGATCCCGGGGTCCTGGGATTGAGCCCTGCATCAAGCTCCCTGCTCCGCTGGAAGCCTGCTTCTCCCTCTCCCACTCCCCCTGCTTGTGTTCCCTCTTCTCTCTCTCTCTCTGCAAATAAATAAAATCTTAAAAAAGTTAGCGTCAGTAAAGATATATACAGGTTCCCAAAGCACAATCAAGTAACTTACCTAAAATAACTTCAGGTGCCCTATAATGCCTTGTAGATACCAGTGTACTGTGATGTTCATCATCATATGTTGCGCTTCCAAAGTCTACAACTTTAATATCTGGATTTATTAAAGTACGTTCATCACGTTTCTGCAATCACAAATGATGGGTTAAGGACGCATAATATTAAAAAGACATAAGAGCTTCATTTCAAACAATGAAGGTATACACCTGAAGACTTACCATTTTGGGATTATATGCTTCTGTGTAGTCAGACTGCACAAATAAGATGTTTTCAGGCTTTAAGTCTGTGTGAGTCAACTTGTTACTGTGCAGAACTGAGAATGAAACAGAAAAAGTTGTGATCTGAAAATCAAAAACCTAACCAAACTCAAAAGCCCTACAACAAAAAAACCTCTCTGATGAACATGTCCAAAGTTGTCAACATGCAACCGCCTGCTAGAAAACCACCCACTACCCTCAGTCCACCACCAGCTAAATGCTCAAAAAGTGAAGTATTTTTATTCATGAAGCCGAGATTTGCCTGTTTCCAATGATGGCTTGTAACATTTGTAAAATTGTGTGGATTTTTTTGGTGGGGAAAGCATAGAATCTTAAAATCTATTTTTTTTAGCCATTACTTGGAAAGCAGACCCGTAAATGAGAAAGATTATCAAAGTCGATGCTACGTTGACGAATACAGAAATGACTACAGTCAAGGATGTGAACCTGGACAACATCACAGAGACCATGAAAGCAGGTATCAGAACCATAGTAGCAAGTCTTCCGGGAGAAGTGGAAGTAGTTATGAATCAGGCTAAACTAGTCTTCTATATGACATTATTACATGATGGACAACATACTACTTAATGAAATGCAAAACTACCCAATAGCTTGTCATCAACATCTTCCTCAAACCTACCCTTAAGTTAGGCTTGTGTAAGATTCCATTTTTTTCTTAAAATATCCAAATCAGTCTGGCATTAAATTAGTCTTAATAATCTCAAATTTCTGGAAGATATGCCAAGTACTTACAATTCACTGACTTGCATATCTGATATGCCATCTTCCTGATATGATCCAGACGAAATGGCAGAAAACCATTTTCCTTAATGAAGTCATAAGTACTAAGTCCTAATAGTTCAAACACAATGCAAATGTGACCATGATGCTCAAACCACTCCAACATCTGGACACAGCGGCTATAAACACATGAAAAATAACTGAGTACAGATTCTCACAATTCAAATGTACCTGAGAGCATTTTCTGAGTTCTACTTTGATACTTACAATGTACTACTGGGGTCTGTTGTATTCAAGTGTTCCAGAACCTGTATTTCTGAGCGAGCAGCTTCACAGTATCTATCCACATTTTTAACTATTTTTACTGCTACATGTCTACTTCCTCTGTTAGAGAGAATTAAGTTCAAGTTAAAAAAAAATGTTAAAAATGATGTCCTCTTCCATTTCTCTATCACTCTTTTCAAACTGTACTACTTCTAGTTTAACCCAATGTATTTGTTTTCTTGAATTACGGTCTAGCATTCAGTTTTATCTGACTATACGTTAAGTACTCTCTTCTAATTGCAACTCACTGTAAGCAACGAGAATGATCTTTAGCTATATGGTGGAATCAGATGATACAAATACATGTTGAATGACACAATTTTTTTTTTCATCAAACCACCACTCACCTGATTTCTTTTTTTGGTCCTTCAGCTAAACTATATTTAATAGCTGTAATGTAACAAGAATATTGGGATATCACCACTTCAATTTGCTGTCCAACTAAGACTCAAAACACATGATTTTAAACAGTTCTCTTGTAGTACCTGTCACTGGCAAATATTTTATCAAATTCTTCACTTTGTCTAGGTTACCAGAAAAGTTGGGATATGGGAGAGCATAGTAAGGAGCTCTACTTCTCAGGGCCTTACTAACCAAGAGTAGGAAGCCCTTCCCAATAATTCACTTAGAAAAGCTCTGCCATTCAGAATGGGGGAAAATTCAAATAAGAAACAAAAAAGATACTGGAAAAATTTCTTATACTATCTCAAGAAATTTCAACCAGTAGGGGTGCCTGGGTGGCTCAGAGTACCACACTTGGCTCTCTGCTCAGTGGGGAGCCTGCTGCTCCCCATGCTTGTGCTCTCTCTCCTTCTGACAATAAATATAATCTTAAAAAAAAAAAAAATTCAACCAGTAGTTTGAAAGGCACAAATAAACATGTGATACCAATTTAAAAGAGTTCTCAACCCTAGCTATGTTATTATAGCATTCGTTGTGTTATGAATTATAGCATTTTCTAAATAGAGATTCCTAAGTAACTACCCTGAAGACTGTGTCAATATGTCTTGGGTAAGCCCAGTTTCAAATACCCCTAACATAAAACCAAGGCTGTGGCAAGTTCTGATTTGGATCACTGATATGGGGGGTGTGTGTGTGTGTGTGTGTGTGTGTGCGTGTGTGCGCGCGCGCTGCCCAGTGGCACAAAATACTTTGTAAAAAAATCCATCCTCAAAATCAAAGACTACATACACTATTAATAGCTAATGTTTAATAATCTAAAGCGCTGGTACTTTTTTTTTTTTTAAAGATTTTATTTATCTGAGAAAGGTAAAAAAGCAAGCACACACGAGTAGGGGGGCTGTGGGCAGAAGGAGGAGCAGCATACTCCCTGTGAGTAGGGAGCCCAACGCAGGGTTTGATCCCAGGATCCTGAGATCATGACCTGAGCCAAAAGCAGATGCTTAACCGACTGAGCCACCCAAGTGCCCCTAAAGGGCTGGTACCTTTTACTGGGAGTTTCCTAGATCAAAGTCAAAAAACCAAGTGAAAGTATATAATAACATATCTAATTTATGGTCAGGCAATATTCCAAAGCTAAAAAAATTCTCTACTATTGCTGACAACACCAAATACAGTCTCAGGCTAGGAAACTTACGCTTTATGATCAATGCACTCCACGACTTTTCCAAAAGCTCCTTCTCCTAAAGTATCAACAATTTCATCTAAAAGAGAGAAATAAATCTCAGTTATACCAAGAAGTGGAAATAGTTTACTTATCATAATAAATACTATCAATGCAGATTATTCTAGTTGATGCTACAAATTTCCTTATCACTAGACATTTTATTGGTCAACACTGTCAAAAAACATTTTTAACTATTTTTAGGTCTAATTTCATTCTTAAGCTCATTTTATTAACTTGATTTACTGTTCTGGAAGTTCTGCTTAACAAATATTAAATTTCTATAGAAAGAAAAAAAACACAATCCCCCCCCACCAAAAGAAATGAAAAACAAACAAAAAAACAGAGAAAGAAAAGATTTCCAAATCCCTGAAATCTTTATATATAGATTATGTTATCTGAAAAGTTAATAAGTGTTGAAAAATATTCTATACATCTTGCACTTAGTACGTCTCCACTCTGACAGATCAGGTGACCCTCCTCATCATCCTCTACACTCCTGGTTCTTTTCCTTCGGTGACTCTTCTGGAAACGTCAAGTGGGCGGCACCAAGATCATCCAGCCAATCAATATACCCGAGTGAATTCAGGGCAGAATACGAAATTCATTCAGCGGGGAGATATTCAGGCATTCAGATACACGCCAGGCCACAAACGGTTGGCAGGAGCAATTTCAAATTCAGTCCCCAGAAATTCACAGGGCACATAGTTTATGTTAACAGGAGAAAAACATGGCAAGGAACAGATTTTCAGATAAGATACTCAAAGTGGCAAGGCAACAAAACATAATACAATTGTTTTTCTTAAAAAAAAAAAAAATGCTTAGTTGTAGCATTCACTGAAACATAATTTTAAGTTTCTAGTGTTCTAATTTAATGTTGCAAAATTGTAGGATGTAATCTTTACTTGGTCAAAGTAGACTGTGGCCAAATTAAGATTTCCTAGCTAATCTAAGAAAACAAATATTAAAACAGTAAATAAAATTAAAGTCCTTATTTTGGGGAGGAAAAAAAAGATTTGGCATACAAGAATAACACTATGTCATTTCAAATGTCATCTGAACTGATCTTCAAATTAACCCATTACCCATAATGTTCAAATCTGTTAAGTGATTTGCTTAGTGAAAAAATTAGAGCATGCTTTGCTAGAAAAAGGCATGCCTAAACCCTCAACCATACAAAAATAAAATGCTTATTCTATTGTGACAAAACTTCAATTTATCAAATAAAATTTCCTGAAATACCATAAAAACAAACTAATCTAATTACTTCCACTGATTCACTGGAATGACAATTAGTTGCCAACTACTAATAAAATGTTACTATAAAACTTAATATGTACTGTATTTCATTCAGCAATTTTCTATTCAATGCACAAACAGAAAGAATCCAAGTTAAATTGACATGACTTCTTTTTAAACAGAACTTTCTCAAATGATCAAACACAAATTCAAGTATTACTGTTCCACGTGGGAAATAAACTTTACAAAATGTTTTAAAAGAGCTCATACCCCATGTGAACGATGATGTGAAGTACTGTGGTGAATCCTGTGTTTACTTTTATAACTACTTCTTCCACTTCTCCCAGAAGACTTGCTACTATGGTTCTGATATCTGCTTTCATGGTCTCTATGACGATGTCCAGGTTCACATCCTTGACTGTAGTCATTTCTGTATTCATCAATGTAGCGTCGACTATGATAATCTTTCTCATTTATGGATCGGCTTTCCAAGTAATGGCTAAAAAAAATCAATTTTAAGACTTTATGCTTTCCCCACCAAAAAAATACACACAATTTTACAAACATTACAAGTCATCTTTGGAAACAGAAAGGAATGGGATTTATTGTTAAGTGATACTATAATTTTAATCAAGAAAATATATCCCCCTCACACACTTTTACTGAGACATAGTTGACATACTGCATTGTAGTGAAATGTATTTTTACACTGAGACACTCTAAGTACCATCCTTACCTATCAGATGTTTTAGAATGATTATATTTGCAGCGCTTGTTCTCCCGGGCACTGCTATGGGATCTCTTCTTTCTTTTATGACTGCTACTGCTTCTCCATTTTCCACAGTCCCAATCTTTTTCATCCCAATCAGGACAGTAAGTTCTCTTTGAGTGTCTCATCTACATAAAAAGACAAGTTTTCCCAGTTAAGTTGTATTCCACCTGTCAACACTGAGCAGTTTAATGAAACTCTTCTTTGCAAATTCACTCTAGCTGGGATTTTTTTCTTTTGTTTTAATTTGTTTTTAAAGATTTTATTTTTAAATAATCTCCACACCCAATGTGAGGCTGGAACTCACAACACAGAGATCAAGAGTCTCACGCTCTACTGATTCAGTCGGACCGGTGTCCCTAAAATGTTCTTTTAAATCCAAGTTCAAAAGTCACTGTCAACCAATCTAAAATCATTAATAAATCCAACGAGTGCGCTGTGTGCCAAACTGTGGAGTCCAAAACTCTACTAATAGGTATTATGCACTATCCACCTTATGCTAAGATTTACTGAAAACAGGTAGGAAAAGAAATAAAAGGGGTGGGGGCCAGAAAATCCAATTTATCAATTCTGGTAAAAATCGTACTCCTTTCCTGTCAGCTGCACAAATTTACTATAGGTCCATATATGTAACCCTCCCCATTTAAATGTTTATCAGAAACTAGCCTCCAACTCAAATGCAATCATAAATGTTCTTTGCGAAAGAACCCTCATTATTATTTCCGTAAAGCAGATAAATCGATCAAACTACCAACGTCTTTTATTATACACAGAAGTCAACGGTGGCATTAGAAAACCACGAAATACCATCTTTTGAGGTACCCAGAACATGCTATAAGTAACAAAACCTAGCTTATTCTAAAAGCAATCTTATATGATCAATTTGGGGGACGGGAGCGCCTTCCTTCCAGTAACGTTTCGAACGAAAATCAACTACCGTTCTTACCAGTACAAACTGCTAGGACTCCACCACGTCTTTAACATAACTGAATCAAAACACTCCAATTGTTCCCTAGGGGTTGGGGGGGTAAGGGGGCGCAAAAATTCCAACGCATAAAATGTCTCATAGCCTGACTTCTCTCACACGCTCCTTCAAATAAACCCTATTATTTCTGCTTCTCCGGGTCCCTAAATCTGATTTTTGTTAACGCCACCGAGGGGAAAGGCACTCGCGATTTTCACTCGAATCTTTCCAAGACTAGTCTAGACGTTCGGTGATACCGCCTCATATCAGGCCAATGTGTTCTCTCCATTTGCTACAAGAGAGTGACACGCACATTCCAGGACCCAAGTAAACACCACCCCCAGCAGAAAGCTTCGCGTCCTCCGCCCCGCCGCCATCTTACAGATCCGCCGAGGTGGCCAAGGCCGTCGCCAACAAAATGGCGCCTATGGGCGCCTGGCCCAGCCTTCCAGCCTAGCAGTCGCTCACTACCCCTCGCCAGGGTCTGGGGCGTCGCGCTTCAAGGAGAAACTCGCGGCAACAGGCTCGGCAGAGAAAGGAAGACAAGCCCGCCGCCTTCGTGCAACCCAGGGGTGAGAGGAAAAAAAGGGTCGTCGTGTCGGGGATTATAGGCAGCCAACAAGCGAGAAGAGGGCATCACCAGGCGCTCTCGAGGCACAGAAAAAAGGCCCTGACACCTAGCCCGCTTCCTCCGGCATCTTACCGTCCAGGCCACAGAGTCCAAGCCAAAGGAGACGAAGTTTGCAACGCGAAAACGGGAAAAGCCCAACTGACTGCGACGGGCTCCAACAACAAAATGGAGCTGACAGCCGCAGCGTCGGGACTCTACTCGAAAACACTGGTGACGCGGCGAGCGCGTCCCCCGGCGGGGCGGGGCGGGGCCGGCGGCGCCTGCACCCGGGGATGGAGGGAGTCGAGCCGTGGCCGCCGTGTGCGCAGGCGCCGGGTCGGGAACCCGAAGACAGAAGGTGGAGGTGGGGAAATCGGCCGTGGCTGTCGTGTCGGCCATGTTGGCGACTGTCTAGGTCTGAGGAAATAATGTAAGTAATGGGGAGAGGAGTCTCGAACGTGCTCTTTAAAAGTGGTACTTGGGAACGCTGGGTACAAGAAAAAGTGAGGAAGGCATGATACTAATAGCCTGTGCCCTGATCACCTCCATCGTGTAGCTGTAAATTAGTAATTGTCTGGATTTCGGCTTTTGCTAAGGTTCTGAGACCTATTTAAAACTAGTTAAGTCTTTAGTGGTTGGGACTCACACTGAAATTGGATTGGAAAGATTTTTCTCAAGGTTTTTTTTTTTTTAAGATTTTATTCACTTATTTGACAGAGAGAGACACAGCGAGAGAGGAACACAAGCAGGGGGAGTGGGAGAGGGGGAAGCAGGCTTTCCGCTGAGCAGGGAGCCTGATGCGGGGCTTGATCCCAGGACCCTGGGATCATGACCTGAGCCGAAGGCAGATGCTTAACGACTGAGGTTTTAAAAGTTGAAGAAACGAGTGAGCAAGAGGTAGGAAACAGGAAGTGGGGACCCTTCATAGTTAACATTTTGGCATTAAGTCAGTGCTCTGCAGCAAGGCCAGATGAACTCTAAAAGGGGAAATGGAAGGTAGTGAAGAAAAAGTGTCAGGAACAACCTCTGAACAACAAAATCCTCAAGCTACCCTTTAATACACCAGTGTAATTGCCAATCCTGACCCCACGCCCTTCCTCCATTTTGTCTCGCTTGCTCATTCCAAACTTAGTGGAAAACGTATAAAATTAAACATTACAACTAAGCAAAATTTTGCTGTTCACACTTGCACAGGAGAGCAACATACGTAGCCAGCCCTACACAGATGCACAATTATTGGGTAAGAAGCGATGAGGAATACGTATTTCTTAAAATTTCTATGGTAGTTTGCGTTTAAGCCCCTTCTCTCAGTGGTTTTAAAAACAATACTTATAAAACCATTAATACTTAAATCTTTATATTGGGGCCAGGGTCACCAAATAGAAGGTAAATATTTCAGAGGGAGAGATTCATAATATTCATAAATTCACAGTAACTTGTGAAATTCAGGATGCATTTAGCACCTTTAAATGTTAAGCAAACCTAGGGAACCCCCATCTTTGGAGGATAATAGCTAATCATAGTGAGCTAGTTATTGTGCTAAGCACTGTACAAACGTTCTCAATCCTAACAATCTAGGAGATGGGCATCAACTATATTCTGCTATTACAGGTAAAAGTTGCAGTGAAGGATTACAGAGAGCAATTTAGAAATCCCCATAGTAAGATTACAAGGGTGAAAGACAATGAACATTGGAAAAGTCTTGTATATACTACCGAAATTAGTTTCCAAAATGGTTTTAAATTTAGCAAACCCTTAGGGCACCTGGGTGGCTCAGTCGGTTAAGCATCTGCCTTCAGCTCAGGTCATGATCCCAGGGTCCTGGGATCGAGCCCCACATCGGGCTCCTTGCTCAGCGAGGACCTGCTTCTCCCTCTCCCTCTGCCCCCGTTGCTCCCCCCTGCTTGTGCTGCCAACTAAATAAATAAAATTAGAAAAAAAATTTAGCATACCCTCCTACCTAACCAATTGCTAACTTGGTATTTACCCAAAGTTTCATTTATGAAATTATTTTGTGTGTTCTTTAGTGCATGTTATTGGTTGTTTTGGGGTGGCACTATGTCCCTCCAATTCATGTTTAAGTCTTAACCCCCACTACCTCAGATTGTGACTTATTTGTAGGGCCTTTACAGACGTACTTAAGGTTAAAATGAGGTCATTAGGGTGGGTCCTAAACCAATATGACTGATCTTTCTCTTTAAAGAGATTAGGACACAGGCACTCACAGATTGTGTCAAGATAGAAGGGTCATCTGCCAGCCAAAGTGAGACCTTAGTGTAAACAACCCTGCCCACACCTTGATCTTCTAACTTCTAGTCTGTGTAACAGAATTTTAAGTTACCCAATTTCTGGTACTTTGTTATGGCAACCCTAACAAACTAATATAGTGCAAAGATTTAAAAATGGTATTTTGGAGGAAACTTGCAACTTAGTTCCCTAATTAGTGAAGTTGAACGTTTTCCCTTTTCTCATTACTTGCCCATTCATACCTCATTGCTTTTTTGAATATACAGTTCTCATTTGTCCTTGAAGTTTTTTTATTGCAAGAAAGTTTTCAGTTTTCATGTAAACTTGTTCCATCTTTACCTTTGTCATGTTTGTAAACTGAGAAATTCTTTCCTCCTCAGAGATGTTTTTTCCTTTTTTTTTTTTTTAGGCATCTGGAATTTTGCTATTTTTCTCCGTATAATTTACTGGTTATACTAACTCCATATAATTTACTGGTTATACGAACACAGTTTATGAAATAACTTTTCTTTTTAATGCTTTTGGATACTGCTTTATTTTTTTAAGATTTTTTATTTACTTGAGAGAGAGAGCAGAGGGAGAGGGAGAAGCAGACTCTCTGCTGAGCAGAGAGCCCGATGTGGGGCTCTATCCCAGTACCCCAAGATCCTGATCTGAGTTGAAGGCAGACGCTTAACCAACTGAACCACCCAGGCACCCATGTTTTTTTTTTAAGTAGTCTTTACACCCAATGTGGGGCTCGAACCCACAACCCCGAGATGAGGAGTTTCATGCTCCACCAACTGAGCCAGTCAGATGCCCCTCGTTGTAATGTTTTTAAAACTTCACATTATCGTTTATTCTAGATTTGCTTTAGTTATAATATTGAGTTCCCATCCCTACCTCTATAGTTCGTACAAATTGAATTGAAAGGAGCTATCAGTTTTTGTTTAAATTCACTAGTGAAATAGTAACTACAGTAATCTATCCAGTTTGCTAAACTGATTAAAAGTTGAGTCCTGGGCGCCTGGGTGGCTCAGTTGGTTGGGCGACTACCTTTGGCTCGGGTCATGATCCTGGAGTCCCAGTATCGAGTCCCACGTCTGGCTCCCTGCTCAGCCGGGAGTCTGCTTCTCCCTCTGACCCTCTTCCCTCTCGTGCTCTCTCAAATAAATAAAATCTTAAAAAAAAAAAGTTGAGTCCTATGTATTAAAATTTATCTATTTATATATGTTAGCTTCCTAGAGTGCACTCCCATGGAATAAGCAGTGTTCTATGCACCTTTATATCCAAGCCTGGAAGAAAATAAATTACTTACTAGTTTTGAGCAAAGCAGGGGGAGCAGCAGGCAGAGGGAGAAGCAGGCTCCCCATTAAGCAGGGAGCCCAACACAGAGCTCGATCTCAGGACCCTGGGTTCATGACCCGAGCCGAAGGCAGCAGACGCATAACTGACTGAGCTACTCAGGCACCCCTGGTTTTAGTTTTTCAACAAAAAGATGAGAATATGTATCTTTAGAAATACCCAACATAGCTTATATGTTGCTAAACGGATTTGGAAATACCAAGTTTAACCAAAGTATAAATTGTAACTATTCAATTCACCATTAACCAAAGGCCTACACAAAGAGCTGTCTTGGGGCGCCTGGGTGGCTCAGTGGGTTAAGCATCTGCCTTTGGGTCGGATCATGATCCCAGGGATCTGGGGTTGAGCCCCGTATGGGGTTCCCTGCTTAGTGGAGAGCCTGCTTCTCCGTCTCCCTCTGCTTGTGCTCTCTTACTGTCAAATAAATAAATAAAATCTTAAAAAAAAAAAAGAGCTGTCTTCAAAGAGCTCCAAACCAAGATCTAACAGGATTTAGGTATTCTAATGGATAGGTGCAGGTACATTTTTAGAGTGGTGAAGGAACTATCAAGGCATATATTGAATCTATCCCTTAAGCTTATCAAGCTCCCTTTGCTATGAAACCATGATTTTCTGGCAACTTCTGATATTCTAGATCAAAGATTAGCAAATTTTCTTAAAGGGCAAGATCGTAAATATTTTAGGCTTGTAGACCTTTAGTCTCTGTCACAACCAATCAATACTGCTGTTGTAGCACGAAGCAGTCAGAAAACACAAACAAAATGGGCATGGTTGAGTTCCATGAAGACTATTTGCAGAAACAGGTGGCCAGCCTGAGGGCTGTAGTTTGCTAACCTCTGGTCCAAATCGGGAGCCATATTACTCTCTTTTTAAAGAGAATTTGGTTGATCAACAATATTCCAGTCTTCTTAGTTTATGTGTACTGCCAATTAATAAATGGAACAGAACATCAAGCATGCAACTGCCAAATGTGATCAGTGTGAACCAGTCGTCAACTCAGTGTGAGTGGACAGAAAACAGTGTTAGGATTTTGATCCTCATGATGCCTCCAATAGGCCCAAGGTGGGCAGCCAGTCTGTCTCGGAGATCTTTATGGCTATAACTGAACAGACATTGTAAGAATGAGCTCTAAAAACCAAAAAACCCACCATATTGGTAACACTTAAAAAAACAAAGGCAGAGTTTGGAAGAAAAACTGAGGGAATGCCAGTCAGTACAAAAACATCTTGACAATCAGTAAAAGCCTCTTAATAATAATGACAAAAAATTTCAGTTGTCATTCACTGGAAAAGAAAAATACCAGGTATAAGTGTCAAAACAAATTCTGCCCAAAAGAGGCTTTAATATTAAGTCTAGAAATCCAAATGATTAAATTAAAAGGCTGAATCACAATGTGAAGGCATTAGGGGTACCTGGCTGACAGTAGGCAGAGTATGCAATTCTTGATCTTAGGGTTGTGAGTTCAAGCCCCACATTGGGCACAGAGCTCATTTTAAAAAACAGAAGTGAGGATATTAGTATAATTGGCACATCGGTTTAGTAGAAGGTATAGATGGTAATAAGAGGATATTGCAAGCTAACATCCAAATTGTAGTTAAGAAAGAAAATATTTAGATCAGCTATCTACAGAAATGATACAAACCAAGAAATAACCAAAATCTAATCAAGGTGATCAAAGCAGTTTGAAGAATATGGTTCTTGATGAGATCAATGGTATCGCCTGATAAATGATGAGGCCTAATTCGGTGAGAGCGCTGTGGTGGAGAAAGGTTAGGAGAGGTGCTTCCATTTACTCACTACAGAACACTTAATACATGTCAGAAGCTTTACACACATTGTTTCATTTAATCCTTGTAATACTCTTACAAGCGGGATGAGTCTTTAGGGATGAGAAAACTTGGGAGATGTTAACCTGCCTAAAGGTACTAGTACTGTGATTCAAACACAATCCAGGACTCCACAACTGGTGCTCTTAACCAACTAATTGCATTTTCCAAACGGATCACCTGTAGTATTCTATCCTGCAGTACTGTAAATGATAAGCTTTCAAAAATGTTCCATGGGCAAATGAGTTGGGAAATTCTGAGTGCTTACTGTACTCTAGGACTTCTCTGAGCCTTTACTGTAAATCTGAAGACTACAGAAAATAGCAAAATGGATTGGCTGGCTTTTCTAGATGATCTCTATCTTGTCCTTACTCCTAACTGTACAAAGTGAATAATTAAATGGAAAAGACTACTTCTAGAACATGGACTAGATATGGCAGGAATATGTAATTAGAGTGCTCAAAAATGCCTGGATTTGAGACTCAGCATTTAAAAATGAATGCTTATATGTAACAAAAAAATTAGAAGAGTTTTAAGAAAATTAAACTTAAATACATTAGGTAATAGTTTAATAAAAAATATGCTTTAATAATGGGAATAAAAGCTGTTTGGGCCCCCATGGTACCACCAACTCATAGAAGATCTTAGCTATAAACAAGAAGGATGATGTAATCTTTGAACATAATTAAAACTGGGTAAACCACAGTAGGTGTGTTCCTTGAATAGTCTGCCAAATATTTTTCCAGATTACTGCTATTGTGCAAATGGATTGGCATGAATAGTTATGTCCTTAATGTGTACATCGTTAAGAGGTCGATAGGTCTTCTCATTTACTGGTAACTTCTCCAATTCATCCAGAGTCTCCAGACCATCTATTACCCTGAAATAGAAACAATAAAAATGCATGAAAATTTCCTTAGATTGAAACATAGTATCCAAATACCTATAGCAATTACAGTTTCCTTAAGAGAAAAGGACCATGTCTCATAGTTCTTTGAATTCCCGAATTGATTTTCTACCATGGATATGAGCCAAAATTCAGAAAAAAAAATTCATTTTTATGCCTTTAGACAATAGCAATGGGTAGGAATATTACCACCAAAGTACTCCCACAGCATAGCTACAAATGGGTCTAACATAACCAGTCATAAGATTTTTTTTGCTATCAGAAAGCCCAGAGAAAGTATGTTAAGGGTGACACTTATTGCTTAGTACTGCCCTATACTAAAGGTCCTGAAGTGAGTGGCAGCTTTACACTTTATTGTTTAAATGTGTTTTTACTTTTTGCATCTGGGCAACAACAAAAAGCAGTAATAATAAGAGAAGGGAAGATGGGACACTTAAGCCCATTTCCAGCAAGTGTATTTCATGTTACTACAAAGAAAAAGAAATATATAGACAGTTATTCTTCGGGCAAGTTGGTCTAAAACATTTGCAAAGAAAAGGTGGCTTGCTTTATTTATTTATATATTTATTTATTTTAGAGCAAGTGAAAGAGCATGTGAGTGAGGGGAGAGGGAGAGAGAAACTCCAGCAGACTGGGCTCCGTCCCAGGAACCCGAGATCACGACCTGAGCCAAAATCAAGAATTGGTTGCTTTATGGACTAAGCCACCCAGGCGCCCCCCACCAAAGTCTTTAAATTTTAAGTTTCAAAACCCTTCCCACCTTCTGGGTCAGTAAGAGAAAACAGGCTATAGGAAACAGATCTCAGGCAAAAAAGGGCATGTAGAATTGAGGCAAGTCAGTCAAGTATTTGGGACACGGGCCCCTTTGAGAACAAATGGAAAGCTATTTACCATCTTCCCAGAAAAACATGTGTGTATACACAGAGAACACATAATTTCAAGGACTTAAGGGACCTAAGGTTAAGAATCTTTGTTCTTAACTCTCTAGTTCTGTCACAAAACTAGTAACATAAATCTTAGTAATTAATGATTGATAATTCTGAATGGTGGGTTAAAGGAGAAAATGAAAAGAAGGGAACCTGAGTGATCCAGGCCATTACTACTAGAAGCTGTAATATTTCATTAATTTCACTGAATATTAATCTATAAATTAGACATATATATATATACATATGGAATGAAAACTAAGAGTTGTTGAGTCTTCTATTTTTAATTAACCTAACTTGGCATCCACACTGTTAAGTGAAAGAAACTCTAGAACTGTGCCTTGGTTTATTGAGCATAGTAAATATTTGTTGAATGAACAGACAAGCTGACTTCTTGCTGATTTATAAAAGCAATTCCCAGGCATAGTGCTAACAGTGGATATTCTGGCAGAACCTGCTAAACACCTCCCTAGGATCCAGGCTCCCCTTCTTACTCCTAGAAACCTGATTTTATTGAGAGCGGCAATGTGTCTAGCTGAAAAACATTTCCTACCCTCCCTTGTAGATAAGGGGAGGCCTCATTGCTAAGTTCTGGGTCTTCTAGGAAAGCTCTTTAAAAAGGGGCTGACTTGTGGAGCCTACTAAATATATACATACATACATATATACATACATAAATAGGGCTGACTCAGCTGGCAAGCACCTCTTGCCCTTCCTCCTCCTTTCTGCCTGGAACACTTTCTGACTGGAGCTATGCTGCCCATATTATGACCATGAGGTGAGCATGAGGATGGAAGATAAAAATGGTTTAGGAAGAACACTGGTGACAGAAGCGAACCACCATCTAAGCCCATCTTGTTGAAGCCACTGTTTTTCAGATCAGTTGCTGCAAAATGCTATTCATAAGAAATACATTACTGTTAATTTGCATAATAATCCTCAAAAAAAAAAGATTGGCTCCTACTTTACAAAATAAAGACATTAAGGCTTGAAAAGGTTATAAGTTCCCAAGGTCGCAGTGCTGGTAAGTGGTGAACTTACCAGGTGTATTTAGCTTTCCTACCGCTCCTTCAGTATTAACGCTATTATCATAGCCTCTCATATGCATCCCTTGCAATGAAATTCCAAAGAAAACAGTAACCAAAATACTCACTTTCCAAATACTGTGTATTTCATGTCCAAATGTGGCTGCTTGCCATAGGTGATGAAGAACTGAGATCCATTGGTGTTTGGCCCGTTATTAGCCATAGATACAACACCTCTAACATTGTGCTGTAAAAGACAGGCCAAAATATTTAACTGTGTTTTTATATAAATATTCCAAATATAGGACTTAAGCCAAGACCTGTACTTTTTTTTTTTTTTTTAAGATTTTTTAATTTATTTTTTGACAGAGAGACAGTGAGAGAGGGAACACAAGCAGGGGGAGTGGAGAGGGAGAAGCAGCTTCCTGCGGAGCAGGGAGCCCAATGCGGGGCTCAATCCCAGGACCCTGGGATCATGACCTGAGCCGAAGGCAGATGCTTAACAACTGAGCCACCCAGGTGCTCCAAGACCTGTACTTTTTAAGGGCCCAAGAAAACATTTAAACAGCTTCTATTAGGGCTAACCCGAATGTTCGCTTTCTGTATTATCTGCATTTCTAAAACTTGTATGTAAATTGTTTATATATCAAATCATATGCCCCAGTTAATTTCATTTTCACTTTGGAGGAGTATAGCCACAAACATTTTTCACAATACCAAGGTATTAATAGACATCCTTACATTATATTAAGGAACATGCTGGCGTGAAACGATCAGGCAGACAACAAAACCAAAATCCCCATAAGCTCTTGACACATACACTGGACTCTGGCTAGTTTCTTTATCTGTAAAACAAGGGAGGGAGGTTGGACTAGTTCAGGGGTTTATTCATAATTCAAATGCTCACAAGGGTCAGCAGATAATAAATTGATTAACTGGACAGAATGTACACATTAGGGAGTGATGGGAGTCTGGCAAAAGGAATGGCATCTCTCTTGCCTAACAGCACTAAAAAATTTTTTTAAACCAATGGCAATTGAGAATACATCTGTGGATCCCACCAAGGGCAGTCAGTTCATGACCCAGGACTGGATGATCTAAGGGAAGGTCTCCTACAGCTCAAATATGCATGATACTATTTGTTATACAGGGACTGTTTAAAGAATTAAAAGGACTTTACTGATAAGACTGAAGACATGACAGAACTGTGTTATAAGGAGGTGCTGCAATAAATAATGGTTACTCTCTCTTTAGCTATTCATCAAGAAACACTAATGAGACAAACAACAGAAATATAGCTATATCAAGATATTAATGCTTTGATGGACATTAAGGAGGGCATGTGATGTAATGAGCACTGGGTATTATATAAGACTGATGAATCACAGACCTGTACCTCTGGAACCAATAATACATTATACGTTAATTGAATTTAAATAAAAAATGTGAGAAAAGATATTAATGCTTTATTGTCTTCCTAAAAGGTGACTCCCAAATGTTACATTTGATATATACACAAGAATGTATGTACCACTTATAACTTAATAAAATACTCAACCTATTTCTAAGATAATTTACCAAACTGTTGCATATGCCTATGTACTCATCTATTACCTCAACTTCTCCGAGACCCACTATTCTATCTTTATACATGCCTAAAAAATATATTTTTTTCTTTTGCTTGTTTCTGAGCTAAGATAGTATCATACTATTTGTAGTCGTCTGGGAAATGGTATTTATACAATCATTATGTTTCTAAGATTTACACATGAATGTGTAGCAGTAGTTGTGATTTTTACTGCTGGATAGTATTCCACAACTGAATATAATTTCCATTTTATGATCAGTGGACATTTGGGTTGTTTTTAGATTTTTGCTATTAAAATAGCACTCTAGGAACACTCTTGTACTGTTTCCTGATGCACACGTACAAGAGTTTCTGGAGGGTAAACATTTGGGAATGGAATTGCTGGGTCAGAGTATGTAAATATTCAATACACACCCTCAACTCTGGTATATAAAGATAATGGTTCTTAACCGTAACTGTAGGAATCACCCAGGAACCCTGAAGTATAATTCAGGTCCTAATCATTCCTATTCTTTTTCTCTATATTTAGGGGGTGTAAGGCCATAATATTTCATATTTTTAAAATTTCCACAGGTGAGTCTGTATTAACCAGTGTTGAAAACCACTGGTATACAGATTAGTGTTATGGAAGCAGTTATTAATTAATGTCTAAGAAGTTTTGTTTTTAATTAAGGAAAAGGATGACTTAATAAACAGTTTATCACCTCCCAACCCCAACTCCTATAACAAAAGTAATGTTCCCTTATGAAAGAAAACAAAAAGAAGAAAAAATAAATTACTCCTAGTCCCACCATCCAGACATAAACACTGCAATGGAATTTTTTCAGAATTTTCCTGGATATATTTGAATGTGACTGAAATACGATGTACTAAATTACATATTTTTATTGAGGAGAATTTCTCTCTTTTTTCTAAGTTCTAAAGTTATCATTTTATGCAGATACAAAGTTTATTTAAAAGACCACATGATAACTGTCAGCAGATGTCATCTCTGGGAAGTATAACTGATTTATTTTATTTTTTTAATTTTTAATTTAAATTTTTTTTTAAAAAACAGGCATGCATTAGTTTATTAAAAAAAAAAAGGTTCTTGGAGTACCTGGCTAGCTCAGTTGGTGAAGCATGCGACTCTTGATATCAGGGTTGTAAGTTTGAGCCCCACACTGGGTGTAGAGATTACTTAAAAATAAAATCTTTTTTTTTTTTAAATTAAAAAGCTTCTTTAGAAAGTTTGGAAAATTGAGGAAAAATATGAAAAGAAAAAAAACAGGAAAGGAAATAAAAATCTCTAATTTCACCATGCCAAGCACTTCCCTTTAACCTAATTGGGATCCACCACAGACATTAATTCAGGAATATTCAAACATCAAACAAAGATAATAAAAGTTCATATTGATAATGTGCAATACTGCAACCAGGAGGTCTCAGAGGCTTTCCTCCCCACTCTCAAAAAAGGCTGGTGATTCATGTCATTCAACATTAATTTTATAGTGAGACATTAAGCCCTTTTGGTACATTACTGATTAAACATTTCGGGTTGGACCCAAAGATAAGCTCACTTAATATCAAGATCCATGTGATTGTGACATTCCAGAATATATTTTAGGCAAGAAATGCAATTTATATTTATATTTTCTCCCTGACATTTATCAAGTGTACTAAAACTACAAAAATATAATGTTTGTATACTAATGACATTAACTTGTGTTACTACAACATGTATTAAAATTTTCAAGTGTAAACAAGGCATGAGAAAATAGATTTTGAAGGACTAGAGATATACCTTAAGATATTCACTATATTCATCCTCAAATTTCTTGCCCCAGATACTGTTACCTCCTCTTCCGGTACCTATATTACAAGACAGACAAATCAAAAGAAGTCTCTAATTAAAAAAAAAGTAAGTTGAAAAGTTTCATTTTCTAAAACACAAGAGCTATTTTATAACTATCTATTTATTTATTTTTGAAGATTTTATTTATTTGTGAGAGAGAGAAAGAGCACACAGCTGGGGGAGAGGCAGAGGAAGAGGGAGAAGCAGGCTCCCCAGTGAGCAGGGAGCCCAACGTGGGGTTTGACCCTAGGACCCTGATATCATGACCCAAGCCGAAGGCAGACACTTAATCAACTGAGCCATCCAGGTGCCCTAATAACTTTAAATATAAATAAAATTTGGGATGCCTAGGTGGCTCGGTCTGTTAAGCGTCTGCCTTTGGCTTTAGTCATGATCCCAGGGTCCTGGGTTCGAGTCCCACATTGGGCTCCCTGCTCAGCAGGGAGTCTGCTTCCCTCTCTGTCCCTCTTCCTGCTCATGCTTGTGCATGCACTCTCTCTCTCTCGCAAAAATAAATTTAAAAAAATAAAGATAAAACTTGTTACGTTCTCTCTTATCAAAATTTCACTTTAATATAAATATTAAGAAAAATAAAGTATCTCTACAAAAAAAGTATCTCTACAAGAAAAATAAAGTATCTCTACAAAAAAAAAACCCTCTATCAGTATTTTTCATATTTTAAGATGTTATTTAAGGAGAGAGTGCATGAGCAGGAGGGGCAGAGGGAGAGAGAATCCCAAGCAAACTCTGTGCTCAGCAGAGAGTCTGATGCATGGCTTGATCTCACAATCCCAAGATCACGACCCAAGCTGAAACCAAGAGTCCAATGCTCAACTGACTGAGCCACCCACGCATGCCAGTCATATTTTATTTTAAAGATAGATGCCAGTAGCTTCTACTTAAAAATTTCTTGTTATGGTAAGGTAGCGGGTTATAAAAACTCTATGTACTTCTATCTTTGGTTTTATTTTATAAAAATTAAATTTTATTTAAAAAAATATATTTATATATATATTTTCTAAGTAGGCTCCAAGCCTAGTGGGGCTTGAACTCACGACCCTGAGATCAAGACCTGGGCCGAAATCAAGAGTCAGATGCTTAACTGACTGAGCCACCCAGGCAGCCCCCCCCCAAATATTTTTAATTTGAGTATAGTTGACACACAATGTTGCATTATATATTTTTCTATTTGTCTACCCTCTTCTTCATACTATATACCCAATTCTCTAGATAGATATTAATGCAGTAACTTACCTGTCGGATCTCCTGTTTGAACCATGAAACCTTTGATATTTCTATGAAATATACAGCCATTGTAGTAATTACTGGCACAAAGAGCCAAAAAATTCTGAAAAGGGTAAAAATAATGATTGGGAAATGATGTAGCAGAAACACATTTAAAGTAATGAATAAACTGTATTTACTCAAAGTACCGTAACAATGCATTTATGTTTTTTAGGCATTACTTTGGATAATGTCACTTTTCTGTCTAAAACACTTGAATGGCTTCCTTCTGTTCTTGGAATAGAATACAGTCATACCTCTACATCTCATGTGTTAATAACTTCTTTCTCTTACTATGTTAACCCCATCATCATTCTGAAAATTCATCCAAAAGAGGTGGGCTTTCCCATCTTGTGGCCTTTGTACTTCTATCTCTATACCTGGAATATTCTTTTTATCTCTTTCCATGGAGATGCCTTCATTACCTTCTGCACTCAGTTTAAGTATCACTTTCTTGGCTAGGCCTGCCCTTAACTTCTTTTAAATAATTCTCTTCTATTAGTCTCTACTTCAATGCTTTGTTTCCTTCAAGGCATTATCATGATCTAGAATCACTTTTTTCTAGAATGATCCCCCCCGCCAATTCTTTTCTCAGAATGTTAGCTCCAAGAGGGCAAGGAATGTCTCTTGTTCATTACTGTATTCCCCTGGCAAGATAGCCTTTCATAAATAATTGTTGAATGAATATGTAGAGAGAGCTCTTTCCTTCTTTGAAATTTAAATAATTAAAATAATGTAAGAAACAGTTCTCTTACCTAATATCCTAATGATTATATTTCCTGAGGAAAATAAGTGAAAAGAAAAAGATACCAACCACTCTCATGGTTAGGGAAAAATTATCTACCCTTTCTTTGATCCACCTTTAACATCAAAAGGTAAGTGGAAACTAGAGCAGAAATTATGATGGCTAGTTTTTCCTGACATTGGTTTTATATACAAGTGTTTATTTTTTAGGTTAGATAATTTAATTTCAAAATGGTTATCCTGCGGCATTAACTCATTTTTTATATGTACATAATGTACTCACCTCACAAGTTTTGGGTGTCCTCTCACAGAAAACTTCTATTTTAATATCACCTACATCTGTATGCAGTGTCACTGACTAAAAAGGAGAAAAAAATGTAAGAACAAACGAGATTTCTCCATGACTTTATGCGCTGTATTATTTCCCCAACTAGATTAAAGATGACAATCTGAATGAAAACACAAAAAGAAATACCATTTCAGAGATGAACTGTCCACACAGCTGAGAGTAAGCTGCACTTCTTCAAAATTTATTTCAACAGTAGGAAAAACTCCAGAAGATAAATATGTTAATGTAAAATGCTGTCTACCCTAAACATTTTAACAATAAATATTGTGCTGGAAATACTTCTTTTAAGTATGAATTTTTCATCAATAAAAATGAAAACAATGGTTAGTATTACTGATTTAAATGGCAACTCACCAACATCATTAATATATATTGAAAAATAGTAAGAAAACAACTTTTCAAAACAGTCTCCACCATTTCCCTATGTAATTTAATTACGAGAGAGAGTGTTAAAAACAATTCCTTTCTTCACTAAAGACAACAATCTTCTGTGTTTCTAGATCCTAAATGTGCAGAGGGAACCATATTACTCCTTGCTTATTTTTGTTTATCTGATGTTCCAGTAACTTGAACGTTCTTTTTGTTATTCCGTTGTAGGGTGGGGGTTACTCTGAGGCTTCCTTTTTCACTTCTCTTCTTCCAGTATTATCTAGCAGTCAGAAAGTATGGTGGGTTGATAGAGGGTAGGAGTGTGTGAGTTGGAGGTAGGGTGAGAGGGAGACAGCATTATTCTCATTGCTTTTCTTCTATTTCAAGCTGCTCGTGCTCTCTCTCTCTCTGACAAATAAATAAAATCTTAAAAAAAAAGAATTGTACAAAACTTACCATTTTTCTTCTTGATGGTTTCAGGAAGTACTACTGCTTAATTTCTGTCTTACCAAGAGAAGTTAGAAAACGTGTCTCTATTCCCAAAAGAGAAAATTAAGTTCATTTTCCTCTCTTAACTCACACATGCTCATTTTTACTGCTTATTTAAAAGAAAAAGTCTCGAATAGCACCCCCAAGTAATAAAAATCTGGTTATGGAAACGATAAGAACCTACCCGACTCAAGCCCCTCAATATCCTACTTCCCCTGTTCACTATCCTTCAAAAGCCTCCCTGCAACTCTTCCAAGTCAGGTACATTTCCGCCTTAGGGTCTAGACACTGGGTGTTCTCTCTTTGGAGCACTTATACTCAGACATCTGGACAGTTATATTCCTCACATCCAAGTCTCTGGTAACTCTATTTAAAACTGCCTTCACTCTAGTACCGGCCCAATTACCTTTTCCTGTAGCACTTATCAATAATACGCTATATATTTTTCTAATTAAGTCTGTTCCAATACCACCCTCCCCGCCCAGTATGCTCACTCGAAGCCCAAGAATTAAAACACAGAGCTTAGCAAGAGTCTCGGTAAGTGAATGAAAGAATGATGTTACTTACCACTTTAGTTAGCACAGCTGTTGTTGAAACAGAAAAGATGCCCTTGCATATACCCACGTTTCGAAATTAGTGTCTCCGGGCTACCGGAAGTCGAGCGCGGGACCAATTAGAACGCCCCTCACCTGCTCGCCTCCTTCCTTCCTATTTCAAACCAAAATGACTAGAACTAGGAAGACGATGTAATTTATCCTCACCTGGTACGCTTTTGACAGTGAAAGGGAGCTCTTTTAATAATTATACAAGGACACGAAACGTAAACCGGAACCATTCCGGGCATCCTCTAGCAGTACTTTAGGCTCAGACGTAAAATGGGAAGGACCACTTCCGCCCGGCTCCTCTCCATCCCATCCTGTACGCCAAGAGGCCCTGCGCAGGCCCGGAAGTAGTGAGTCCAGTTGTCCGGTGCCGGGCGGTGGTTAGTGCACGCCCTGGAAGTTGTGAGGGTGCTTCTGGGAAAGAAGCCGGAGGAGGAGACAGGGGCCGGAAATTGGTTTGTGGCGTGATAGCGTAGGGTGCTGGTGGGGAAGAAGTGCCGATTCGGGACCTTCTGGCCGTGTTTGGCCTCTTCATTGTCCTGGAAAAGGTCGGAAGTGGGACTGAAATGAGAGGTAGATGAAGCAACGTAATAAGGTGCAGTTTGCAGGCTGTAAAGTGGGTCATGCTAATGTCATTTAAAAACAGTGCGGACAGTAGGCATTGTTCCCATCTGTACGGTTAAATCTTGCGACCACACCGTACGCGTGGCACTATTATTTTCATTCTTCGGAGGACAGCAGAGGTTAGGTAATTTGTTACACAGCTGTGGTTCTGGGAGTCAGTCTGGTTTCAGAGTCGGAGCTCTACCACCACGTGTGCCGCCTCCCATTGTTAATTGCGGCGTGAAGCCACGCAGCCTCGCAGTTTCCTGTCTGTGAAATGGAGGGTGTTCTGTTTATTTTCAAGGGTTTTCAAATTTAGCAGTAAATAACTCAAAGCTGTGGTGGCCCACTAGGGCTTCACTTTCACGCCTGCCAGATTTAGAAGAGTCTGGAGAGCTGGGCAGTATCAGTACTTGGAATCGGAGAGGGAAAGTGGTGTAAGAACCACTTCCAAGACCCCAGGCTCCCTTGGATTTTGGAGGCTCCGCAGCATTTCAAATCAGATTCTGAATAAGTACACACATGTAGTAGTAAATATTTTTGCTGAAAAAATACTTTTTTCAACAAATTTGTTAAATATTTTTGTTGAAAAATTTGTTTTTGAAATTACTGGATTACGAATACTTGATTAAATTTACGATTGGCTATGGTTATCTTGTCTATACACACTATGAATGCTGTTCTTCAAAAATAGAAATGATCCTGGATTCTTAATGGAGTTGATAGTGTTAGTTTTGTATAGGGCCTAGATACTGAAAAGGTTTGTCGAGAAAAGCTTTAGGAAGTTGAAGGAGACTTGGAAGGAAGGGTAGTATTTAGAGAACTGGAGAAGGGAGGAGAGTGGTTGAAGCAAGGATGGGGAGAACAAGAATCAGGGCGTGTGTGAGGTCGAGGAGGTGGGGATGAACATTTGTGTATTACGTACCAGGCTCATGCTAGGTGACTTACACATATTAATTGATTTGCTCCTTTGAATGGCCTCTGATGTAGGTTATAGTGTCTCCCATTTTGTAAATGAGAAAATAACCTCAGGTCAAATGACTTATCTAAGATACCGTGTCCTGGTAAGTGGCAGAATCAGTATTTGAACCCAGGAATATGTGACTACAGCTCTTGTACTCGTATGGTTTGCTCCTTCGAAGGTCCAGGCCTAACGTGTATCTGTGTACCCTTTTTCTGTGTTTTGACTTCAGACACTCAGTTTTGCCTGATTTCTGTATGTTGTCCTCTCCTGTACGCCTCATTCCCAGAACAATCCGGCTTGTTCATTCCCCGATCTGCAATTTTTCCCGTTCCTTCATGGATTTGAAGGTGCTCCTTTCCTCCTTGAATGACTTTGCATCCCTCTCACTTGCTGAGAGTTGGGACAATGTTGGATTACTGGTGGAACCAAGCCCACCACACACTGTACACACACTCTTCCTTACCAATGACTTGACGGAGGAAGTAATGGAGGAGGCGCTGCAAAAGAAGGCGGATCTCATTCTCTCCTACCATCCACCTATTTTCCGACCCTTAAAGCACATAACCTGGAAAACCTGGAAGGAGCGCCTGGTGATCCAGGCTCTGGAAAACAGAGTCGGTATTTACTCTCCTCACACAGCCTATGATGCTGCACCCCAGGGAGTCAACAGCTGGTTGGCTAAAGGGCTTGGTGAGAAGCCTCTTATTCTTTCATGTTTAATATTTTCCCTACAAATGCTTTGAAATTTTAGAATGTCTTTCCAACAGAATTTTAACTGCTTTAGATGTGGGTACGTTATTTTATTTTTATATATTTGAAAATAATGTGAAATCTAGCAATTATATTTGAGAAACGAAATTTTTATCCTTAATGAGTAAGGAGAGCATAGGAAATCTTCATTGCTGGACTGAGCTTTGTGAGTCCTCGCTTATGTGGCGCAGTGCCTAGCACCCAGAAATTCGAGAAGTGCTTGTTAAATTGAGTCGAGAGCTCAGACCTCCAGAATATACTTTATGTATCAGTTAAATAGACATCAGAGTTTTATTGAATGCTTGCTCAAGCCCAGTACAATTGGGACTTCAGCCTATGTGTTTTAGTTTTGTTTTTAGTAAGTTATTTTAGTTTACTCATTGGGGCTGAAGCTTTTATGATGACATACCTGGATTAATGTGGTCAAGTAGATTATGAGCATTTGCAACCTGAATGATGGTTTACATGAATAAATTTAGGAAGCAGTCACAATTCTGTATATCCTCTAAGAATTCATGAGTCAAGTTTTTGTGATATTTAAGAGTCTTCTGGAAAATAATTCTGAAAATAACTTTGATTTTGTATGTACTAAATCCCTAGATTATGGGGATTTAGGTATATATGTAAGGGATATGTGTGTGTGTATTACATAAGTATCTGAGAAATGATCTTTAAAAACTCATTTCCTTAAAATTTTGCCCCTAATAGTTTGTTTTTAATTAAAAAAATAGTTTATCTTTTTAATTAAAAAAAAAAAACATTTTTTTCCTAGGAGTTTGCACCTCCAGGCCCATACATCCTTCCAAAGCTCCCAACTACCCCACAGCAGGGACGCATAGAGTAGAATTCAGTGTTAACTGCACCGAAGACCTGGACAAAGTCATTTCTGCAGTGAAAGAAATGGCAGATGTTTCTGTCACTTCTTTTTCTACTAGGTACGATGTATTTTTCTCCTTTTTTGTGTATATTTATCTGTATGGATCTTCCTTATAAATTCTATAACCCTGGTATTTAGGGCTGAAACAAACTGTTTTCCCCCAGAATGGGTTTCTAAGGCAGCCTACTTCTCATTTGCATGTGGGTGTTCCATGGGGTCTTTTTGAAACAATAAAAATGACAAGTAACACTTATTTATGTGGGAGGGACTGCGCTACACCTTTTACTTATAATATTTCTAGTTCTCCTGATAACATTGAAAGGTGGTTTTTACTTGAGAGTATATAGATAAATCCTACCGATAACACTTGATTACATGGGTTTACTTTCAGTTTCCAGCAAATCAGTGATCCCCAAGCACTTTTATTTTTTTATTTAAAAAATTTTTTTTTTTAAGATTTTATTTATTTGACAGAGAGAGATAGCGAAAGAGGGAACACAAGCAGGGGGAGCAGGAAAGGGAGAAGCAGGCTTCCGGCTGAGCAGGGAGTCTGATGCGGGGCTCGATCCCAGGACCCTGGGATCCTGACCTGAGCCGAAGGCAGATGCTTAACAACTGAGTCACCCAGGCGCCCCTCCCAAGCACTTTCTAAATATTATTCATTTTTGGGCACCTGGGTGGCTGAGTCGGTTAAGCATCTGCCTTTGGCTCAGGTCATGATTCCAGGGTCCTAGGATCAAGCCCCACGTCGGGCTCCCTGCTCCGCGGGGAGCCTGCTTCTCCCTCTCCCGCTCCCTCTGCTTGTGCTCTCTCTCTCTGTCAAATAAAATCTTTAAAAATAAATAAAATTTATTTTTTATTTAAATTCAATTTAGTTAACATATCCTGTATTAGTTTCAGGGGTAGAATTTAGTGATTAATCAGTTGTATTTAACACCGAGTGCTCATTACATCAAGCGCCCTCCTTAATGCCCATCCCCCCACCGAACTCCCCTCCAGCAACACTCAGTTTGTTCCCTAGAGTTAAGAGTCTCTTATGGTTTGCCTCCCTCTCTGTTTTCACCCTATTTTATTTTTCCTTCCCTTCCCCTATGTTCATCTGTTTTGTTTCTAAAATTCCACACATGAGTAATCATACAGTATGTTTTTCTCTGACTTATTTCACTTAGCATAATGCTCTAGTTCCATCTACATCGTTGGAAATGGCAAGAGTTCATTGTTTTTGATGGTTGAGTAATATTCCATTGTGTATGCATAGCATGTTTTCTTTATCCATCTATCTGTTGATGGATATCTAGGCTCTTTCCATAGTTTGGCTCTTGTGGACATTGCTGCTATAAACATTGGGTGCATGTGCCCCTTCCGATCACGGTGTTTGTATCCTTTGGATAAATACCTAGTAGTGCAATTGCTAGGTCGTAGGGGAGTTCTATTTTTAAATTTTTGAGGAACCTGCATACTATTTTCCAGAGTGGCTGTACCGTTTGCATTCCCAACAACAGTGTAAAAGGGTTCCCCCTTTCTCCACGTCCTCCCAAGTACTTTAAAGGGAAAAAACAAACCATTTGGGTGCCTCTTACAGGGCCAATCATTTATTTAGGGCAGAGATACCAAAATGGCGTCTCATAGAAGATTTCCTTTGAAGCCAGTCTATCCTAATGCCTTTTGAAACATGTTAAAAGACAAGTTACACAAAGCTGTAAATAATTGTTTAAAAAACAAAGATAAATAGAATGATTTTAATAAAGTGGAAATCTTTATCAGGCTACAACAAAAAGTGATTATTTCATGAGTGGTTTTTTTTTTTAAAGATTTAATTTATTTATTTGAGAGAGAGCGTGCACGCACACACACAAGCAGGGAGAGGGGCAGAATGAGAGGGAGACAAGTAGACTCCCCGCTGAGCAGGGAGCCCGATGCAGGCCTCAATCCCAGGACCATGAGATCGTGACCTGAGCCAAAGGCAGACGCGTAAACAACTGAGCCACCCACGTGCCCCTTATGAGAGGTTTTTAAGTGTAGACACCTTATAATTAAATTGCAAATGTTTTCTAATGGTGTTGAGGAATTTAAAGAATCTCAAGAGAAATTATAGGACTTTATAGATTCTAGTCATGGCGGTCTTTTACCATATTGAAATACTGTGTAAATACTAAAAAGAAAATGATACAAATCATGAAAATTTCAAACAATACAAAAGTCCTCCTTGTTCCTTTTACTCAATTCCAGTATCTTCAATGCAAATCATCTTTTCCTTGTTTTCAGAGAAGTGGGTATCTTTTCATACGTATACAGGGATATGAAGAAATGCATAGTTGTTGTTTTTTCCCCTTAATTAAATGGTATGCTGCATTTGCCTTTTTTTATTTGCCAGGGTGTCTTCGAGATCATCCCATATAGTTATAGAAGATCTCTTTACCTGCTGTGTTGTGTTTATTATTTTAGATGTCCTGGGTTTCTTTAAGCATTCTTCTTCCTAACTGATGAGTTTTTTTTTTTTTAACTGATGCACATTTGGTTTTAGTTTTTCCCTATTACAGGTAATATCTCGGCTTTACCATTAGATTGGGGTCCAGGCAGTTTTTCTTTTCAAAGCTCCACAGATGGTTCCAGGGTTGACAACTGCACCTCCAGATTCTTTTAAGGTGTCTTTTAGTTCTAGAATTCTAGGATTATATTTAGAGTTTATGGTTAAATACAAAACTTTCCTGATGCCAATCTTTTTGGATAGTCTCTAGGGCATTGCTTTTCAGAGGGTGCCTCAAGGACCCCCTACATCATTGTTAATGGGATGCTTATGAAAAATGCACATTTTTGGCTTTTCATCCTAGATCTATGTAATTAGAATTGGGTTTGCCTGAAAATCTGTCCCAGAGATACTTGTATTCAGTACTATTTGAAAGTTAACTTCTGTAGGGCCTTAAAAAATTCAGTTTGCCCTACTCCCATTCGTAGAATTTGTGTTTCACTGGATCTTTAGAAGGGTCCAGCGGCTATCATTTTAAGAAGCTAGCAGATTTGCTGATGCACACCTGGGATTAAGAATAGTTTTATAACAGGGCCCCTGGGTAGCTCAGTAGGTTAAGCATCTGCCTTTGGCTCATGTCATGATTCCAGGGTCCTAGGATTGAGCCCTGCATCGGGCTCCCTGCTCAGCGGAGAGTCTGCTTCTCCCTCTCCCTGTGCTGCTTCCCCTGCCCTGTGCTCTCTGTCAAATAAATAAAATAAATTTAAAAAAAAAAGGAATAGTTCTATAACAGTGGTTTCAAAGTGAGGTCCCTGCGTCAGCAACCTCAGCATCACCTGGAGCTTATTAGAAAGGTAAATTCTCAGATCCCCACCTAGACCTACTGAATCTGAAACTCGGGGGGTAAAGCTCAGCAATCTGTGTTTTAATAAGTCTACAAGGAGATTTTGTGGTGCCTTGGTTGTGCAGTGGGGTTAAGCATCTGACTCTTGGTTTCCGTTTGGGTCATGATATCAGGGTCATGAGATCAAGCCCTGTGTTGGGATCTACACTGAACACAGAGCCTGCTTGACATTCTCTTTCCCTCTCCCCCTCCCGCTAATGCTCTCTCTCTCTCAAATAAGTCTTTTAAAAAAAAATCTATAAGGAGATTTTGATGCGTGCTGAAGTTTGAGGAATACTATTCTAGAAAATAGTTTGGTTTGGGATTGAATCCTAAATTTCATGTAATTTAATCTCTATTTCAGGAGGCTGTAAACTGGATTGTTTAAAATACGATTCAAAGGGCACCTGGGTGGCTCAGTCAGTTAAGTGTCTGGTTAAACATCTGATTCTTGGTTTCAGCTCAGGTCAAGATCTTAGGGTTGTGAGATTGAGCCTCGTGGCAGTGAGGCCCAAACTCAGCACAAAGTCTGCTTGGGATTCTCTCTCCCTCCCCCTCTGCCCCTTCTCTTGTGAGCACATGCTTGCTTTCTTTCTCTCTCAGATAAATAAATAAAATCTTTACGAAAAATAAAATACATTTCGCTTACATTTATCCTAAAGGAGCAAGTGATTTTTTTTTTTTTTAATAGGACTGACGATGAAGAACAAACACGGATTAGTCTGAATTGTAGTCAGGAGGCTTTGATACAGGTGGTGGCTTTTCTTTCCCAGAGCAGACAGTTCTATCAGAAGACCGAAATTCTGTCACTGGAGAAGGTAATAAAAATATATTACTGTGCATTTTTGACAGATTCATTTGTAAATTGTTAGATTGACAGGCTGTTTACTTAAGCACAAGGTGGTGTTGAGTGCATAAAATACCCTGAAAAATATATTGAGAAAGGAAGACATTCCAGGAGTGGAAAAGTGTTGGTAGATGTTTAGTCTGTTCGGGCTGCTATAACACATTTGGGCTCTATGTGGATAGCTTTTGAAGAACAGAAATGTATTTCTCACAGTTTGGGAGGCTGGGAAGTCCCAGGTAATGGTACCAACAGATGTGGAGTGGCATCTGGTGAGGGCCCACTTCCTGGTTCATCAGTGGCGCCTTCTCTCTGTGTCCTCACATAAAGGGAAGGACTAGGGATATCTCTCGGAGGCTATTTTATAAGCGAATCCCAGTCATGTGGGCTCCCCACTCATGACTTAAGTACCCCCCAAGGGTTCCACCTCTTAATACCATCACCTTTGGGGGTTAGGATTTCAACATATCAATTTGTGTGGGGCAGATACATTCAGGTCATAGCAGTGCCGTACTTTGAAAAAAAGTTCTGGTTTTGGGGTACCTGGGTGGCTCAGGCCATTAAGTGTCCGTCTCTTGGTTTTGATTCAGGTCATGATCTCATGAGGTGGGTCATGAAGTGGGGCTCCATGCTGGGTGTGGATCCTGCTCAAGACTCCCCCTCCCCCCAAGCTCACATGTGTGCTCTCTCTCAAAAAAAAAAAGTAATAAATAATTTTAAAGATTCTGTTTTTTTTTTTTAAGATTTTTAAAAAAATTTATTTAGTTGAGAGAGAGAAACAAGCAGGGTGAGGGGCAGAGGGAGAAGCAGACTCCCCACTGAGCAGGGAGCCGGTTGCAGGGCTTGATCCCAGGACTCCAGGATCATGACCTGAGCTGAAGGCAGATGCTTAACCGACTGAGCCACCCAGGCGCCCGTAAAGATTCTGTTTTTTACTGAAGTGTAGTTGATACCTAGTATTACATAGCAGTACTTTTCAGGGTTAGAGACTCCGTTACAGGTTATAGATTCTGTCTCTTTTATACCCTCTGCCTGGACCATTTTATTTGCTCCTTTAACAACTGACCGCTATTTATATAATGATTCCTGTATCTTGATTTTTCTGGCTCAGAATGCTTTCTTAAGGTAAAAAGTTAAACCTGTATTTCCAGGGACTCTGTGGACATTTTCCTCCTAATGGATCCCAGAGGTACTTCAATATATACAAATACTGACCTTATCTCCTGTATCACCCCTTTATTTTTATTTATTTATTTTTTAGAGAGAGCATGCACACCCGTGAGAGCAGGGGTTGGGGGAAGGGGCAGAGAGAGAGGGAGAGAGAGACTCTTAAGTAGGCTCCACCCTGAGATCATGACCTGAGCCGAAGTCAAGAGTTAGATGCTTAACTGATGGAGCCGCCCAGACGCCCCTACATCACCCCTTTAAATATTTTTTCTGTTTCATTGGTGGCATCATCATCTACCTTATTTTCTAAGTTTCCACAACTCTGCCTTGCCTCTCATAAATCCAAGCCCTGCTGATTCTGTCCCCAAATCAAAACTGTCTCTTCTCTATTTGCTTTGTCATCGTAGTAGTTGAAACTCTCATCTTTCGTCACCTGGGAGTTGAGTAGTCTCCCTAGTGGGCACCTGAAAGAGACAGTCCATGCTTTCGGGCACAGTGTACAAAGCCTTCATGACTGGCTATGCCTTCTGTCCCTAGCCCTGCTCTGCACACCAGCTAGAGTGTCTGCTCTTGGATCCACCGTGAGCTTATGCCTTCCACATTTCACCCTATCCCTTTCCTACTACATGGCACTTACCATCACTTTTTTTTTTTAACCTTTTTTCTGATCTGGGAGACCCAAGTCTCTGTAAAACCTTTGATTCCAGGAGCCTGGGTGGCTCAGTCAGTTAAGCATCTGCCTTCGGCTCAGATCATGATCCCAGGGTCCTGGGATCGAGCCCCACATCAGGCTCCTTGCTCAGCGGGAAGCCTGCTTCTCCCTCTGCCTGCTGCTCCCCCTGCTTGTGTTCTCTTTCTCTCTCTGACAAATCTTAAAAAAACAACAACAAAAAGAACCCCTTTGATTGCACTTCCTCCAAGTACCCTCACGCCAAGTACCAGCTCATTTATTCTGTGGTTTCTTTGTGCTTCCATAAAATAGCACCTCTCCTGTATTTAAACACTTTTATTATGATTAGTTATCTAAACCTTTGCCTTTCCAGAAGACTG
This sequence comes from Callorhinus ursinus, assembly GCF_003265705.2. Lineage (NCBI taxonomy): Eukaryota > Metazoa > Chordata > Mammalia > Carnivora > Otariidae > Callorhinus > Callorhinus ursinus. The sequence continues at coordinate 32,808,159 of NW_027397064.1, read as the reverse complement.
AGCTCGTAGAAGTCAGAGAATGTTTTTGTCAGGTTTGCATCCCGAGACTTTAGCCTGGTGCTGGCTATAGTAAGCTCACAGTGTGCATGTTTTATTTTCATCATTTGCTGTTTGTTTTCTAGGACGAAGATGGATAGTTTTTCTAACTTCTCTTTCTCCTCAGCCTCTGCTTCTACATACTGGAATGGGACGGTTATGCACACTGGATGAATCTGTTTCCTTGGCAACCATGATTGAGCGAATCAAAAGGCACCTTAAACTATCTCATGTTCGCCTTGCTCTTGGGGTAGGAAGGACCTTAGGTAAATATGTACCGTTTATTTGTCTGGTGTATCTACTAATGTAGTATTATGTAGTGTTTGGGCAAAAGTTGAAGCTCTTGGTTATAGTCATATAAGTGACAGGAAACATGTTAGCTCATGGGAGATGACTGGTTTATTTTATCAGTCAGAGTGGGCTAGGTTATGCTGTGGTATACATCTTATTGGCTCAAACAAGATTTATATCTCTCTCATATTTGGTGTTCATTTCAAGTCAGCAGCAGAAGTCTCCTCACTGTAGACTGATTTCTGTTGCAGAGGGAGAGTTTTGGAGGGTCTTAAAGCATCAGTTAAGTATGCTAGCCTGGACATGATACATTTTCTGTTCAACTCATTGTCCAGAATTAATCACATTGCCAGTACAAGTCAGGGCATGAAATGCAGTCCTACCATGGGCCAAGAAGAGAGCTGGAAATTGTTATTGCTGCAATTCACAATGCAAATGTTACATTTTACAATACTGGTGATATTTTATAATGAGGTGCAAAGTGACCCACTGCAGTTTGAATCTTATAGCCACTTCCTTGTCTTTCGGCTTTTCCCAGTGTTTTGGGGAGCAAAGGAGGTGAACAGACCATTTGTCCTGCAGTGAGCCTAGCAGTGTACTGAATGTCCTAAGTATGTGAATTCCCACTGCAAAGGCAGTGAGTGGGGCATACTTGTGCTGAGTGTGGATTCTGAATGCCTTGGGTTCAAATTTGTCCTATTTGCTGCATGACTTTCGCGAGTCAGTGAACACCTCTGTGTCATGGTAGGCTCATCTGTTAAAACTGCAGTAACAATAAGAAAACCTTACTCATCAAGTTAGTCCAAGCCATGTGACAGGGCACAGTGACTGGCATACATAACATGCTAGCTGTTAATTATGTGGGAGGTATTATTATTCCCATTATATTACAGGTTCAGACAAATAGGTAACTTAGTCCCCAAACAACTCACGGAAGTTAGTTTCCAAAGAAAATGGGTGACAGAGATGGGATTTGACTTCTGATCCAACCGCAAAGCTGCTTTTTTGATTTTTTTCTTTCAGACTTAACATTTTTATGTTATTGATTGATTTAATTTTTTAAAGATTTATTTATTTTGGAGAGAGAGCAAGCACGCACGCAAGTGGGTGTGCGTGGGGGGGTGGGGTCGGGAGGGTCAGAGGGAGAGGGAGAGACAGTCCCAAGCAGAGGCTGCACTGAGCACGGAGCCTAACGTGGGGCTTGATCTCCTGACCCTAAGATCACAACCTGAGTTGAAACCAAGAGTCGGACACTTAACCACCTGTGCCACCCTGGTGCCCCTGTTTCATTTATTTTAATTGAAGTATACTTAACATACAATGTCATATTAGTTTCAGGTGTTCAGCAAGTCTGTAGACGCTGCTGTGCTCACTAAGTGTGCCTACCAGTCTGTCACCGTACAACACTATACGATACCAGTAACCATTTTCCTTGTGCTGTGCCTTTTGTCCCCATGACTTACTCATTCTGTAACTGGACGTGTCTCCTACTCCCCTTCACGTATTTTGCCCATTCCCCCTCTCCTCTGGCAACCATCTGTTCTCTGTATTTATGGCTCTCCTGCTTTTTATTTCTTTCTTTTGTTTTTTTTAGATTCCATGTATGATTCCTCATTATGGTATCTGTCTTTCCGTCTGACTTATTTCACCTAGCATAATACCCTCTAGGTCCATCCATGTTGTTGCAAATGGCAAGATCTCCTTTTTTGTGGCAGAGTAATGTTTCATTATGTATACTTACCACATTTTTCTCTGTTTATCTGTTGATGAGCATTTAGTTTGCTTCCTTAGCTTGGCTGTTGTAAATAATGCTGCAGTAAATGTAGGGGTGCATATGTCTTTTCAAGTTTGTGTGTTTACTTTCTTTGCGTAAATAGTGGGATTACTGGGTCATATGGTATTCTATTTTTAATTTGTTGAGGAACCTCCATACTGTTTTCTACAGTGGCTGCACCAGTTTGCATTCCCACCAACAGTACATGAAGGTTCCTTTTTCTCCACATCCTTGCCAGCACTTGTTATTTCTTGTCTTTTTGATTTCATCCTTTCTGACAGGTGTGAATGATACCTCCTTGTGGTTTTTGATTTGCATTTCTCTGATGGTGAGTTGAGTATCTCTTCACGTGTCTGATGGCCATCTGTATGTCTTTGAAAAAATGTTCAGGTTTTCTGCCCATTTAAATCGGGGACTTTTTGTTTTTTTAGTGTTGAGTTGTATAAGTTCTTAATATATTTTGGATGTTAACCTGTTTTTGGATTTATCATTGCAAATATCTATTCCCTTTCCAGTAAATTGCCTCTTCATTGTGTCGATGGTTTCCTTTGCTGTGTAAAAGTTTTTTGTTTTAATTAAGATTTTATTTTTTTGAGAGAGAGCAAGAGAGCAAACACAGGGTGAGGGGCAAAGGGAGAGTCAGACTCCCTGCTGAGCAGGGAGCCCAATGTGGGGTTCAATCCAGGACTCCAGGATCATGACTTGAACCAAAGGCAGACGCCTAACTGACTGAGCCACCCAGGTGTCCCTGTGCAAAAGCTTTTTATTTTGGTGTTGTTCCAGTAGTTTATTTTTGCTGGTGTTTACCTGGCCTCAGGAGCCCTATCTAGAAAAGTATTGTTAAGGCCACTGTAAGAGAAATTACTGTCTATGTTTTCTTCTAGGAGTTTTATGGTTTCAGGTTTCACATTTAAGCTTTTAATCCGTCTTGAGTTTATTTTTGTGTATGGTGGTAGGATAGGGGTCCAGTTTCATTCTTTTGCATGTAGCTGTCCAGTTTTCCCAGCATCATTTGTTGAACGGACTTCTTCCCATTGCATATTCTTTTTTGAAGATTTTTTTTTGAAGATTAATTGACCATATATAAATGTGGGCTTATGTCTGGGCTCTATTCTGTTCCATTGATCTGTGTGTCTCTTTTTGTGCCAGTACCATGCTGTTTTGATTATTAAACCTTTGTGGTATATCTTGAAATCAAGAAGTGTGATGCCTCCAGCTTTGTTCTTTCTCAAGATTGCTTTGGCTATTCAGTCTTTTATGATTCCATACAAATTTTAGTATTTTTTGTTCTAGTATCATGAAAAATGCTGTTGGTAATTTGATAGGGATTGCATTGAATCTGTAGATTGCTTTTGGTAGTATGGACATTTTAACATTCCATTATCAAATCCATGGTAATGGATTATCTTTCCATTTGTGTCATCTTCAATTTCTTGTATCAGTGTTTTATAGTTTTCAGAGTACAGGACTTTCACCTCCTTGGTTAAGTTTATTCCTATTTTATTATTTTTGGTGCAATTGTAAATGGAATTGTTTCCTTAATTTCTCTTTCTGCTATTTCATTATTAGTGTATAGAAATGTAACATTTCTGTATATTAATTTTGTATTTTGCAACATTGAATTTATTACTTTTAATGGTTTTTTGATGGCATCTTGAGGTTTTTTTGTATACTATCGTGGCACCTACAAATAGAGTTTTATTTCTTCCTTATCAATTTGGATATCTTTTATTTCTTGTTTGTTTGCTATGACTGGGACTTCTGGTGGCAAGAGTGGGCATTCTTATCTTATTCCTGAGCTTAGAGGAAAAGCTCTCAGTTTTTCACCATTGAATATGATGTTAGCTGTGGGTTTCTCCATATATGGCCTTTATTATGTTGAGGAATGTTTCCTCTAAACCCACTCTGTTGAACAGATGTTGAATTTTGTCCAGTGCTTTTTCTGCACCTATTGAGATGGTCATATGATTTTTATCCTTCACTTTGTTAACATGGTGTATTACATTGATTTTATGACTATTGAAGCATCCTTGCATCCCTGTAATAAATGCTACTCGATCGTGGTGAATGTATTGTTGAATGTGGTTGGCTAATATTTTGTGGAGGATTTTTGCATCTGTGTTCACTGGGGATATTGGCCTGTAGTTTGGGAGTGTCTTTGTCTGATTTTGGAATTGGGGTAATGCTGGCCTTGTAGAATGTATTTGGAAGATTTCCTTCCTCTTCTATTTTTTGGAATAGTTTGAGGAGAATAAATATTAACTCTTGTAGAATTCACCTGTAAATTCATCTAGACTTGTATTTGTTGGGAGTTTTTTGATTATCAGTTTGGTTTTGTTACTAGTAATCAGTCTGTTCAGATTTTCTATTTATTCCTGATTCATTTTTGGAAGATTGTGTATTTCCAGGAGTTTATCCATTTCTTCTGCGTTGTTCAGTTTGTTGGCATGTGATTTTTCGAAGTAGTCTCTCATCCTTTGTATTTCTTTTGTGTCAGTTGTTACTTTTCATTTCTGATTTTTTAAATTTGGGTCCTCTCTGTTTTTCTTGAGTCTGGCCAAAGGTTTATCAATTTTGTTTATCTTTTCAAAGAAACGAATCTTGGTTTCACTGATCTTTCCTATTGTTGGGTTTTCGGGTTTTTTGTGGGTTTTTTTAGTCTTTTTCATTTATTTCTGCTCTGCTCTTTTATTTCCTTCCTTCTACTGACCTTGGGTTTTGTTCTTTTTCTAATTCCTTTAAGTATAAGGTTAGATTGTTTACTTCAGATATTTCTTGTTTCTTGAGGTAGGCCTGTATCACTGTAAATTTTCCATAGAACTGCTTTTGCTGAGTCTCAGATTTTGGACCATTGTGTCTTCATTTCCATTTGTCTCTCTGTATTTTTTTATTTCTTCTTTCATTTCTTTGTTGACCCATTGGTTGTTTAGCTTTCACATATTTGTGGTTTCTTCCAGTTTTTTTCTTGTGATTGATTACTAGTTTCATGCCTTGTGGTCTGAAAAGATGCATGATTCGATTTCATTCTTAAGTTTAGAGACTTCGGGGCAGCTGGGTGGCTCAGATGGTTAAGCATCTGCTTTCAGCTTAGGTCGTGATCTCAGGGTCCTGGGATTGAGCCCCACATTGGGCTCCCTGCTTGGCGAGGAGTCTGTTTCTCCCTCTCCTTCTACTGCTGTCCCTGCTTGTGCTCTCTCGCTCTCTGTCAAATAAATAAATAAAATCTTTTAAAAAAATTACTGACACTTGTTTTGGGGCCTAACATGATTTATCCTGGAGAATCTTCCATGTACACTTGAAAAGAAGGTGTATTCTGGTTTTTTTGGGATGGAATGTTCAATGTATATCTGTTAGGTTCATCTGGACTAATGTGTCATGCAAAGACACTGTTTCGTTATGGATTTTCTGCCTGCATGATTTATCCATTGATGTAAGTGGGTGTTAAAGTTCCCTACCATAATGGTATTATTGTCAAGTTTTCCTTTTATGTCTGTTAATATTTGCTTTATGTACCTAGGTGCTCTGATGTTGGGTGCATAGATATTTATAATTGGTTTATTTTCTTTTTGCATTGATCCTTTATCATCATGTAATGCCCTTCTTTGTCCCTTGTTAGTCTTTGTTTTAAAGTCTGTTTTGTCTGATGTAAGTGTTGCTACCTTGGTTGTTTTTTTTTTTTTTTTTTTTTTTTTTTTTTTTTCTTGGTTTTTTTTTTTTTTTTTTTTCCATTTGCTTCCATTTGCATGGTATATCTTTTTCCATTTCTGCTCCTTCATTTTGTATGTGTCTTTAGGTGTGAGGTGAGTCTCTTGTAGGCAGCATATAGTTGGGTCTTGTGTTTTATCTGTTCTGCCACCCTAAGTTTATTGATTGGTGCTTTTAGACCATTTACATTTAAAGTAATTACTGATAGGTATGTACTCACTGTTATTTAGTTTCTGGTTGTTTATGTAGTTCTTCTCTGTTCCTTTCTTTTCTTGCTCCCTTTCCTTGTAATTGATGATTTTCTTTAGTGTTAGCTTGGCTTTCTTTTCTCTTCATTTTTTGTGTATCTGTTACAGGTTTTGTGTTTGTGGTTACCAGGAGGTTTGCATCAGGCTCCACGCTCAGCGGGGAGTCTGCTATAGAATCCTAAGTATATAGCCATCTATAATAATATGATGGTCACTTAAGTTGGAACACATTTTGTTTTTAAATTTATTCATTTTAGAAAGAGAAAGTGAGCAAGTGGGGGGAGGGGCAGAGGGAGGGAGAATCCTGAAGCAGGCTCCCCGCTGAGCCCGGAGCCCCATGTGGGGCTCAATCCCAGGACCCCCAAGATCATGACTCAAGCCGAAATCAAGAATTGGCTGCCCAGCTGACTGAGACACCCAGGTGCCCCAGTTGGAACTCATTTTAAAAGAACTTCTTTTTTACTCCCTCCTCCATGTTTTTTGTATACATTATCTTATTTTACTTCTTTTTATTCGTAACTTTCTTCTAATTACGGCTTTTTCTTTTCCACGTAAAGAAGTTCTTTAATATTTTTTGTAAGTCTGGTTTAATGGTGGTGAGCTCCTTCAACTTTTGCTTGCCTGGGAAGCTCATTTTATCTCTCCTTCAAATCTGAATGATAATCTTGCTGGGTAGATTATTCTTGGTGGTAGGTTTTTTTCCATTTAGCACTTTAAATATATCCTGAACATTCCCTTTTGGCCTGCAAAATTTCTTCTGAAAATCAGCTGATAAAATTCTCTTTTAGTCCTTGACATTTTAATTATTATGTGTCATGGTATGGACCTCCTCGGGTTCATTTTGTTTGAACTCTCTGTGCTTCCTGAACTTGAATGTCTGTTTCCTTCTCCTGATCAGGGAAGTTTTCAGCTATTATTTCTTTAAGTAAGTTTTCTGGCCTCTTTCTTTCTCACTTCTCCTTCTTGGACTCATATAATGCTAATGTTTGTGAGCTTGATGTTGTTGAAGAGATCCCTTACTGTATCCTCGTTGAAAAAATGTTTTTCTTTTTGCTGTTCAGGTTGGTTGTGTTCCATCACCTTGTTTTTCAGATCACTGATCCATTCTTCTGCATCCATTAATCTGTTGATTTCCTCTAGTGTATTTTTCATTTCAGTTATATTCTTCAACTCAGATAGGTTCCTTATGTTTTCTGTCTCTGTTGAAGTTCTCACTGAGTTCTTCCACTCTTCTCTGTAGTCTGGTGAGCATTATTATGACCATTTCTTTAAACTCTGCCTGGCATATTGCTTATCTCTGTTTCATTTAGTTCTTTTTCTGAGGTTTCGTCTTGTTCTTTTATTGGGAATTTACTCCTCAGTCTCCTTGTTTTGCTTGGCTTTCTGTGTTCATATCTGTGAATTAGGCGGAACAGCTACTTCTCCTAAACTTGAAGGGATGGTCTTGTGTATGATCATCCCTGTGTAGGCTGTATGTGCCCGGTGACTTTGGCTGGCTGGCTGGCTGGCTGGACGGTGTCTGGCATGATCTGGGAGTCCCAGGGTACTCTGTGCTGGGGCTATCCGAGTGGGATGGCAGGAGCTAAAGTGGGCATGGACCAGGATGGTCCTGAGGCTCTCAGAGAATGCCCTGGTAGGACAGCTGAAGCTGAAGTGGGTACACACCGGGGGGGTGTGTCCCTTGGCTCTCAGTGTAGAGGGCATCCTGGCGGGATAACTGAAGCTGAAGTGGGTGTAAGCCGAGTGTCCCAGGGTGCTCTGTGCAGGGGGTGCCTTAGTGGGGCAGCTGGAGCAGAGGTGGGGAGTGGGCTGGGGAGGTCCCAAGGTGCTTTATGCAGGGGCACCCTGGCAGGATAGCTGTAGCTGAAGTGGTACAGGGCTGGGGATCCCGGGGCTCTCCATGCAGAGAGCCCCTCTTTTAAAATACCCCAGGGGGTGCCTGGGTGGCTCAGTCAGTTAAGTGTCTGACTCTAGATTTTGGCTCAGGTCGTGATCTCAGGGTCCTGGGATCAAGCCCTGCATCAGGCTCCACGCTCAGTGGGGAGTCTGCTTGAGGATTCTCTCTCCCTCCGCCCCAACCCTGGTCACACTTGCACACACTCTCTCTCTCAAATGAATAAATCTTCAAAATACCTCTAATGTAGTGACCACTAATGAAGTGTCCATTCTAGAAGCCTTAAGGGCTAAATACTTGTTGGATTTGGGCTTCAAAGTTTGTTATTTTGCTCTTCAACTCTTCAGAGGTTGTTCTTTTAGAGTAAATATATTTTAAAATATATGTCAAATCAGCTTGTAGCATTTCTTTAACTAGCTGTTTTGGTTCCTCACCTGAGAACAGAGATAGTACCTGCCTACCTTTCACTGTTGCATGGAAACCCAGGAGAGGTCACTTTACCTAGCAGCAGGGATAAAGCCTAGAGCTGCGCAGTTAGCACTGTTCAGTGGTACCTTCCGTGGACTTGTGCAGCCACATACATCTGAAGAAATAACAGCCCTGTGTTGGGTTATTTATGCAATACCAAAGAATAATCTGCTTGTTTCTATGAAGACATGTTTTGTTATTTTTTAAAATTCAGTAAGCAAAGTTGATGTACTGGTGATGAGACCAGACTGAAATCTGTATTACATGGATTCTTGACACAAATTATAATGCTAAAATGAAGGGCAATTGTAAAGTATTGGTCTTCTTGTTTCTTTTATCGTGAAGAGTCTCCAGTCAAAGTTGTGGCCCTCTGCGCTGGTTCTGGGAGCACGGTGCTGCAGGGGGTGCAGGCCGACCTTCACCTCACAGGTAGGACAGCCTTTGGGTCTCCTTTTCTTTTTTTGTGTGTATCCTTTCCCAACCTTGGTTTATGTTTTACAAGATAAAAAATAGATTTTAGGACAGCACTTGGTATATAAATGGATCTGATAACTGTTGTTTGAACCTGAACTAAACAGGAACCACACTGAAATTGGAGACAGATCATATTCTTTGTAGAGGGGAAAAAAAATCATTTAGCAGTTTATTATTAGATTATCTAAAAGACTGATGTTGAGCATTTATTTTACCTGTCTTCTTCCTACACATGATTTCTTTTCCTGGGACACTTTCTACCTTTCCACCTTAGCCAGAAAATGGTTCTTACTCAACCCTTAGAGCCAGTCATTAGTTCCTGTCAGTTCTAGCTCCAGAATCTTCACAGAGCCTTTCCTCTTGTCTCTGCTCAGGCGTCATCTCCTACCTGAAATACTTTGGTAAGTCCCTAATCTTAGTCTTCCACATACGCCCCCCAAATTAACTGTTGTTCACAAGTACAGATTTAATGGGCTGTAGTATTACCCTAGCTACAAAGCCTTCAGCGATTTCCTTTCTGTGTCTTGGGCGAGCCTGAACGTCCGTCCTCTTCGATGCAGCCTCTGCTTATGCCGTTTTCTCCAGCCGGAACGCCTTTCTGGCCCCTTCCTTTATATTTGTAGCGATAAACTCGGATACCTCCTCAGAGAAGCTTTTCCCGTCACTGTCTGGCTCCTGCCCTGATGGCATGCCTTCCTCTCCAATCCCTGTCACTTTGTCCTTCACCTCTAGGATACATTTCTTTTGGACAGTAATTGTTTGGCACCCAGGCTTGACATTCTGTCCTAGAGGCTAACATCTAATAGGTAACATGGCCTCTTGTTCAAAGGATTTGGAGGCACTTGATACACTTGCTGATACCAGCTACATTTCCAACTCTGTTCCTTCTTAGGGTTAGGAGAGAGGGAGTTAATTACTTTTTCCAGGGTACCTGGCTGGCTCAGTCAGTAAAGTGTGTAACTCTTGGTCTTGGGGTTGTAAGTTTGAGCCCCACGTTGGGTACAGAGATTACTTAAAAACAAGATGTTTAAAAAAAAATTACCTTTTTGACTTCTAGGACCAGAATCCAGGGTCTTAACCCCCTGGCCATTCCCATGGCTACTTCCTAAGCCTCTGCATTATTACTCCTCTCCTGCCCCCCATGTCCGTGCCCCTTATTATCTAGCACACCCTCCTTCAGAGGCTGCTGAACTTAACATTGTCACATCCAGAAGTATAGAGGTGCAGCATCTGAGCAAGCCTGATGTAATTGCTCTGAACTTATTAAAAATATACACAACCGTTACCCGTTTTCTATTCTTCTAAAGATGTTATAATTTTTATAAGCCCTCCAACTTGTACCAGATTGAAGTAAACTTTCAGGGGAGCCTGAGTGGCTTAGTTGTTAAGTGTCTGCCTTCGGCTCAGGTCATGGTCTCGGGGTCCTGGGATTGAGCCCTGCATCGGGCTCCCTGCTCAGTGGGAAGCCTGCTTCTCCCTCTCCCGCTCCCCCTGCTTGTGTTCCCTCTCTCGCTGTGTCTCTCTGTCAAATAAATAAATAAAATCTTTAAAAAAAAAAAAAAAGGAAAAAGCTTTCAATGCATAAGCAATTTGACAGACTATCTTATAGCATTATATGACTAATTTTAGTATTTATTGTTTTAATTTTTTAAATACTTATTTTAGAGAGCAAAAGCGAGCAGGGGAGGGGTAGAGGAGAGAATCTTCAAGCTGACTCCCTGCTGAGCATAGAGACTGACCTGGGGCCCGATCCCACAACCCTGAGATCATGACCTGAGCTGAAACCAAGAGTCGGATGCTCAGCCGGCTGAGCCACCCAGGCTCCCCATGACTATTTTAAAATTAACTGTAGGGGCACCTGGGTGGCTCAGTTGGTTAAGCGTCTAACTCTTAAAGTTTCAGCTCGGGTCATGATCTTAACGGTTGTGGGATCGGGTCCCGCATCAGGCTCCTTGCTCAGCAGGGAGTCTGCTTGTCTCCCTCTCCCTCTGCTCTTCTCCTTGCTCTCTCTTTCTCTCTCACTGTTAAATAAATAAATCTTAAAAAAATGTAAGGGGCGCCTGGGTGGCTCAGTCGTTAAGCATCTGCCTTCAGCTCATGTCATGATCCTAGGGTCCTGGGATTAAGACCCTCATCAGGTTCCCTGCTCTGCGGGAAGCCTGCTTCTCCCTCTCCCACTCCCCCTGCTTGTGTTCCCTCTCTCGCTGTGTCTCTCTCTGTCAAATAAATAAATAAAATCTTTAAAAAAAAAAATATATATATATATATATATAATTACAGCATTTTACTTTGAAAAAATTTCAGACTTGGGGAAAAGTTGCAAGGATAGTACAATGAACTTTTGTATGCCCTTCACTTAAGATTACTAATGGTTATGGGGCACCTGGGTGGCTTAATCGGTTAAATGTCTGACTTGATCTCGGCTCAGGTCTTGATCTCAGGGTCGTGAGTTCAAGCCCTATATTGGGCTCCACACTGAGCATGGAGCTACTTAAAAAAATAAATGAGTAATAAAGATTACTGATGGTTATATTTTGCTACATTTGCACATTCTGTGTCACATATATATGTGTGTATAAATATTTATGGGTGTGTGTATAAATATATTTCTGTTTATGTGTTTCCCCCAAAACCATTTTGTAATAAATTGTATACATGACCTTTTATCTTATCCCTAAATACATCAGTATATGTCTCCTAAGGATGAAGACATTATATGACCACGCACAGTGATGAAATACAGGAATTTAATATTGTTAAAACACCTATTTAATATGTAGTCTATATTTAAATTTTGCCAATTGATCAGAATTGTATCATTTCTTTTTCTGATTGGTATCTAGTCCCTCCATGGTCACTGCATCTAGAATGCATCTTTGTCCAGAGCACTGTCATTTTTGAAGAGTATAGACCATTTGTTTTGTGGCATATCTCTCAGTTTGGAGCATGTGATTGTTTTTTCATAAATAATGACTTTCTTAAAACTAGGGTTTTTTTTTTTTTAACTATTAAGCAATATGTGCAAAGATAAATTAATGCAATTCAAAATTGTTAAAATAGCCTTCCTATCTGGTTACTTGGGGAAATACAAAGTGTCTTATCTGGCTGACCTTGGTTGTCTGTGATCTCTGAGGTATCACTTTGAGTTATAACTTTAGGGATGAAAAGTACCCAGCTCAGAGACCACACACAGGCCTGTGCTGATGTCCGTCACCCTTCCCTTGAGCGGAACATGGTAGTATCAGGTCATTAAGGGCAATATTGTGGAAGGACCAGCAGATGGGGTGCTTGCTCCTTACAAATATAAATTCTCTCTCATTTGCTCTTTCTTTCCCACAGCTACCATCCTGAGCTAGGCCTTGCTTCCCTTTTAGCTTTTATTCAACTATTATTCAGCTATTATTGCAGAGTCTTTGCAGACTCCTCCACTTTCACACCTTCTCCTTAGAGCATTTCTAACCGTCTAGGCCACTGAACTTGTCTCTCCTGAAGCATGCCTTCTAACTTGAGCCCGTTAGGGTCTTTTTTCTATTACAGATTAAGATATTTCACTATTACAGATTAAGATATTTTGGGTGCGCCTGGGTGGCTCAGTCGGTCAAACATCCGACTCTCAGTTTCAGCTCTGGTCATGATCTCAGGGTCGGGAGGCTGGGCACCACGCTCCGCAGGCAGTCTGCTTGAGAGTCTCTCTCCCCCTCTGCCCCTCTGCTCGTGCGTTCTCTAAAATAAATAAGTAAATAAAATCCTAAAAAAAAAAAAAGACATTTTAAAAGGTGCTTGAATAAAAACTATCCCATATTATGAAATTTCATATGTTGGGGAGCAGGGGGAAGTGTGGGGGGTTGAAAATTTCTCAGGGAGAAAAAACCTTTTTTTCTTATTTTTTTAATGCTAAATTTTAGGACTCTAAACATATTTCAAAATTATGCCTGTTATGAACAAGCCAAATTGTGCAGTGTCTTTTTGCTGTTAAATTTGAAGTCATCAGATTCACAAATGGGGTTTTTAAAAATTCAAAACACTTGAGTTTTCCCAAAATCTTTTTATAAAAGATGAGATCCTCTTCTGCCAGTAACTTCAGAATTTCTGGAAATTTTGCCGAAGTCAAAGGAAAATAAATGCCCTGTTTTTATTTTTATTTTTTTAGCTTGTCTTTTAGAAATAACCTTAAACTCATTTCATCTTTATGAATTAGACTAGAGTTTATACTGAAAATTTTGGTGTTCACAAAGCATAAAGGAGTCTTTGGAAAGTATACCTAGGATTTTCTGGAGGTATTTGTTATGTAATATTTATACGAGAGAGTTTTCTGAAAGCCCCAGTTTACTTAACAGTGGTCACTTATTTTATAATGGAAACATTTTGTGTTTTTTGTTTTTTTTTTTAAAGTAGGCTCCAGGCCCAGCATGGAGCCCAAGGCAGGGTTCAAATTCATAACCCTGAGATCAAGAGGTGAACTGAGATTAAGAGAGAAGTTTAACCAGTGAGCCCCCCAAGCGCCCCTAATGGAAACATTTGGAATGGGTGTCCTTATGGGTCTGGTTCTGGCAGTGTTAGAAACTGTTGCATATGCGGCTTTAGATACTTGTCTTGAGCAGGCCAAGGAGAAAGAATTTGGAATTCTCAGTGGGATGGTCTCTTTCTAAATTGGAGGACATGTAGGGGCGCCTGGGTGGCTCAGTTGTTGAGTGTCTGCCTTCGGCACAGGTCATGATCCCAGGGTCCTGGGTTCGAGCCCCACATTGGGCTCCCTGCTTGGTGGGAGGCCTGCTTCTCCCTCTCTCACTCTCTGGAGCTTGTGTTCCCTCTCTCGCTGTGTCTCTCTCTGTCAAATAAAATCTTTTAAAAAATAAATAAATAAATAAATAAATAATAAATAAGTTGGAGGACATGTAAGAAAACCTGTACCTGACTTATGGTTCAGCATTCTACAGACTCCATGTCTAATATTTAAGTGTTTGCTCTTTCCTTTGTTGGCAGGTGAGATGTCCCATCATGATGTTCTGGATGCTGTGTCCCAAGGAATAAACGTCATCCTCTGTGAACATAGCAACACTGAACGAGGCTTTCTTTCTGATCTTCGAGATATGCTGGGTGCTCACTTGGAGAATAAGATTAATATTATCCTGTCAGAGACAGACAGGGACCCTCTTCATGTGGTATAAAGCATATATAGCATAAATAACAGGATGACAGTCTGCAAATTGATTGCCTCCCAACTTGAATGTATAACGTGAATCAGTGGAGTTAGAATCCTCCTGGAAGAATGTCTTAGAATGTACATTATTTCTGGTTTGTAAATCTGCTTCACCAAATGTTCTGTAGCTCATATGGTAAAAACCATAACATAACTACCATTCAAGAACAAGTATTCATTATAAGATGAATTAAGATGATTATACAATGTAAAGCATATATTCATTATAAACTACAGGCGAGATCCACTGAAATCTGTTTACTTAACATTCTGGGTAAGTTGCTCAAGCAGTCTTCTCCTTAGCTTACTTATAGATGGGATGTGTCGTTCTAGATCTCTCTGCCCTTGGTTAGTTTAAAAATATACTTTAAAAAACTTGAGATTGGAACACTTATTTCTAGGTATCACCCCTCTAGGGGGTGATAATGTCTATCTCTATGTTCCCATTCTCAGATCACTAATCTTTCACCTAAATTTCAGAATCAGGATGAGGTTTTATGTTTTTTTTTTTAATATAGATGATCATTATTCATGACTATTGTTTTATTGCTTTTTAGGTAACTCACCTGGAATTTTATTAGTAATATTTTTATTGTTATGTTAATCACCATACATTACATCATTAGTTTTTGATGTAGTGTTCCATGATTCATTGTTTGCGTGTAACACCCATGGAATTTTCTTAGTAATATAAAAATGGTTAGCTTTTAGAATAATCCCAGTTATCATACAATATTAACTTTGTGCTAGGCATTCTCAGGTATGTTATAAACACTTTCAATCTTGAGAAACAAGAATATAGGTATTATGATTTCCATTTTACAGATGAGTAAACTGAAACAGGTTAAGTAGTTTGCCCAAGGCCACATGGCTAGGAAATGATGGGAGTTTGGACACAAACTCAGGTAGTCTGGCTCCAGAAGTCTGTGTTCTTTTTTTTTTTTTTTTTTAAAGATTTTATTTATTTGTTTGAGAGAGCGAGCATGAGAGGGGGGAGGGTCAGAGGGAGAAGCAGACTCCCCGCTGAGCAGGGAGCCCGATGCAGGACTCGATCCTGGGACTCCAGGATCATGACCTGAGCCGAAGGCAGTTGCTTAACCAACTGAGCCACCCAGGCTGTGTTCTTAACTCAGAAGTCTGTGTTCTTAACTACTTCTTAATGAACATTGACGAGAAGTCTGTGTTCTTAACTACTTCTTAATGAACATTGACGAGAAACCTGATACAGGAGGTTTGTAAGAAATCCTGAAGGAAAAAAATCCATTTTAGCTGGGATTTTCTCTGGGTAGTATGGGAGTTTTTTCTTTCGAATTCTTCTATATATATTTCCAGTTTCTCTGCTGAGATTTTTCCTTTGGTAATGACAAAAGCGAGTCTTTTAAAATACCGTCTAAGATGAGAAAGGAAAGCATTTTCTTTCTTTTGTAGGACCCTTATCCTACCAGTCATCTCCTGGAGGATTTGGGATCCTAACTTAAAAATTATTCTTGGTGGTTCACCTGTAATATTGTTGATTCACCACAGAAATAACCAATAAGACCGAGCCTTAAGAAATGCCCCCAATTCGAGGGTTGGAGGAGGAGCCAGGAGAGGAGGTGGGTGGAGAATCCGCAAAGCATCAGAAGCCAAGGAGAAAACTTCGATGGGGAAAGGTCGACATCAAAGTCGAGCCAGTGGGAGAGCAGACAGCTTTGAGAGACTCTTAGTGGCGTTTGCCTCAGTCATTGTTTGTGTTCTTTGTGCCGGGCCCATGGCGATGTGGGGAGAACAGGACGGAAGTTTGGATGGTACTTCAGGGTTTATGGTAATTCCCTATGGTAAAGATACGCAGAGGGCTTGCAGGGAAGGTTTCCTGGGGCAAGGGGGTGGAGTTCAGTCAAGAGGCACAGCTTGAACCAGCGGTAGGTAGTGCACTGAAAAAGCCCAAGTAAGTCATCCGTTATTGTCCGGGCAGAAAGCAGGAGGCAGGAATGATAATGGTCAGAGATGATGCTTAAGAAATAGCTTGGGGGCAGTGATGCTTAAAACCTTTTTTTCCTTTGTGGCACACTGAAGGTAGGACATGATTTCACCTTTAACAGTTACTCATCCTGAAGGTTGTGGATTAAATTCCTTTTGTTAGAGTTTCGAAGGGATTTAATGGATCAAAGAATTTGTTTATGATTGGACATGCTTATTGCTAAATTGTTTTTTTTTGTTGTTGAAGAATGCCATTGTTACTACAATTTTTAAAGTTTCTCTACTGGCATGCTAGCGTTTCTAAGTAAAAATACCCCCAAATATGTCCTCTGTAGTTTTTTAAAAATAAAGTATCACCAAAGATGAATTCTTTATTTTCACTTGTCAAATTTTCTGAACTGGTAACTTTAAGGTGTTGATTGTTTAGTTGTATATCTCATTGCTTTTCAAACTCAGTGTGCAGTAGAATGTATGGAGGTGTAGTTTAAAAAATGCAGACTGATTCAGATGCCCGAGTAGGGCCTCAGCACTTGTGTGTTCCCGAGGGAAAGCTGCTGCGGCTGCTGCCATTTCAAGGACCACATGTGAGGCAGCACAAGTGAAGCGATCTGAGTGTGTGGGCGGGTGCAAGGCCGAAGTGTGCTGCTGTATGCCCAGATTGTTACAGAATGTGCTAAGGAGTTTTCTGTTAACCTCACATTTAAAGTTCTCTTTTCCATAGCATCAGTTATTTCAAACTTCTTTTCAACATGTTAAGAATACTGGAACTTTCAGTGCTATTAACACCCCATAATATTTCTTCCTTCATATTCCTTACAACTCCTCTATCTAGCACAGAGCCTTCTGTGTAGGAAGTGTTCAACAAACATGAATGAAAAGGTTCTGACAGCAATTTGAAATCCCAAAATGTAGGAGACTCTCCTAAGGGAGAAGTCAAGTAATTGCAGAAAGCCCAAGAACAAAGTCATTTGCGTAACACTTTTTTTATTCCTCAGTTTCAGGAGCCACATGGTCTGATAAGGCAGACCCTCCTGACTTTCTCATCTCTCATGGTTACTCAGGACTAAGCTGGAAGAGTCTTCTCACCTCCTAGAATAAACATTCTGAACAATGCTGCTGGCTCCACAGTGAATTAGAGGGAAAAAAAGTAGACTTCTAAAGTAAGTTTTTTAAAAAAAAGATAAGCAAAATCTATTAACCATTCCCTAAACTCACTCATCTTTTATATGAATGTTCATGTATTAAAATGACAAACATGCTGAGAAAATCAGTTTCTAGAGTATCACAAGAACTGATTTAGCACTCTCTGCATCAGGAATGCAGTGTTATGTCCAACTTTTGTAGAGTGCAAGAATGCCTGTTCGACGTCCTCTGTGCCTTTTTTGGGCCTGTTTATTTGGCCATTTAATTTATTTTTAAGATTTTATTTATTCGTCAGAGAGAGCAGAGGCAGGGGGAACGGCAGGCAGAGGGAGAAGCAGGCTCCCCGTTGAGCAGGAGCCTGATGCAGGGCTCGATCCCAGGAACCGAGATCATGACCTGAGCTGAAGGCAGATGCTTAACGAGTGAGCCACCCAGGCGCCCCGATTTGGCCATTTTATTAAGAGCAGCCAGAAAAATCTTTCAAGGTTTTCAGGTCTGTTCCACTCTTGTCAGAAGCAAGTAACAGAAGTTGGGGGCCTTAGCAGTCAAGCTCTTAACTGGTAAGGGAATAAGGAACATTGATACTGAAACAAGTTGACGAAGAGTGTAGAATAATTAGCAGAATTACAGATCTTCAGATCTGTAAGATGCACTTATAAAATTTTTGAATTTTTGAATTTAGTAAAAAACCAGTACTATAAAAAAGTGATTCTATCCAAATTGGCTTTTTATTTATTAATAGACTGTTGACACATACTGCTTGCAAGTAGTATGGACACAAAAATTATAAAAATAAACCAGTAGATATTTAAGGGCAAATGCAAAATTTGCATATTAGGTCATTAAAGATTTTATATACTTTTTATACTACAAGTTATAAACTAGATATATTAAGCAAAAAAAAAAAGCAAGGTGCAAACGAGCACGTATCATATGCTACCATTTGTGTTTTTAAAAGGAGATACGGACACATACCCTTCCGTGTGCATAGAATACCTCTGGAGGAATAAACTATCACTGGTTGCATAAGGGACTGGATCGGTGAAGGGGAAGGAAACTCACTTTTTATTGAATATCCTTTGGGAACAAAAATTTTTAGAATCAAATTCATGTACTAGTTTTTTTAAATATTTTGATTATATATGACTAAGCCCTCATCCATGGATTTAACAAATTATATGCCACAAAGAGAAAAGACTTAAATTCTGAGCATTTTGGGAAACAGTTTCATGAAAGGGCTTTACAAGATAATGTACCGCATCAGCAGTTCTCACTTATTACAATGATATTTTATTGAAAAATTTCATTTCCAAGTATGAAATATTTTAGAGAGTATGTGAAGACTATAAGCTGACCAGTGGCCAAAGTTAGCCTTTTTCTCTTTCCTAAGGAAAAAGGTTCATGTAAGTATTTAGAGGGCTTGAAATTGTTACTTTAAGAAAAAAACTGAAATGTCTTACAGTGAGTTTTGGGTCTACTTGATAGAGAAGTCAAGATTAAAATCAGCCATTAATATGCTACTCGTAAGTCACTGAAGAAAAATGTCAATGCAAAAATAATTACATTTTCTTTTCTGTTGTCTTGAAAACAATGCCTAAAATGTAATTCGGGACTGTGTTTCTGTAGCCTGGCTTCTTACTTGTGTCATGAAGGTGATGGCGCAGATGTTGGCTGCTCCGCGTATCCTGATTATTGTTCCTGTGCTTTCTAAGGTGGGTATACACCCTATATGCTCATTATGCTTTTCCCACTATCCCAACTGAAGAGGGTCACTCCCTCTTCCCCCACCCCACCAGAATGGAGTCTGAATCCAAAAGGAGAAAGCTAGATCACCTACTGTTCCCCAGTCTTACACACCTTTTTTAAGCCGTTTAAGAACAGGCAGATGATCTGCCTTCTTTACACTCGTCAGCTCTGACAGAACAGCAAATAAAGTAGATTTATGTGATGTCACTGTTTTTGTACTTCCATGCTCTGGAACAAACACATTTGCCAACAGTCAGCTCTGGGAGTGTTTAAAAGGCCCTCAAAAAATTAGGAATATCATCTCCAGTATAAAAAAATTCAAAAACATCCAGCTCCAAATAGTCCCTGAGCACACTGTTCATTCCAGCAAGAAGTCTCCAGAGAGGTAATGAATGAAAGGCACGTTTTCTCCAACTTGAGGACCGCTGCATAGTACTGGAGATGGTACACCAACCAGCCAGGCTAATCAAGGTTCTAACTGATGACATTCCTCCCCTCCCATCTTTAAGTCTTGTACACTGGAAGAGTCTAATGTTAGATGTAAACACAACACTTTAGACTAGAGGAGTGGCAGCTGGGGTACAACCCTTCCTTCCACAAAAGATTCAAGAGTAAAGGACAACTTCAAGACTCCTCTTCTTCCTTTTCCAGGAAATCACTCAGTGTTCCATTGTCCACAGGAATTAACAGATACTCCACTCCATCAGTTCCCTAAAAGAAGTGAGAATACCCTGGACATTAGTGATTTGTAAAGCGATATAGGTGAACCCTGTTGTAGGTTAAACAAAAAAAAAAGGATTTATTATTTTATATAAATACAGAAATGTAAAGACTAAGGCAAAAGGGTACGTAGGCTTATCTATTTAAATACACTGAGTTTATAGTTAAACCACTTCATAGTAGAAAAGAAGACTAGAGGGTGAGTAGATCTCTTTACCCTCCTGCTCTTTCTAGAATCTTACCCTACTGATTTCTCTGTTCTTTTAACCAGGTATCTCCATCCCCCCCTTACACTCCCCCCTTTAAAAAAGTAATCTCCAGGGGTTCCTGGGTGGCTCAGTTGGTTAAGCATCTGCCTTCTGCTCAGGTTGTGATCCCAGGGTCCTGAGCTCCCCGCCCAGTGGGAAGTCTGCTTGTCCCTCTGCCTCTGTCCTTCCCCCTGTTCATGCTCTCTAATAAAATCTTTAAAAAAAAAAAAAAATGTAAAAAGTAATCTCTACACCCAACGCGGGCTGGAATTCACAACCCTGAGATCAACAGTCACATGCTCTGTGCTGCCCTTTTTAAATAACCCTCACTAAATTCTCATTTCTATCACCCAAGCTCTGTACCTTTCCAGAAGAGTTGTCAATAATTACTGGTTTCCGTTTCCTCACCTTTCACTCGACCCAGTGCAACCTAGCTACTACCACCATTACCATGTCATTAAAAGACCTTCTGTTTGGACCACTGAGGAATTCCTTACTCCTGAATCCAGTACATATTTTCAGTTTTCATCTTTTTGGTCTCTTAGCAGAACCTGACACTGCTTTCTATGACATCATATTCCGGTTTTCTTTCTGGCTATCTGGCTGTTTCTCCTGCCTCTACACGTTTATCTTCTACTTGGCCATAAAATGTCAGACTTCTAGGCTTAGTTCCTGGCCTTCTAATCTCTCTCCCCCCGATGCCTGGTTTCCGTTACAACCTAAATACACAGGGATTAATCTGTCTCCAGCTCAGATCTTTCCTCTGTTTTTTTTCCCTAGGAAACCCAGTTGCCTAGTTGACATCTCCATTTGGAAATCTCAAAAGAACCTCAGAGTAAGTCCAAACATACTACAATCAGGAACTCATGATCTGTCTCCTCAAAAATGTTTCTCATCCAGTGATCTCACCATTTCTCTGGTTATGCAAGCCAGACACCAGAAGTCATTCTTGATTGCTCATATCCAATCTATCAGTTCTTGTCAGTTTGGCCTCCCAAGTGTATCTGAACTCCAACCACTTTTCACTCTTCATCCTAGTCAAGTTACCATCAGCTCTACTACTACTATGACTACTAACACACCTCCCTATCTGATCTCTGTGCACTGACATTTAGCAATCCCTACCCCACCCTGCCCCATTCCATTCTCCGTACCAGCGTCAGAACAATTTTTTTAATGACTTCCCTTAATTTTCAAATGAAGATTAAAATCCTTTCCTTGGCCTAAAAGTAGTGTGTGGGCTAGTCCTTACGTCATTGTCTTTTCAGCCTCGTCTTGGGGCACACTGGCCTTTCAGTTTTTCTCTCTGACCAGTTATCTCCTAGTTTCCCTCTAGATCTCAGCTCAGTGGTCTGATGTGACTCTGACGTCTTTCAGAACCATGTGTCTTTCTGATCATAGGACACCACAGT
Source organism: Callorhinus ursinus (assembly GCF_003265705.2). Classification (NCBI taxonomy): domain Eukaryota; kingdom Metazoa; phylum Chordata; class Mammalia; order Carnivora; family Otariidae; genus Callorhinus; species Callorhinus ursinus. The sequence goes on along the minus strand of NW_027397064.1, from coordinate 32,786,841 downwards.
TAAAGCTTTACGTGTGTGTGACTGACAAATGTCCATCTCCTCCATTAGACTTTAAGCTCTATCAGAAAGGAGTTAGGCTTTTGCTTACTACTATATCCTAATACTTAGTGCTCCATATAGACCCAATTAACGAATGTGGTAGAAAGAAGAAGGGGAAAAAGGAATAGAATTATCTGACTCCTATTTCTAATGGCCTATTACTCTGGACTAGAACTCTTCTAAGTTCTCTGCTCTGAAGCTGAGTACTTCTACTTTATCTCTTTCTACAGAACTCAAATGGCACACCGCCTAAACGGATCCTTGTGGCCCATCATGGAACCTGCATTTTATTATCAAAGTTGAGTCAAAGGCATACTTGTCCTTAAGTAAACAAGAGATAAGGTAATCCTAGCATATAATGCTGTAATAGCAAAACTCTCACCTTCTTTGTCCTTAGAAGCTTGTGGTCCCTAAATTCAGTTAACTGGGCCCGAAGTGTCAGATCACTATTGACCAGGAATGCCTCTCGACACTGTTGGTAAAAATCTTGAAAAGAAAATCCTAGAGAGTTCAAAAGGAGATGTGAACATAAGTCAGCATTTAAGACATGACCCTACATGTGGGTGCCCATACCAAAGAACACAAGCTGTTGCCATAGTATGTCAGAACAGTCAGTACTGATTAAAAAAAAAAAGGTACCTCTGGAAGAAGCGAAACTAGAGAACACTTAAGTATTATACGCTGTGGCTTACATTTTAAAGGGAACTGACTGGTTGAAAGCAGTCATCTGTGACCAAGTGAAACAAATGTTGTGGGCAGCTTTCAGCAGCATGAATAGAGCTGACTTTCGAAGAAGGAACGAGTAAGTCAAGAGAGCTGCACGATTATTAAAATATTTGTCTAAATTAACACATTTTTACCTAAGGGGAAGAAAAGCTGCTAAGATGCCCAGCATATGAAGTGTATGTGATTGGTAGACACATATCCACAGTTACCATAGGAAATGTAAACCAGGCCAGACGTGTCTGTCGGTGTGCACTGGCAAACAGCGTCTCTGCAGGGCTTCTTGAAAACGTGCCACGTGGCAGACAAACTGATCCCGGAGCAAACCATGTACCTGCCCCTGTGAAACGCTGCAGCGCTATTACTAGATTCCAGAAAAGGAATTTATGGGCTGAAACAAAAAGTCACACACAATCTAATATCATAAATACCAAGGTAAGAAGGGTTATCCTGGTTATCCAGCTGATACTTTATCAGTAGCCTGAAAATCCCCCTAAGGAGAAAAACAAAACAGGAATTCAAATCCAGAACGTTAACATCAAAAGATAACAGTAAAATAGACAAAGATAATGTAAAATACTTGGTTTAAATCGTATGTATTTTCTTCTGTTCCTTTCTCCGGGAAACATCCTATCCTGGCCTTTCCTTTTAAGGAAAATCTAGGAGTTTTTTTTTAAGGCTACAGGTTGTTCAAGTTAGAAAATGTGGAATATATAATAAAATGTACAGAGGAAAATATTAATGCCATAACCCTAACATAACAGCCACTAACATTTGATGTGGAGATCATTTCTGTGTGCTGCCTTTACAAATCTTTGTCAGTGACGCAAGGTGGAAACAAATTCATGCATTTATATATAGTATACACCATTTTACATCTCACCTTTTCACTTACTCATCTTCCCATATCATTAAAAAGTCTTCCTAGAAATGACTGCCCACCTATCATGTACCACAAACTTACCACTGCCCTACTCATTTTGGATGTTTATATTACTTCCAATTTTGTTAAAAATACCTCCACACTAAATTGTACATATTCTTTCATATCAATTTCTACAGAAGTATATAAAGTGGATTATAGGGCTGAAAGCATGTCACCCACACTAAGATTTCCAGGAGTCCTTTGGTGTGGCAAAAACTTTAAACCTTTACATTTACATTTTTTAGACAATCTAAAAAATAAGCACTATAAGCTTATTTGGATCATCTGAATGGCCACATTATAACTAGATACTGCCAGTGACTCCACAGCTAAAAGTTGGTTAAAGTTTTTGATCACATTCATACCAAATAAAGACTAAACAATATTGGAGTTCACAGAATGAAACAAAATTGCAGTTAGACACTTAGGGTATGCCAAACTAAAAATTACTTGCTTTAGAGCACTCAGAGTCATCTTTAATGTTGAGAGTACTTATGTTGCATAGATTCCCAACTCTATACACAGCAACTTGCATTAGTCCATTAACAGTAAGCACAGTAAGACTGAATGAGACTTTTTCTGTTGCAAATCCATAGAAACTTTGATTAGTCATTTAATGCACATTTCAATATTAATGCAATGCTAATCTTAAGGTATACAAAGCAGCTTTATAGAGTAACAAAATTCATCATTAAAGTGTGAAAATTATTGTACCATCTTAACTAGAAGTGCCATTGCTCTTGGGAGAAAAAGACTTTGCTAGTCTCACCTTCTTTAAGAAACTGCATTTTGTGTCAAATTTAAAACAAGAAAAATCATCAATGTCTGGATTAATTTATAGGTCTAACACATCCTAACTTAGGAGGAGCTGCTACCTTTATAATATTCAGTCCACTCATCCAAGAACACAGTATTTTTCTTCATCTTTCAAGTTTTAATTATTCTCAACAGGGCTTTTTGTTTTTAAACATTTCATCTTGTTAAAAATTGTTCTAGAGGGACGCCTGGGTGGCTCAGTCGTTATGCGTCTGCCTTCGGCTCAGGTCATGATCCCAGGGTCATGGGATCAAGCCCCACATCAGGCTCCCTGCTCTGCGGGAAGCCTGCTTCTCCCTCTCCTGCTCCCCCTGCTTGTGTTCCCTCTCTCACTGTGTCTCTCTCTGTCAAATAAATAAAATCTTAAAAAAAAAAATTTGTTCTAGAATTCTGTGCTTTGGCGGGAGGAATCTGCTACTCAAAGCCTTTTTCAACAGGTTAATTATTGTGCCCTTTATGTTTTGCCAGTTTATGCTGTATCCAGCTTTTCTTAGCTTTTATTAATTCAGATATGCCTCTTGGTGAGGCTGCTGAAAGGGCTTCACTGGTGAGATTACACAGAGATGTTTAAAAGCAAGAGTTTGGGAGCCAGGCAGATTTGGATCAAAATCTCTGTGCCTTTTGCTATCTACCTTAGAGGTTGTGAGGATCAAAGGAGTTATTTCATGTAAAGGGCTCCATGTTTATATCACAGTGTTCAATATATAATTAAACCATCAGATTTAAGTAAAATTCATCAAAATTATTTTTCCTCCACGATGACCACTATATCTTGAGATGCTCTTATTTAGAAATATAAAAATTAAGAAAAAAAAAATGCTGACACTATTGTTAAGGAGTCTGGCTACTGCATAACCCAGTACTGGCAACTCTTTTTTACTCTTTCTCTTAATCCTGCAAACTTAAGTAGAGACTTTAGAATTGCCATTAAAAGCTACTCATGAATATCATTAAATGTAGAGTTTTTTAAAAAAGAAACTAGTTTTCATTCTTACCTTGCATTAGGGGTAAGGCTTCGTAAGACATGAGTTAGGGAACTAAGTGGTAATGATCCAGATTGTTTAACCAGAAGAGAATTCTCATAGGAGGTTTCTTCAGTATAAGGACTATATGTAGTAGTTTCATACCAGAGCCAGTTATAAAGACTCTGCTTTGCATGATCCCACACTATAGCATATGATTAAAGAAAATAGGAGTTACTAATTATTGTCATATTGTGGTGTTACTAGATTCCACTCTAGGAAAGAAAGTGTTAAAAAAATGAATCCTGAAAATTTTTCATTTTTGCCATTTCCCCATCCATATCAGTACCTCACAATCTAATTGTCAATCAAAATCTGAATATTTGTATATTAAATACAGTTTAAATAAGTGCTACCAAGGCATAGGGATTATCACAAAGTCTCGGAATTAAATGCATAACATAAATATTGCAATACCACAAAGTGGAAAAAGACCAAAATAATAGTTGAGTTTCTTCTCTTTCATGAAACTTCAGGTATAAAACACCCCCTTTACAATCTGAATTTTTATTTCCAAGAAATGTTCTGAATCAGACTGAGGACACTTTTATTTTTAGCAATCTGTTACTTTATGCATGCAACAAAAAAAAAGTGTACTGAGAAACAATAAAAATGTTGCAATTTACACCATTAAGACATTTTTTAAAACTGGTATCCTGAGAAAGAAAAATGGCAATACTTACTGAGAGGAGCATTGAGGTGATCGATAGATGCTATAAGATATATGTTATGTAAAGATGACAATTGTCCAATAATTTGCTGGCTTTTGTCTCCTCTCAACATTTGGCTATCCAAATTGTGGATGAGAAGGAAGAGTTCTAAAGAAGAATCTAAAAGGAAAGACAATTCAATTATTATTTACAAGGAGTATTTGTAAAGTCTTTACCACACACAATGCCTACTTATTAAAAGATGTGTCAAAGAATAGTATGGGACAAAGTAACTATTGCATAGAGGTATGTAATTTGAGAAGATATCAGCCCCTCAAAAGAGGCAAAAGATTACTAAAGTCTTAAGGAAATTCACTGAAAATCAGTAAGCACTGGATGTTGAATGGTTAGCTCCTGAATCATATCATAAAACAGTTTCAATAAGGCACAGAAAATAAGGGAAGATGCATTTTGGGTTGGAGGTAAATCTGGACATGTTGCATTGCAGGGCAGGAGTGGAGAGGGGACACACACACACCAAAAGTTCTCACTAGGCATTAAGAGAGAAAACCCTGATTATCACAAAAGCCAAAGAAGACAAAAAAAAGGGAGGGGGTGGAATTTAGGATATTGCTCAAGGCACCAGGAAACTCAGAGAAGTAAAAAATGTCTTAAAGGTCAATGAAGGCGGAATTTGGAGGATGGGGCTGTCAAAACCATTAAATACTTGCAGAGATCAAGATAAAGGATGAGCCAAGGCCACCTGTGTTTAGTAAGAAATTACAGGTGATCTTCAAGCATATAGTTCAGGTAGCACAGAAGTAAGAAATTAAGGAAATAGGTAAAAAGCAGAAAGCAGGATATGTCTTCAAAAACTCTGAAATCACTGAACTAGGAAAATAAAAGTGCAGAAGGGCAGCAGAATCAAGTAAACTTTTCTTATGATGGAAGAAGTCCTATACATGTTCAAAAGCCATTGATAAGTCTCTCTGGAGTTGTTAAGAAATAGGACATAATGGAGGATGAGCCTTTTAGACTAAATTTCTCTCCCAATGGGGCTAGAGGGACAAGAGACAATATAGCAACAAAGATTCTGACAACATTTGGAAAATCTACAAGCCACCATGATCATCAGTATTTAAATTGTAAACATTTCTATTTTATAGTTGAATTATACTTAAATGTTGACATATTTACATCATGTGCCTTATACTATATATTTAATTATGAATCGTGTAGTTATATATTCAAATTATATACCCATATGCAAATGTATATAATTAAAATTTATATAATTACAAATGTTTTATATAAATATATAAAATAGGCATTATATATGAATATATACATATAAAATGACTTAGGCACCTATTTTCATGAGCATATAAACAATATCAAAATTCTCCATCAGATTATTACTTTTTTTTTTTTAAAGTAGGTTCCATGCCCAGCGTGGAGCCTCACAGGGCTTGAACTCACCACCCTGAGATCGAGACCTGAGCTGATACCAAGAGTCGGACACTTAACTGTCTGAGCTACCCAGGCACCCCACTCCTTTTAATTCTTAAGTGACTAGGGGTGCCTGGGTGGCTCAGTCATTAAGCATCTGCCTTCGGCTCAGGTCATGATCCCGGGGTCCTGGGATTGAGTCCCGCATCGGGGTCCCTGCACAGCAGGGAGTCTGTTTCTCCCTTTCACTCGCCTCTGTGCTCGCTCGCTCTCAAATAAAATCTTAAAAAAAAAAAAAAAAAACTCTTTTAATGACTAAGTGTCAACTGTGGGACCCTAATAATTTTATTTTTAATTTTCTGAAATGCTCACATAGCTAAAACATTCACACCAAAAGAGTAACAAAAATGGGGTGCCTGGGTGGCTCGGTTGGTTAAGTGACTGCCTTCGGCTCAGGTCATGATCCCAGGGTCCTGGGATTTAGTCCCACATCGGGCTCCCCCTGCTCTGTGGGGAGCCTACTTCTCCCTCTCTGCCTGCCACTCTCCCAGCACTCTCTGTCAAATGAATAAATAAAATCTTTAAATGTTTTTTTCCATTCCACAGATTTTAGTGTATGAAACTATTCAAATGCAATGTTACTCCAATTAGAGAGAGAAAAATGTTTTATAAAAATATTAAACAATATAAAAATACCAGAGATGCACCTATCACCTGGGGGCATTTCACATGGGCCAAGTAAAACCTGAAAACTATTCTGAAATAATAGGCCTTTGGTTATACAAATTCAAGATAGTATGAGCAATTCTTTCCTGTTAGGTTTAAGTGAAGTTCACAGAAAAACTTCGTGGAAAAAAGAAAGGACAAATTATTTCAGAGAAATCTAAATCAGCATTGAGATAAGTGTTACTGAAATAATCCACATTTTTGTATACAATAATACAGATTTTCCTTGGTTTTAGATGGGGATATGTCCCAATCAACCCATCCTAACTTGAAAATATAAGTCAAAAATGCATTTAATACACTCAACCTACCAAACATCATAGCTTAGCCTAGCCCACCTTAAATGTACTCAGAATGCTTATGTTAGCCTGCAGTTGGGCAAAAACACAAAGCCTATTTTATAATAGTGTTGAATGTCCCATGTAATTTACTGAAGACTGAAATTTAAAAAGAGAATGGTTGTATGGGTACAGAATAGTTATAAGTTTATTGGTTATTTACTTGCATGCTCATGTGGCTGACTGGGAGCCGTGGATCTCTGTCATTGCCCAGCATCACAAGAAGAGTGTAGTACCACATACCACTAGCCCAGGAAAAGATCAAAATTCGAAGTATGATTTCTAGTGAATGCATATTGCTTTTGCACCATCATAAAGTCAAAAAATGGTAAGTCAATCCATTTTAGGGTGGGGACCATCTACCTGTACACGAATAAATAGAAGTGCATGCTTAGCTTTACCCTAAAACTAGAGCATCTACTTCATGTTACCTTCTTTCAATCTGTTCACTATCCAGTCCAGCTGATCGAGTACACTGCGGAAAGTGCCCGCATGATCAAGGGCTTCTTCTGTTATAGAATTCAGGATCTGTATCATCAAAGTGCAAGAGGTACATCAATTACTACTTGTTCTGTCATACAGTATAAATACAACTAACAAATCAATCCTTTTTTATAAGTTAAAAATGCATTTAGATTTCCCATCAAGTCTGAAAAACCACTTAAAAAATTCTACTGGTACTTAAGTATATCTAGTTCATCTTTTGGCATAAGTTAGAGCTAAAATGGAACATGGAAGAAGAGCGAAGACGTACAGGTGAGAGGGTAGCGAAACACCACCCCAGCTGACACGGGGAACCTGAGAGGGCCACACCCCCGCCGACATGGGAGACCTGAGGGCCACACCCCCACCGACATGGGGGACCTGAGGGGGCCACACCCCATCCGAGGAAACAGGAGACAAACACCCTTAAAGAGGAATACTGCATCGGTTAATATCCAGCGCCACAAGGTTTAGTTTTCAAATGATGAAAAGACATGAGCATTTGCACTGAAAATGATCTATAATAAATGTATTATGAAACTACAAACTATTATTATATTATTACTTTTAGAGTACCAAAGTGACACAAAAGCATAATAAACCCGAAGTCTTCCATAATCCTGTCTTTCAGAGAAGTACTGTTGGTATTTGGGATAGTAAACAAAACTAACATTTCTCTAAGATTTAATACATTTATCAGTTACAAAGTAGGAAATTCAGAGATGAGGATTCAAAGCTAGAACCCTGAGTCCAAACATATGATCTTAAGCACTATGCAATCCTACTAGTGGAAAGGCTAAAAAAATTTGAATGTTCCAGAATGAGAAGTAGCATCCTCATTAATGTAGGGGTATGGATTGGCAGGGATATAATATTGCTCCTTTTAACGTTTTTGAAACTTACCGATTTCACACTTATTCCAGGAAAAAAGCCGTTGATGACAACGTGAATGGAATCTTGCAGCACAGTGGTTCGAAACCTTTCTAGTAAATCTCTCTTAGAACCCAAACCATAAAGCACAATGTTGAACCCCAGGCTGTTAGGAAAGATAGCATTCATGAAATTAAAGTTTGGTATCTCTTAATTTTTTATAATCAGCTAGTTTCTTTAAGTTGATAAAGAATACAGAAAGGACTGGGATGACTAAGTAACTACACTGATTCCCCCTAGACACAGTAGAAGCACAGTTCTATTATCTGTACACCAAACTTCAGTTCCAACTTCAGTAGCTTTCTTTCCAGCTCTTTATTACCTTTCAAGTGATGGCTGGCTGGAGGTAAGGGAGAACAGCAGGGACAAGGCACTAACTGTTCCACAGGCTGAAGCAGTTTTAATTGATAATTAAACAGGAAACGTTAGCAGAGGCCAGGTCACAAAGGTCTTGTTTAAGTCAACTAAGACATTAATTAAATTTTATTTCAAGGACAATGACCATTTAATGTTTTATTTATTTATTCATGAGACTCAGAGAGAGAGAGAGAGAGAGAAAGAGGCAGAAGCAAAGAGAGAAGCAGGCTCCCCGCCTAGCAGGGAGCCCGATGTGGGACTCGATCCCAGGACCCTGGGATCACGACCTGAGCCGAAGGCAGACGCTTAACCATCTGAGCCACCCAGGCGCCCCAAGGACAATGACCATTTAAAATTACTCAGGTGTTAACTGAAATGTTTTAAGTAGGAAAGTAGCATGGTATTTTCAGGAAGATAGTACTGGCTGAACAGGGAGAACAGAGAGAAGGAGAGACAAAACTGCCAAAAACTATGGACCTGAATTAGGTGTTATGGAGAAAAATAGTAGTTGTCAAGAGCTTTCCATGTCCAATCAATAGGATTTGGAGAGTGGTTAGATGTGGAAGGTGAGCAAGAGTATTTCAGAATAACTTGTTTTACTGGCATGGGCAACTACATGAATGGGGTGACATTCATTGTGCCAGGTTGCAGGGGCAGGTGGGAATGATGGATTTAAGAGTAGTTAAGTTTTATGTATACTGAATTATTTACAGGACATCCACATGGAAACCTCCAACATACATTGAGATACCCATATCTGCTGCTAAGGAGTGATACCTGGGCTGGGCCAGGGATACAATTATGGGAGTTTTCAACATGCAAAAAGCAACAAAAGCCAAGAGAGTAAGAAGATCCAGAACACCAAGCACTATGAGTCAAACTAAAACTTGACTCCATGATTGTTCATAGACGTCAATCAGAAACAGTATTTACATGGTGCTCTGTAGCATTGCAGGGGGAGCCTAGAAATAGAAGAAACGCAATAACCCCCAAGTAGAGATTAGCAAGGTAGCAGCAGCGGAAAAAAAGGGAATTCAGAGAGTTGGCAATTCTATTGAAGTAGTTGACTGAGGTCTAGGCTGGGAAGCAAAGCTGAACAAGTTATCAGAGTTGACATACTGGAAGGAGGAACTGGTCTCTGGGGGATGGGATCAGAGTGAAGAGCTACTTTACAAATTTATAATGAACAGATCTATAAATAGTTATTGAGAGAAGCTGAGGTCCTAGCAGGGAAGGTAAGCATAACACTGATGTATTATTGGCAAAAGAAAACCAGGATCAATGGGGAAAATTGTGTCAATTTCTGTGTTTATTGCTTTGTGGACCTGCCTTCTTACTTATTCCAGTGACTGTGTAACTGTGAGTATATATTTACAGTAGCATACTTTTTGAGCACTTCCTTATACTAAGATCCTTTTTAATAAAAGTATAAAAGTAATTATAGTAAAAACAGTTTAATAATTCTTCTAGTTATTTTAATGAAGTATCTGAAAAATGGTAAAATTGAAAAAATATTCTAAGAAATAATTTTAAAATGGTAAAATAATGTTTATAGGACAGATATCACAAAATTCTGAAGATCTATAGTACATGAAAATAGAATGAGATTAAAATAAATATTTCTTTTTAGGAACTTTGCTGTGGAAAACTGGACTTAAATGTCACTGATCTTAGCACTCTTGACAAATTAGATTTTCAAATACTTTTATAAGTAGTAACTTAGAATTCTAAGAAATTCTAAGTTATTTTACCAGTGGCTTTCACATCTGATAAATTTAGACACATTTCTTGAAAACTAGAATTTAAGATGAGTCATACTGTATGAAATTTCTACATGTGAGTCATAAAATTAGGAAAATACCTATTTTTTTCAAATTTTTATATATAAAAATTATCAAGTTGATTGTAAAAAGAAAACTTAATGTTAAATTGCTTTAACAGATATAAATATGTTGTTATTTTACAAGGGTATGAAATAATAATAGTACATACCGTAACTGCAACATCCATTTATAAAATAATTGTTCATATTGTTGATTTAGTTGTTTAAGCTCAGCAGAAAAGGAAGGAGAAACTTTGCTCAGTAAGTTACGCAAAGTTTGCTTTAAAAAAAAGAAGGGAAGAAAATCATTCTCAAACCATTTACATCAAAATCAATCCAAACTAAAAATATTTCACTAGAGGTAGAGGTTAAAAGGGGCCATTAGTGGAAATATTACTGTAATCAGGTTTGGTAATGAGTGCATCAACTGAATACACATAATATTTCAAGTATGATTTAAGTATTTGTCTTTAAAAAAATTTTTTCTTAGTGCGAGATCAAGAGCGAGAGAGAGAGAGCATGTGCATGAGTGCAGGGGGAGGGGCAGAGGGAGAGGGAAAGAGAGAATCCCAAGCAGGCTCCACGCCTAGTGTGGAGCCTAACACAGGATTCGATCCCACGACCCTAAAATCATGACGCCAGCCAAAACCAGGAGCCAGATGCCCAACCAAATGAGCAACCCCGGCACTCGTTTTCTTAAAAAGTTTTAATTACTGTTTTCAGTACAAATATGTAACAGTAAAGAACTTCCCAAGTTTTGTCTAGAACCATTTCTATGATTATAAATTCCAAACATAAGGCTTTAATTTCTAAGATCATTACCGTAAGAAGATGATTAAACCTGCCTCCTGGCTTTTACAACAAATCCAGACAGATTTTTAAAAACCTATGAATTTGATGAAATGTGAAATCTTATGGTAACAATGAAATACGAATTCCCAGAAAATATTAAAAGTTCTTTATAATTTACCATTATCACTAGTAAAATAAGCCTGTATCATTCTCTTCCAAAAGCTATTTTTTTTTTTTAAGTAGGCTCCATGCCCACCACAGGGCATGAACTCATGACCCTGAGATCAAGCAAGACCTGATGTCAAGTCAGAGGCTCTTCTGACTGAACCACCCAGATGCCCCATTAACGTTTGATTTTTTTTAACTATTATTTATTAAGTGATCTCTATCCTCAACGTGGGGCTCAAACCAATGACCCCAAGATCAAGGGTCACAGATGCCCACCAGAAGCTTTTACCCCTAAAAGCTTTTACCCCTAAAAGCTTCTTCTAACAAATCCATCTTTGATAAGTACAGCGAAGTTTTTTGTTTTTTTCTTTTAGATTTTATTTTTAAGAGGCACCTGGGTGGCTCAGTTGGATAAGCATCCAACTCTTGATCTCAGCTCAGTTCTTGATCTCAGGGTCGTGAAAGTGTGAAGAGGACTTAAAATTAAACAAATAAGTAAGTAAGTAAGTAAATAAGATTTTATTTTTAAGTAATCTCCACACCCAATGTGGGACTCAAACAATCCCAAGAGTAAGAGTCACATGCTTTACTGACTGAGCCAGCCAGCCACCCCAGTATGGCAAAGTTTTTTTAAAGGATAATGTAAATAAACTGAGGAAGGTACATTGCTCTGTACCCAAAATTTAGAAATTATGCTGGTGAATCACACAGCTCACTTTCTGAAATGAAAACTCTAGCAAAAAGCTGTATATGCATTTTACTTTGGCGCTACCATGTTTCCATGATTCTATGCCTTAAGTAAAATATTTTTTTAATACTAAAGGGTCGAGTTGGTTAGCTATGTCACAGTCAATGAAAGACCTTCCCGTCCCTCATTATTGGTAACAGGTGTTCCTTTCATTTTAGGTCTTTCAGCATCTCAGTCCTATGAAATCCTGCTTTAACTCTAGACCCATGTATCCTTCTCCCATGTTGCTTATACAGAAATACATGCACTAAGCAGATGTTAATTTCATCTGCTCCCTGGAACAACCTGGCTTCTTGACATGTTTTCAGCTAGTCTCTGATCTGAATCTGATTACCAATAAGCCAGGTAACAAAAACAACCATAGAGCATCAGGTCTTCTAGGTCATAGCAGCTTACCCTATATTCTCCTCTTTTCTGTATCTGTGAAAAGCCCTGGATACCTTAGAAAACTGCAAAAATTCTAGTTTACAAATAATAAGTCTCAATACTCTTTGAGCCAATAATAATTTCTTCTTGACTCAGATTATCAACCTCACTTTCTACTCAAAAGATTTTCTCACTCAAATGAGTTCTGTCTTCTCTCTCAGTCAAAACCCCGAGTATAACTGGTATTTTTTATAAAATAAGATACCAGAACTATAGTATATAGTAATCTTGTTACCTTACAGTACTGAGCAGGTTATTCCATTAATATCAAGAAGCAGATCTGCTCTGCTCTTTGCAAGGTTTGTAACTAAAAGAGGTCACAGTCTATTTTACAACCAGTGTGCAGTTCAATGAATATGTGGGTTAAAGCTACATGGATATCGAAGAAACTATGGCCTGATGATTATCATAAATCCTGAAGAAATGATAAAGTAGAGAAAAAAATTTAATTACTGTATGTCAAACAGAATTCAAGTGAACCATTTACCATTTCATATAATATGTAATAGGTCACATTAATTTGTGTTTCATTTTATCAGGACAATAATTCTGTTTGTGTAAACTTACCCTTCAAATTTGTTGTTTATGCAGTGTACTTTTTATCTCACAATAAAAAAAAAAAAAAATGTAGAAGTAACTTCCTTACAACATACCTGATCCAGTTTAGCTCGCTTTAGTTTCTGCAGTGTTCTGTCAGAGGTTAAAACTTTTGAACTGCTATGAGCTTCAAAATATTCTTCTACCAAATCACTCTGAAAGTGAATAGAGCAAAATCAATTCTTAGTTTCAGATGTTTTTAAAAATTTTTTTAAATTATTTTTAAAGATTTTATTTATTTGAGAGGGGGAGGGAGAGAGGAGAGAGAGAGAGAGAGAGAGAGAGTGCATGCAAGCAAGAGCACAAGAGGTGGGGAGGGACAAGCAGACTCCCCCCTGAGTAGGAAGCCTGATGCAGGGCTCAATCCCAGGACTCTGGGATCATGACCTGAGCCCGAAGGCAGCCACTTAACCAACTGAGCCACCCAGGCATCCCTAGATGTTTGTCTTATATCAAAACTAGACAGTAACATTAGCATAAAATAGGTGAAATTCTTTATTTGGCACTATTTTCTTTTCGAAGCAACAATACAGATTAAGAACCAAGGACATTTAATTCTAGTAGTAAAACTGAGTAACTCTTAGGGGTCATAAAAGTTAAAGAAATGACTAGATTGAAGTAGTCTGAAACGATTCCTAAGTTCCAACATAAAAACTCCAACATAAAATTTCCATTCAGACTTAAAGAAAAGGGAGTTTTACAACTATCGGGACCTTCATTTTGCCTCACAAAGTTCTAACAAATCTTTTAATATCAGGACAGTCGAAGAACTGAAAATGAGGAAGATATCAACAGTAAAGTAAAAGACCTGCCTACCGTTCCAGTAAAATGGCTCACTGCTTGTTCTGAGGACTTGCGGCAGGACTAACCTCCATGGTGGTAAGAAGGGATGGAAAAGCTTTCAAGCAGTAGGCTTCCTAGACTGCTCTGAATCTTTATACAGAACAGCAGATAATTAGCCTTTTCTCAGGCCATGGTGCTTACAACGTTCTTCCAAACAACTCAACATGGATCCACAGCCACTTCACTTACTATTTATATTGATTTGAATATATCAACGTTACAAAAACAAATCTATATAAAAAGGTATTCACTGAAAAGTTCTGCTTCCAATTATCCAATCAAAATTTATTTAAAAGCTCATTTTTATACAACTGAATTGAGATGTCACCTTTAGCATATGGCACTGGTACATGAATATGAATGCAGACAGGCCAAAAAGAAAGTTCAGAAATAGACGCAAATATAGATAGGCATTTATGCAAAAGACTGAGAAAATATAGAAGTAAAGAAAAATTATGTTGATCCCCCATTTGAATCTCTTTTAGGGTAGCTTAGCTTTAAGATATTCCATAATTTTTCTTTAAGGTTAAAGACTCCACTTACTGTTTTATCTCTTTTCATTTTCTTAGAAGGTGTTTCTTTGCAAATAGGAGCTGAAATGGCTCTATTCTGAGATGGAATCTTTTGGCTCAATATGACTTCATTAGTGTCCTCTTCATATTCTTGTGCAACCCCGTCATCATCTTCTGAGTTGGAAGCAGAATATTCACTTTCACTGTCAGAATGAGACCTTGGAACTGTGGGGGGGAAAGCAATTGGGAAAATTTGACAGTTTGACAAGAAAGGCACTGAAGGGTAATGGAAAGAGCGTGGACTTTGAAATAAGAGAATTTCACTCCTGGTTTTGTCATTACTTGCTGATGATTTCACCAGAGCTAGTTATTATGTAAAGTTTTCTGAGCACCAGTTTCCTCATTTATCAAATGAGGCTCATAGTGCCTAATTTAATGAACCACTGGGAAGATCACACTGAAAGGTATGTAAAGCAACCAACAATGCCTCACACCCGGGAACTGTGGCCGAAACTGTCAATCATACCTAGTATCATTTCTTTTCTTCTTCCTTGCTAACGAACTCCAATTTTGTAAAATGTGGCAATGTGTCTCACCCTAAGGAATAAATAATCTTGGTAATTATCTTTTCCTCTGCCAGATACTTGTTTTCCCAGCCTCTTTTGCAACCAGGATTGGCTATGTAACCCTCTGATCAATGAAACTTGAGGGGAAATTAGAAGCTTCTGGAAAAGATTTCTCTCACTTATGGAGGGAAAGCCCCTTATTTATACCAATAGCTTAGAGGTAAAGAAGCCATTTGCAATATGAAGCATCAAACCTACAGATGAAAAATGCTGGTGGCAAACAAGAAGACTAGAAGAACGTGGGTCCTTTATGACACTGCTGACTTACCTCAACCATGGAACGGTGTATCCCTAGACTTTTCATGATGTGAGATAATTAAGTATTTAAGGCTTAAGCCATTATTGTAGAATTTTCTGTTGCTGCCTATACAGAAAATGCCATCCTGACTCAATAAATGGTAGCTACTATTATAAGTGTTAGTAATACATAGGCACATTCCATCCCAGAGCTGATATAAGAATTTTATTTTTAAACAAACCATAGCAACCTCCACTACTCTCCAGAAATAATAAAGCTAGTTTCATACTCATAAAGTAAGGATAACACTAGTTTTACACTCAACAAAATAAGTATAAAACTTTTGTTAACTTCCGAAATATGAGTGAAAGAACTTTAACCAAATCAGTATATCAAATTTGAGCAACAGATATATTTCAGAATATCCAGAGTCAGCATATAATAAATATAGATCTAAAGGAAGAAAAAAAAAGGACTTGATTTTGTGGGCATATACTTTAGCAGATTCATATTTGCACTGACTGCTGCCCATGGTAGATGCATGGGATAGAAGTAGCAGTAGGAACCAGAAAATGCTTCCACCTCATTTACATATATACCTCCTACATGTTTGGTGGTGACTGAGAAGGAAGAGGAAATGTACCTACTCTCTAAAAAGGATGATTCTTGATCTCAGGGTCATGAGTTCAAGCCCCATGGTGGGCCTAGAGCTTACTTAAAAAAAAAAAAATAGATAGGGGCACCTGGGTGGCTCAGTCAGTTGGGCATCCGACTCACTCTTGATTTCGGCTCAGGTCATGATCTCAGGATGGTGAGATGGAGCCCCACATAGAGCTCTAGAGCTCCACGCTCCACGGCGAGTCAGCTTCCCCCCCCTCCACCATGCACTCTCTCAAATGAATAAATCTTTATTTTTTTTAAAGATTTTATTTATTTATTTGACAGAGAGACAGAGAGAGCAGGAACACAAGCAGGGGGAGTGGGAGAGGGAGAAGCAGGCTTCCCGCTGAGCAGGGAGCCCAATGCAGGGCTCAATCCCAGGACCCTGGGATCATGACCTGAGCCGAAGGCAGACGCTTAATGACTGAGCCACCCAGGCACCCCTCAAATGAATAAACCTTTAAAAAAATAAATTTAAAAAAAAGATAACAGCTAACACCTGTGAAACACATATCAAGGTCAAGCACTATACTAAGCACTTTTGACATCTTTTATTTCCGTTACTCTCAGAACAACTCCAGGGCTAGTACAATTATTATCCCTATTTTGTAAATGAAAAACCTGAGCCACAGAGAGGTCTCTGTAAGTGGCAGGCCAAAGATAAAAAACAAGCAGTCTAAGACTAGAACCTACACACTAAACCATTACTGCCTCCTTTTTAGGTGCTTTTTATAAAAACTCAGTTTAAAAAGAAATACATACCTATTAATCTTTTCCTTAGACCACTAGGTGCTGTTGACAGAAATTCACTTTTATCGCTGTTCTGTTTAAAAATAAAGCAAAACAGTTTCAATAATCAAATCACAATGATGACATGTAAATTAATGATGGATGAATGGAAGAGGCTACACAAGAAAAATATTTTGTTTTCATTAGACTACCTTGGAATTAGAAGACAATGACAAATGACTCTGTTAGAAAAAAATAGCAGAAAGCAACAAAAACAATACAACAAATTCCAAAGGATTCCTAGAGTGATTGTAGAAGTTGTATTTCAGACATCTATAAAGTACTTTTTATTATGTAAAGAAAAAAATATATAAGTATATGAATTACCCTTTTGAACCACTTTCACCCATCAGATTAGCAGAATATTTCTTTTTTAAAAATTGATAATATCCAGGGGTGCCTGGGTGGCTCAGTCGTTAAGCGTCTGCCTTTGGCTCAGGTCATGGTCCCAGGGTCCTAGGATCGAGCCCCGCATTGGGCTCCCTGGTCAGCGGGAAGCCTGCTTCTCCCTCTCCCACTCCCCTTGCTTGTGTTCCCTCTCTTGCTGTGTCTCTCTCTGTCAAATGAATAAATAAAATCTTCAAAAAAACCCTGATAATATCCAGTGATAATGAGTAAGTGAAGAAATGGGCACTACTATGCATATGGCAGTGGGCCTTTTAATGTGCTTGAAATTCACTAGTGTTAAAGTACTACCTTCTGTGAGGAGAAGAGAAAGAGATCTATACATTTTACTCCATTATGTTAAAAATTTTTAAACACTACAGAAGTATAAAGTCTTTCTTTTCCTCACAGAATACTCTAACACCAATAAATTTCTAGCACATTAAAATGCCCACTTTTGTATACATGTTAATTTTTAACAGTATTGATAAAAAGATAAATTCCCTGTGTTGTTTTGGCAATATGAAATTATGACAAAAAATTGAAGTCTATTGTCTTGTGATAGGTCTTTGGTGCTAGTTTCATATGTTAATACATTCTGATTTGGGATATTAAGAATAGTACTATAATAAATGAACTGAGCCCAATGGGTTTATAAAGTATATAAACTTTTTTGATCCAGATCCTTAAAAAATGTTTTTATATTTTGCACATCTTGATCCACATGTGCACACAGTATACAACTGAAACAATTTATAATGAAATAATACTTACAAAACAGACATTTTCAATTTTATTCTATCTCGTTTTTTAAACTGCAGGTCATAAACTCATCTCAAGACTGAAAGTTGAGACAGCCTGCCTCCATATAGATTATCAGGTATGAGAACACCTGTGTCAAAATAACCGTTTTGGATAATTCTTGCTCAAAAAGGTAAGGCTATAAACTAATAAATAACTTCAGTGTTTGCTACAGAAAGTTTTGCAAACTAACTTATCTAGACAGTTTGCTCATTTGGGCAACCTGTTTTCCCATCAGGATAATAGATGACTCAGCAGGGCAACCAGTTTATCAAACAATAGTTCATTTATCAGGACTCAGTTTAAGACCCTCTCTTTTCTGTGTCCACCAATCCTCAAATATCTTGTAATGAGTTTTGTCTAATATCAGTTTCCCATCTTGATAGCTGTGCCTGAAGCCTTTTGAGTCCAGATCCCCAAGCCCTATACATATTCTCTCCTGAACCCCCTCCCTTCTAAGACAGTGCACTAAGATTGCTACTGGGATGCTGTCTCTTATTGTGGTAGGTTTTCTGATGGTTTCTTGGGGTAACTGACAAGATCCACTTATCTGTTGTGATCCACACCTTGAAAAAGAATGTGCTAATATATCTATATTCTTGACTGGATTATGGGAATGAGTTTTATTCTTTCGTAGTGATACAGTATACAAGATATAATACAGGAAAAAAGCACTATCAAAGACAAAAGAGGCTCTAACATGTCTAATCTCACATCTAGACTTGTAAATAGGACATTTGCACACAGGCCATAACCATGGCCCTGAATGTCTATACTCATTCTTATAAGGGGTTCCCCAAACTTAGCCTATGCACAATTCCAGGCATGTCTAAATTTACAGCCATCCAAGCCTGGACACACTCACCACTCACATACTCATTGTGCTGGATTCATCCATGCCCATCTGGGCTTGCTCATATTCAGACAGGGCCACTTGACAAGGCATAATGAAAAAACAAAATCACAAAAACACAAAGGAGAGGATAAAAATTGTCAATTCTTTTCAGCTACCCTAGAACAAATTTACCAAAACCAACTTTGTTTTCAAATGTAAATTATGAAAGGATATATTAATGGATTTAATGGATCTTGGCATTATTCCCTCAAGAAACAAAAGAACACTATGTATAAAAGCAAAGCAAAGCAAAGCAAAACAAAACAAAACCAAACCCATAAAATTTCCAGGCCAGCTCTACTAAGATGAAAATACCCAGGGATAGTTCTGACACAGAAATGGCACAGCAGTTAGGTGTAGAAGACCTGGCTTCATTTTTCATCTTTTCTCCTTCCCAGTTAGATGAACTTAAGACAAGTCACTTCACCTCTCTGAACCTCAGATTCTTCATCTAATATAAGGTGTCTAATTGGCAAATACCTGTAAATTGTAAAGCACTATATAAATTAAGAGATGAAGGCTATTTTTTATCATGTCCTTGTAACACTGAAGTTTTTGCTTGTTTTCAGTCATTGCTTACCTTCAACTGAACTTTGTCTGAAGCAGAATGCCCTAAAGAATAAAACAAAATGGCATTACTTACCATAAGTACTTCAATTTTCATCATAGTCTAGTTTCATTAAACTGCTCCACAATTCTCCACAAACTGTGACTTCCAAACCCCCAAAGCCTCATTTCAAATAGAATGTGGCTAAAGCAAATCCTCCATGAACACTTGGCTTACTCAAGCAAATGATAATAGGGTGTTTTTTTTTAATTAACATATAATGTATTATTTGTTTCAGGGGTACAGGTCTGTGATTCAACAGTCTTACACAACACACAGCGCTCACCACAACACATACCCTCCAGTAATAGGGTTTTAAGAGTGTTTCTAATTGGCCCTGTCAATTTGCACAACTTCAATCAGCAGTTATTTCCCCCTTTTATTGATAGCTAAATATGGGCATACTAAGGCACAAATTGGGTATTAACTGCATTTTGTTGAATGAATTTTCAGAACAGAAATATGTAACAATGCATTTAGACAAGGAATTCAAGCATAACTTGAAGCAACTACGAAAACTCTATTCAAAGAACTGAGGTAAAATCTTACCCTTACTACACTGAGGAATGTTTATCATAATTTCAGGATCATTCTTCAAACTGAATGAAACATTTTTTCTTGGTGTTTTTGCTAGTTCTGAAGCTGTAAACAGACAAAAGAAATATATAAAACAATCTTTAATGGATGACAGCAGATGAAGGGGGGAAATAGCTTTATTTCACTTATAAAGTTATTTTTTTTAAAGATTCATTTATTTTAGATGGAGAGAGAGAGAGACAGAGCGCACATGTGCTCAAGAGTAGGGGGAGGGGCAGAGGGGAGAATCTTCAAGCAGACTCCCACTGAGCATGGAGCCTGATGTGGGACTCAATCCCATGACCCATGAGACCTGAGCCAAGATCAAGAGTTAGTTGTTTAACCAACTGAGCCACCCAGGTGCCCTTCACTTACATAAATTCTTAGGGGGAAAAAAAAAGAAACCTGCCTGCTACTATTACCAGGAAGATAAATAAACCTACCCATATTAAGAGTACCGCCTCTTACCTTTATTTGCTATATTCCAAGCATCTTAAGTCTTCTTTCAATTATCTACAGATGTCTCAAGAAAATACAAATAAACAGTTTTGACCTTACTGCTTTCTATAATTGTCACTCTCTCTCCCTCTCCTATCCATAGACAATTTTACACTCTTTCCATTTCTTTAACATATATATTTGAGGCATATCTTTGTTAGGGGTAAGAATGGCCAGAAAATAGGATCTAAAATCAAATGGAAGCCGTGTATATTTAAAATTTTATGCTTCAAAAACTCTTAAATCTCCCATCACATGTGGCATATTCTATTTTGTGTCTAAAACTCTATAATACATGTGAATAACATATAAAATTTAATATAGCATTGAACAGATGGCTGTTTCTTCAGTTGAACATCAGATTAAATAGTTGGCTTCTAAAATATAGGGCCATTTTAAAGGAAAACTAAAATCTTTACCTTTAAAGATACATACTTTCTCAGTAGCGTGAGAGGCATGTGGAATGAAGCCTAACTAAGGAATAGATTTATATTTCCCAATTTAACACACACTGGCATGTTGTTCACTGAGAAGAAAGTGAACATTATATCCCCCCCATTTTTTTTAAAGGAGAAAGTACACTTGAATTTGTGTAAGTTAAAGCCACTTTACTCAAACTCTTCCTGTTTCAGTTTTATCCTCCAAACTGGAAATTGATCCAAAATACTCATGACAGTCCCCACAAACGTACTGCCTTCTTTTTTAACTAACTTCCTCAGTCTTCTGTATCATTCACTAGAGGTTTTTATCCATCTTTCTTTGAAATTATTCCTCCGTTTGGGTTCTATGACATTATTCCGGCCCCCAGCTATTGCTGGTAGCTATTCCATCTCTTCCCTGCTGTCTCCTCTGCACATTCTATCTCTAAGTATGCCTAAAATCAGCCCTTTGCTTTCTCTTTACACCAGAATAATGTACCATGTTTGGATTAAAGGCTGTTGACCCAAAGGATAGGGGGAAAAAAACTTCACATCAACAAAAAGCGACATAAGCACAAAGTAATTTAGCTGGGATCATTTTGGTCTTATGTTGCAACATGGAAAAATTCTGTTTTTAAATAACTATTAAACTACAAAAGGGAAGAAAAGGAAGAATTGAAGAGGAAAAAGAATAAAAGACAGTTAATTACATATGGCTATTGACTCTACTAATAAAAAATTGGGGCATATAGAATGGGGCATATAGCATACAGAATATATATTCTGTATCTTTTTCTTTTCATTTTTCTAATAATTCATTTGTATTGTATTTTACACAACTGGTCTGCAACCTATTGGAAATTTTATTTTATTTATTTATTTTTAAAAAGGGAACACAAGCAGGGGGAGTGGGAGAGGGAAAAGCAGGCTTCCCAGTGAGCAGGGAGCCCGACAAGGGGCTCGATCCCGAAGGCAGACGCTTAATGATTGAGGCACCCAGGGGCCCCCATATTGGAAATTTTAAAATAAAATTTCAAAATCTTTGCCTTCTCATTAGGCTATTATTTATCCTATCATCCAATCTATTTTTAATTTCCTAAAGTCATCCCTTTCTACAAGCTTGTTGAACTCCTTACTGTCCTCTCCTTGGTACTTCTACCTTAGCTCTTTTGTTTGCATTAATTTACTCATCCCAAACATGTATTTTAAAAAAGCCTCCCTGTCGGGCGCCTGGGTGGCTCAAGTCGGTTAAGCGACTGCCTTCGGCTCAGGTCATGATCCTGGAGTCCCAGGATCGAGTCCCGTATTGGGCTCCCTGCTCAGCAGGAAGTCTGCTTCTCCCTCTGACCCTCTTCCCTCTCATGCTGTCTCTCATTCTCTCTTTCTCAAATAAATAAATAAAATCTTAAAAAAAAAATAAAAGCCTCCCTAACTCCTCGTGTATTTCTAGTCCTATATCTTCATTAGCCCAATTATATTTAATCATTTATACACAGTAATATATGATTTTATGGCAGGTTAGAGTTATTCAAAAAACACTAAGGCTGGGGCACCTGGGTGGCTCAGTTGGTTAAGTGTCTGACTTCGGCCCAGGTCATGATATCAGCATCCTGATACCAGGCCCTGCATCGGGCTCTGTGCTTCTCCCTTTCCCTTGGCCCCTGCCCCTGCTCGCGCTCTCTCTCAAATAAATAAAATCTTTTTTTTTTTTAAAGATTTTATTTATTTGTCAGAGAGAGAGAGCACGTGCACAAGCAGGGGGAGCAGGCAGAAGAAGCAGGCTCCCTGTGGAGCAAGGAGCCCGATGTGGGACTCAATCCCAGGACCCCAGGATCATGACCTGAGCCGAAGGCAGGTAACTGAGCCACCCAGGCGTCCTTCAAATAAATAAAACCTTTAAAAAAAAAAATACTAAGGGCTTCTACTTCATTGATATAATTAGATGTAAACACAATTAGCAACAATACTTAATAAGTCAAAGCAACTCTCTGAAGAGCATTACAACTAAACATAAGTCCTAACTAAATATTTTAGAAAGTATGATCAATCTCAAATTATCCAGAAAACCATCTTTTCATGACTGTATATATTTTTCCTTTTTTTAAAGATTTTATTTATTTCACAGAGAGAGAGAGAGAGCACAAGGAGGGGGAGTGGGAGGAGAAGCAGGCTCCCCACTGGGTAGGGAGCCCAATGTGGGGCTCCATCCCAGGACCCTGGCATCATGATCTGAGCCAAAGGCAGATGCCCAACTGACTGAGCCACCCAGGCACCCCCATGACTGTGTATTTCTTTCATTTATGATAACAGAAATGTACAACATAACAATGCTTAAGTTTCTTGCAGCCCATATAATGTAAGACATACATCATGGTTATTATATGCATGTTGATTATCTACTTGGAGAACTTCTACTTGATTACTCTTCTGGGGCTCCTCTCCACTATTAGTTCTCTTTCTCCAATGTTCTTTGTCCTATTTCATGGTTCTGGGGTTTCAGGTTAGTCTTGGTGTCTATCTGATCCTTTCTCTAATAATTGTTTTAACATTTATTCTCTGGTTTCCCAGAGATCTTACACAGAATGCAGTCATTTTTACAGATCGAAAAACTTTCAATTTCTCGATGTGGATTATAAACACTAAGAAACAGATCAGTTAATGTAAATTATTATACATACCATGCTAGCTTCAAAATTAATAATGAATTTCGTATTATACCTTTTGGAAAAACTGAATTTTGCAAATGATTAAATATTATTATGTTCTCTAACACAGGTCTTATAATTACTTCTATGTCCCTCATCAGTGTCAACACTTAAGTTTTTCACTTGATCTTGAATGTTTACCTGGTTACTGGCCAGAATGACTGCATAAAAATACACCACTTCAGAAATATATGTTGGTGTTCTGTAATTATACATTATAAGCCCTATTAAACAACTATTACATCTTACTGGGTAGTTAATTATTATTCCCTTACTCTTGACTTCTTGGTGTTCCCAAACCTTCATATACTTATGGACCTCCTTAATTTTCAAACTGCTTTCACATGTTATTTCCCTTCCTCAAAGCTTTCAAATCTGACCCCTCATACCACAGAACCCAAATAAAGTGCCATCTGAATTTTTACTGGATTGACAGTTTAATTTTAATGTTAAATGTAATTTATTTTAGTCTGGTTTTTCTAAAAATCAGTAATTCATGTGTAATTAGTATAAGTAGCAAATTGAGTAAGAAAATGTCACAATAGCCCATTTGTAACAATTTTATAGTTTTCTACAATACATTTTTTTCTTTTTTTTTTTTTAAAGATTTTTATTTATTTGACAGAGAGAGACACAGCGAGAGAGGGAACACAAGCAGGGGGAGCAGGAGAGTGAGAAGCAGGCTTCCTGCCGAGCAGGGAGCCCGATGCGGGGCTCGATCCCAGGACCCCGGGATCATGACCTGAGCCAAAGGCAGACACTTAACAACTGAGCCACCCAGGTGCCCCTACATTTTTCTATACATAGCATAAAATTCTTATTTAATAAATTCAGAGTATCTGTGACTTAAGTCACTCATGTACTTAAAAATTTCTTCAGAACCTATGCTACATGTGGGAAGATGAAGACAGGAGTTCTACTATGAGATGCTTAAAACCTATCTGAGAACAGAGGACACATATGAGCATGAAAAACTGACTATGTATGCTTGAAAATGTGATACAAAATGACATCCCTCATTCTTTTAGGGAATGCAATAACTGGAGAATGTGGTTAAATACACCTTTTAGAAAAGCAACATACCTAATTTGGCCATCTTTTCAGAGTGTTTTCTATTCTGAAAAGAATAAACTTTATTCCCACCATCTGCAGCAGAGCCGTTTTTCAAGGATTCTGAAAGAGAAAATGCAGTATGTTTTGGAAATATAAGCAAAATTAACAGAAAAAAAGATAAAATCTTAAGGTTTGCACCGCCCCACTGTCTTGCATAAAGGTTTAACAATATTTATACATAAAATATTTTAAAACACAAGAGAACTGTTTATATAAATTTGAAACACAGAAAACATATTATTCTTCACGAGTACACACAAATTAGATATATAAACACACACACATAGCCCCCCCCCCAAAAAAAAACCCCTCCAGACTAGAGGGATATCCATTCAATTCATGATAGTGTTGGCCCTGAGGAAGGAAAACTGAAGGGACTCGAATAGGTTTTCTTCTTGAAGCAAACACGCAAAGTACAACTGAGCTAACTGAGGCTGAGATTTAAATCAGTTACATGGTGGAAGCTCTCCTACTCCCTATCAAGATAGTGACTTAATTTCATTCTTCAATCATCCCTTTAAATAACAGCTGCTACCTACAACATACCAGATACTCATGGCCAGTAGCCTACCCTCTGGCAAAGCAATTCTCCAAGTGTGGTGGCGTCAGGTCTCTCAGGTCCCCGAGGCCAAAACTATTTCATAACACTAAGACATTATTTGACTTTTTCTCAATCAAGAGTGGAGAGTGAGGTATTCCAGAGACTACATTATGTGTGATGACAGCACCATCCTGTGGGTTAATGGAACGTGTGAAGCAGATATGAAAATTCAGCTGTCTTCTATTAAGCCAGACATTTGCAAAAATGTAAAACAAGTGACTTTTTTTGGAAATAGTTGTTTTTTGTCTAAATATATTTATGCCAATATGTATTGGGTTTATTATTGTTATTACAAAACAGTGCCAGACTTTTCCAAAGTCAGTGTGCACTATCCTTACTGTTTAAGAGTCCCTATTTTATATGCACTAATACTTGGCATTATCCAAACTCCTTAATCTTTGTCAGTCGAGTGGGTGTAAAATGAATCTTATGGGGAGAGTTGTTTTAATTTCCCTTTTCCTAATTGCTAATGAGGTTGAACATCTTTTCAAAACTTTATTTCCAAGGAAGAAATCTCTTCTTTATCCCGTGACTTGTCTTCTCACCTCTTTATGATGACATTTGATGAAGAGAAGTCCTAAATTTTTTTTCAAAGACTTTGTTTTAAAAGCAGTTTTAAGTTCAGAGCCAATTTGAATAGAAGGTACAGAGATTTCCTATATACTTCCTGCCCTCACAAATGCACAGCCTCTTCCAGCTACCAACATCCCACACCAGAGTGGTAGATTTGTTACAATCATGAACGTACACTGACACCTCATTAACATCCCTTAAGGTTCACTCTTCTTTTTTTTTAAAGATTTTATTTAAGAGAGAGAGAGAGAGAGACAGAGATAGCGAGAAGAGAGCATAAGCGGGAAGGATAGAGAGAAGCAAGCTCCCACTGGGCAGGGAGCCCGATGTGGGGCTCGATCCCAGGACTCTGGGATCATGACCTGAGCTGAAGGCAGACGCCCAACCAACTGAGCCACCCAGGTGCCCCAAGGTTCACTCTTGGTGTGGTACATTCTATAGGCTTTTTTTTTTTTAAGTAAGTTTTTATTTAAATTCTAGTTAGTTAACAGTTAACCAATATAGTTAATATTGGTTTCAGAGGTAGAATTTAGTGATTCAGTGCTTATATATAATACCCAGTACTCATCATAACAAGTGCCTTCCTTAGCACCCATCAGCCATTTAGCCCCTTCCCCACCCACCTCCCCTCCAGCAACCCTGTTTGTTCTCTACAGTTAAGAGAGTTAAGAGTCTCTTACGATTCCCCTCCCTTTTTTTCCCCTTCTTCTATGTTCATCTGTTTTGTTTCTTAAATCCCACATGAGTGAAATCATATGGTATTTGTCTTTCTTTGACTTATTTCACTTAGCATAATACATTCTAGCTCCATCCATGTGGTTGCAGATGGCAAGATTTCATTCTTTTTGATGCATTCTATAGCTTGTGACAAAGTATGATGACATGTATCCACCACTGTAGTATAATACAGAATAGTTTCAATGCCCTAAAAACTCTCTGTACTCTACCTGTTCATACCTCCCAACCCGACGCCTGGCAACCACTGATCTCTTCATTGTCTCCGCAGTTTTGCCTTTCCTAGAATGTCATACAGTTGGTATCATAGCCAGTAGCCTTTTCAGATTGGCTTCTTTCACTTAGTAATAAGTGTTTAAGGTTCCTCCACATCTTTTCATGTCTTGATAGCTTTTTTTTTAAAGTGCTGAATAATATCCCACTGTATGGATATATCAGTTTATTTATTCTTTGTTAACTTTTTGGTTGCTTCCAAGCCATAGCAATTATGAACAAAGGTTCTATAAACATGTGTGTGCAGGTTTTTGAGTGGAGATAAGTTTTCAACTCATATGAGTAAATACGAAGAAGCACAACTGCTAGATCATAGGTAAGAATATGTTTACTTTGTAAGAAACTGCCAAACTGTCATCCAAAGAGTTGTTCCATTTTGCATTCCCACCAGCAACAAATGAGAATTCCGGTTGCTCCACAGATTTGCCAGCATTTGGTGCTGTCAATGTTTTACACTTGGGCCATTCTAATAGGTGCGTAAGTGGTATCTCGTTGTTTTAATTTGCAATTTCCTAATGACATATAATGCTTTTAGTATATTTTCATGTGATTATTTGCCATCCATAGATCTTCTTTGGTGAGATGTCCAGTCCCTCTGCTCATTTTTATTTTTTTAAAAGATTTAATTTATTCATTTGCCAGAGAGAGAGCACAAGTGGGGGGAGCAGCAAACAGAGGGAGAAGCAGGCTCCTCGCTGAGTCCTCTGCTCATTTTTAAATCAGGTTATTCATTTTCTCACTGTTGAGTTTTAAGAGGTCTTTGTATTGAGTAATATTCTTTTCTTTTAAGATTTATTTGAGAGAAAGAGAGATCACAGAGGGAGAGGGAAAAGCAGATCCCAACCCCCCCCCCCAAGCAAAGAGCCTGATGTGGGGCTCGATCCCAGGACCCGGAGACCATGACCTGAGCCGAAGGCAAACGCTTAACCAACAGAGCTACCCAGGCGCCCCTTAGGTAACATTTCTTTAACAGATGTGTTTTGCAAATATTTTCTCCTAATCTGTGGTTTGTCTTCTTGAGAAGTGCTGAATTTTAATTAGAATATGTCAATCTTTTGATTACATTAAACTAAAAGAAATTCTTCTAATAAAGTCAAAACCATATTCTCTTGTATTTTCTTATAAAAGCATTTACAGGGGCGCCTGGGTGGCTCAGTCGTTAAGCGTCTGCCTTCGGCTCAGGTCATGGTCCCAGGGTCCTGGGATCGGGCCCCGTGTCAGGCTCCTGCTTGGCGGGAGGCCTGCTTCTCCCTCTCCCACTCCCCCTGCTTGTGTTCCCTCTCGTGCTGTGTCTCTATCAAATAAATAAATAAAATCTTAAAAAAAAACAGCATTTACATTTGCTTTTTTTAATGTAAATCTTAATTTAAGGTAATTAACTTGTTTATGATGGGAGGTAGAGATCCAGTTTCTTTTATTCATAAGGATACCCAACTGGCTCAATGCTATTTACTGACCAGTTCATCCTTAGCTGAGCGATCTTCAATGCTACCTTTCTCATATATCAGATTTTCATGTATGCATGAGTCTGTTTATGGTAAACCTGTCTTTATGTAACTTAAATGTCTGGCACAGAGACAAAATATTTAAAGATGCTGAGTGGTTTCTCTGTAAACTAAATGCTTTAGAAATATTTGATAAAAGTTATTAACTAAAACAAATGGTTTCAAATTAGGTATGGATGAGAAGCCATAAAAGATTTGAAAAAAATTTGAAAAAATATAAAAGCATACTACACCAAGACTGCATTAGAAGTGTCTTTAAATGTACAATCTAATGGAGGGAAAGAAAACCTGAAATCCCAGATGATGCATGCATTATGGATATATTGTCTAAAAAAATCCAACACCAAAATCAAAAGGTAATGCTGTTCTTCAACCAGCTGACCTCTAGCAAACTTTTAATTAAAGAAAAGACTGTGGGCGGGTGGGGGGGGCGCCTGAGTGGCTCAGTGGTTTAAGCGTCTGCCTTTGGTTTAGGTCATGATCTCAGGATCCTGGGATCGCTGGCATGGGGCTCCCTGCTTCGTGGGGAACCTGGTTCTCCCTCTCCCTGCCACTCCCCCTGCTTCTGCACTTGCTTACTCTCTCAAATAAATAAATAAAATCTTTAAAAAAAAAAAAAAAGACAAGACTGTGGGGTTTGTGTGTGTGTATGCTTATATATATATATATATATATGTTTATACACAAAAATGTTTAGAGGGGCACCTGCGTGCTCTCTCTCTCTCATTCTCTCTCAAATAAATAAAATCTTTAAAAAAAAAACTTAAAAAAAATGTTTAGAGTACAGTAGTTATTTTTGTGATTTTCTGGTTCTGACATTTCGATTGACTAATTAACAATGGTTCTAATCACACTGGCCAAGATTTTACTATAATACATATAAAACTTAACAGGTTTTAAATTACTCAAAATGCACAAAACCAAAAAATTATGAAAAACCATGGAAAAATTAAAATGGGTAATAAATGTAAGAAAAAATGCTTAATGCCAGTGAGGGATCTTTTTTTTTTTTTAAAGATTTTATTTATTTATTTGAGAGAGAGAGAATGAGAGATAGAGAGCATGAGAGGGAAGAGGGTCAGAGGGAGAAGCAGACTCCCCGCTGAGCAGGGAGCCCGATGTGGGACTCGATCCCGGAACTCCAGGATCATGACCTGAGCCGAAGGCAGTCGCTTAACCAACTGAGCCACCCAGGAGCCCGCCAGTGAGAGATCTTAATACTAGTTGATATAATCTTTCTAGAAAGCAATTTGGCAATATGTATGCCTTATAAAGTTGATACACCTTCACCAATAATTCTACTGCTAGGATTCTCTTATGAAGAAATAAAAGATCTAAACAAAGATTTATATCCAAGGATAATCCCTATTGCATTCATTACAATAAAAATTTAGAAACAATCCAAAAGTCTAATAGAGGCCAACTATGTTATTTATAAATCTGAATGCAATACTACAGAAATAACACTACCATTTCACACCCATTAGGAAGGCTATTAAAAAAAAAAAAAAGGCAAGTGTTGGTAAGCATACAGAGAAACTGGAATGCTTATGCATTGTTGGTGGAAATGTAATTTGGTGTAGCTGCTGTGGAAAATATTATGGCAGTTCTTTAAAAAATTAAAAATAGAATTACCATATGATCCAGCAATTCCACTTCTGGGAATATACCCAAAAGAATTCAAATCAGGGTCTCAAAAAGATACTTGTACACCCTTGTTCATAACAGCATTATTCACAGAGGCCAAAAGGCTGAAGCCACCCAATGTCCACTGACTGATGAATGGTTAAACAAAACGTATATACATACAATGAAGTAGTATTCAGCCTCAAAAAGGAAGGAAATTCTGACACGTTGCCACAACATGGATGAACCTTGAGAACACTATGCTAAGTGAAATAAACCAGTCACACACAAAAATACTGTATGATTCCACTTATATGAGATA
Source organism: Callorhinus ursinus (assembly GCF_003265705.2). Classification (NCBI taxonomy): domain Eukaryota; kingdom Metazoa; phylum Chordata; class Mammalia; order Carnivora; family Otariidae; genus Callorhinus; species Callorhinus ursinus. Next base: position 32,756,529 of record NW_027397064.1, on the reverse strand, counting down.
CCTAAAATAGTCAAATTCAGAGAGAAAGTAGAATGGTGGTTGTTGGGCTGTGGGGAGGAGGGACTGGAGTTTTTAATGGGTAGAATTTCAGTTTTGTAAAATGAAAAGAGTTCTGGAGATTGACTACAAAACAATGTTAATGTACTTAATACTGAACTACACACTTTAAGATGAGAAATTTTATATTACATATATTTTACCACAAGTTTTATTTATTTATTTATTGTCTCCCAATTTTTTAATTTTTTTTTTTTTACAATTTTATTTAGTTGACAGAGAGAGCACAAGCAGGTGGAATAGCAGGCAAAGGGAGAAGGAGAAGCAGGCTCCCCGCCAAGCAAGGAGCCTGATGTGGGGCTTGATCCCAGAACCCTGGGATCATGACCTGAGCCGAAGGCAGCTGCTTAACCAACTGAGCCACCCAGGCATCCCAATTTTTTAAAAAAGATTTATTTTAGAGAGAGAGCGTGAGAGTGGGGGGAGGGACAAAAGAAGGGGGAGAGGGAGAATCCTAAGCAGACTCCACACTGAGCCCAGTGCAAGACTCAATCCCACAACCGTGAGATCATGACCTAAGTCAAAACCAAGAGTCAGATGCTTAGATGACTGAGCCACCCAGGTGCCACTCTCATTTTTAAAAAGAGATTTTATTTAACCACAATTAAAAACCTGACATAATCGTTAAGTTCAAAAATGGAACTGTGAATAAAGCAAAATTAAATATAGTATGAATGGGGTGCCTGGGTGGCTTAGTCAGTTAAGCAGCTGACTTCAGCTCAGGTCATGATCTCAGGGTCCTGGGATGGAGCCTTCCCTCAGGCTCTGCACTTGGTGGGGAATCTGCTTCTCCCTCTCCCTTCCCCCACTCATGCATGCGCACTCTCTTTCTCTCTCTCAAAAAAATAAATAAAATCTTTAAATAAATAAATAAAGAATGGACCACATATTGGTCACGGAATTTTCTAGCAGCTAACTTATAAGAATCAAGTATCCAAGAAAACCACTTTAAAGACAAATATATTGTTTTCAATCTCTTCTTAGAACTACCATAACAGGAATCAAGAATCCAAAGTTCTGGGGCGCCTGAATGGCTCAGTCAGTTAAACATCTGACTTTGGCTCAGGTCATGATTTCAGGGTCTTGGGATCAAGCCCCACGTAGGGCTCCTCACTCAGTGGGAAGTCTGCTTGTCCCTCTGCACCCCCCACCCCGCTCATACTCTCTTGCTCTTAAATAAATAAAAATCTTAAAAAGAAAAGAAGAAGAAGAATCTAAAGTTCTATTCAGAACATGCCCTAAAAAATGTTAACTCTCTAGTTGGGGACACTTTTTAAAAGAATCCACTCTGCCCACTTAGTCTAGTGAGGGATAGTCGTCGTTTTTTTGTATCATGCCATTTAACATCAGAACTAAACCAGAAGCATTATGACTCAAGAAGTGACAAAAAGGTGAGGAGTAGTGATGATGGCCATTTATAAGTCAAATATGAGTAAAAAGCACGTACATGAGAGAGACTGGTAACACAGAAAGAGAATGGATGCACAGAGATGACCTCCTGAAGGAGACTAGGAGATCCATAAAAGCAAAGTCCCTAGGTTTTTAATGTGGTCTCAGTTCCAATGTCCCTAGTGCCCAACAATACTGATTTTGTTCCTTGGTCTTTAATTTTTCAAGCCAACTTAAGTAAATCTGTGTTCCTTGAGCCCTAACTAAAACATAAGCCTAAAAAATTTTAAATATAATCTGGCAGGAATCTGGCTTAGGTTTAAAAAAACAAAAAACATAACACTAGCATGCCTAGGTTGAAGCAATATTACTTCTGGGAATGTTCCTTCTATCTATCTCCCCCCCCCCCCCCCCCCCTTCCTTCCTTGCCCCCCTTTCCTTCCTTCCTTAAGAGACAGAGAGAGTGGGTGTGCGCGAGGCAAGGTGGAAGAGGGGCAGGAGAGCGAGAGAATCTCAAGCAGGCTCCACACCTAGCACAGAGCTCGACATGGGGCCGATCCCAGAACCCTGAAATCATGACCCTAGCTGAAATCAAGAGTCCGATGCCTAACCGACAGAGCCGTGGGCCCTTTCTAACTATTTCTGTAAAGAAGACCAAAGTAATAATGAAGTGACTTGCTTTATGAAATTATTTCAAATTAGTTAAAAATATAAATATCTTAACAAATAACTTTAGATTGGTCTGTGGAATCTAAAAATAATTAAGTGCACAAATGGTTGCTTGTGGGGAAAAAAAAAAACTAAAAGAAAAAAACTATAGTGGAAATTCAGTGCTTTCAACCTTCCAACTATATACATAAAAACCTGAAGCAAATGCTTTTCTGGTGAGAAATAGAATAATGTAGCATGCCTGATGAAAACAGTTCTGGAGATGGATGGTGATAACAGCACAGCATCATCATGAATATATTTAATACAACTGAAGTATACACTTAATAATGTTAAAGATGGTAAGGTTTATATTATATGTAGTTTACAATAAAAAAAAAATAATATAGCTTGCCACTGCCTAACCTACCAGACTACTGTTATGTATCCTGCAAAGCAGTTTCAGCCACTAGCAGAAATTTGAGTGTACTTTCCCTACCCCAACTACCAAAATACCTTGAATATCTCGTCCTAAAACGTCCACATAGTTCTGATCTTTTAAGACTTCCTGGTCATCTTCTTCCAAATCATATTCTGGCTTTTTTATAATTTTTTTTGTGTTGACCAAAAGCTGAGCTCGTTCCTTTTTTAATTTAGCTCCTATAAGAACATCCAAAGAATTAGAACATGACAGGTATAAATTCTTTCCAAATATTACATTTAAATAAGTAAATAAACTGTAATACTTATACTGTCATTATTTAAAATCTGGAAAAAAATTCAGTGTTTTCTCTCTGATGAAAGTATGTACCACTCTTCACCACAGTTTATATAATTTAAGGAAAAACCTTGAAAGTTTATTATTTTGGGGGGTCACATTTTAATTACAATGGGTAGTTATCACTTACCCCTAATATTAAGTATTTCATATCAGATAAGGCTTTACTATTTTTAATTTTCAAAAGTTTGAATGGAATAAACTACAAAAGTAGTTTTTATTTAGTCTTACTAGGTCAAATACTTTGTGCTCTATTTTTAAAATAGAAGGTTAAAATATTTTAAAAAGTGAGATAATCCATAACCATCACATAAGCATCTCTTCAATTGTATAATCACTCAGTACCTCCTTCTCTATCAAGAATGTGATTAAGGACATCATCATCTCCCACAAACTGAACCTCCAGCATCTTGTCTTCCTTTAATTCCAGTTTACTCATCATTGCCAACCTAAACAAAAGCAATAAAGCACTCAAAAGTGATGAAAAATTCATTTCAACAACCAAATAAACATTCACATAATACATGTATTTATATTACATTTTAAAGAGTCTCAAGTATGAAAAATATATTATGCATTATCATATTAATATGCTTTTGATAAAAGGTAAATCAACTCTTTATCTGAAAAATGGAAAGTACAGGAAGTGGTGTCTGAGAGTTGGAAAAAGCCAAATTCAATCAAGGCAACTAAAATATATTAATGGGAAAGCAATTCTTCCTATAAAGAAAGCCTTAACCAATCTACAGAATGATTAACAGTACCAGAAAGGAGGTGTTTAATACATGAGAGTTTAGAGAAGGGGCAGACAAGCAAAGAATAATGGTTTGGTAGCCTTTAGTGTCTGTTCACTATAAATAGTCCATTGGGGGAAGTCCGTGCATTTCACCGGTATACCAAACCTGGATCAAATAATCCTCAAGTACCTCCCTTTACTATTATTGCATGCTTACCAAACAACTTTACAGTTAGAAAATGGCTTTCTGGGTATCCTGGTATCTAAACAGTAAACATGTAACTTTCCAATACTGTATAGTCAGTTCTTCACTGAACAGACTTCAGAATTTGGCAAACAAAAACTTGATCAACTCCTCCCTACTCTGAAAAAATTTCATTTCAGAACTTGTAATACCAATGGCTGAAACTAAATAATGATGATCCCAACTGGCTCCCAGCTAATCAGTTTACCCAAAAAATGAATTTTTTCTCTCCTCTCTCTCTCTTATAAATCCTATTTTTGTTTTTTCTATCAATAATAGGAACTATGGACTATGTCACTCATAAGTTATTTGCATGCAGATAACTTACTAAATGCTGTCAAGTTTCCTTTTGTAACTAGCACACTTTTTTTTTTTAAGTTTATTTATTGGGGCGCCTGGGTGGCTCAGTTGTTAAGCATCTGCCTTCGGCTCAGGTCATGATCTTGAGGGTCCTGGGATCGAGCCCCGCATCAGGCTCCCTGCTCCGCAGGAAGCCTGCTTCTCCTTCTCCCACTCCCCCTGCTTGTGTTCCCTCTCTCACTGTCTCTATCTCTGTCAAATAAATAAATAAAATCTTAAAAAAAAAAGTTTATTTATTTATAATGTCTATACCCAACGTTGGGTTGAACTCACAACCAAGAGTCGTATGCTCTACCAACTGAGCCAGCCAGGCACAGCCCTCACACTTAAAAAAAAAAAAAAAAATGACAGCTTTACTTTTTTTTAAGTTTTATTTATTTAAGTAATCTCTACACCCAATGTAGGGCTCAAACTCACGACCTCGAGATTAAGAGTCATACACTCTTCCATCTAAGCCAGCCAGGTGCCCCTGGAACTAGCATACTTAAATGATTTGTCTTTATTTTCATTTACCTTTAAAAATACTACACATTCTGCAGCTGGAAAATTCAGGTAGTCACCTGCAATTATAAAAAGAACTTAGTCAAGGTCAGCTATAGGATATGAAAGCAACCAAAGAAGTTCACAAGTTTTATTTTTTTTTTTTTAAAGATTTTATTTATTTATTTGAGAGAGAGAGAGAATGAGAGATAGAAAGCATGAGAAGGAAGAGGGTCAGGGGGAGAAGCAGACTCCCTGCTGAGCAGGAAGCCCGATGCGGGACTCGATCCCGGGACTCCAGGATCATGACCTGAGCCGAAGGCAGTCGCTTAACCAACTGAGCCACCCAGGTGCCCAGAAGTTCACAAGTTTTAATAAACAAGATGAATAGATAAATGCAGCTTTTACAAAGTTATTATGATGGCATAGTAAAGGACAAAACAACCATCAGTATTTTGGCCAGGAAGTACTAGAGACTGAGAAGATCTGGACTGTGGGGGCAAGTGGCTGGAATGAGGAGGCCAACATTTGAGCACTTACTATATGCTGGACACAGTTTTGAATATTCTATACGTATTTTCATTTAACCCTCATAACAACTCTATTAAGGCTTATGTTTTGTGTATAAAGATAATACTTCATCTATAATTTATATAACCGTTGCCAGGAGAACATATCCTTTTGGGCCATCTTTCTAGTCATGATACTGCTTTCTATTATGAGGAATTTGGATGTATTAGAGAAAAAGTTTAATGCATCTACATGACATTTGTATATAATAAAGAAACTTATGATTTCTTTATAGCTGTATAAAAGCTTTTCTGAGGGGCTGTTTGTCAGGCACTATATTAGGCACTTCCATGCACAGTAGATCATTAAATCCTCAGATTCTCTGAGGTAGTTAAAATATATATAACTCCCCCAATACACAGATGAGTAAACTGAGATTAACTATTAAATTACTCATCCAAATTTATACAACTACAAAGTGTGTCAGGGCTAAAATCCAAGTCTGACTGATTCCAAAGTCCCTAATCATTCTATTACACACTTCTCCTGCCATTAAATACAAATTTGTTATCCTTTTTGTTCTTTAAAAAAGATTTATTTATTTATTTATTTTAGAGAGTGAGAGATAAAGAGTGGGGGGAGGGGGAGAAGGAGAGGGAGAAAGAGAATCTCCAGCCGACTCTCCAATGAGTGCAGAACTGGATACGGGGCTAGATCCTGCAATCCGGAGACCAGGACCTGAGCCAAAACCAAGAGTCGGACACTTAACCTACTAGCCACCCAGGCACCCCAAATCCGTTATCCTAAATGCTTGTTCTGACCTCTGGATACTATTCATAATATATCTAATCATTTTCCCACTTGGCAGTTCGAACATCCAAAGATTTCTATATTTCCAGTTCCTCTATGTTTCCAGTTCATTAAGTTAAACATGCCTAGTTCTATCAAGCATACTTTTAAAAGCATGCCCAGATTCAGTCTAATCTATATTGTTTTATTATTTATTTTTAATTTTTTTAAAGATTTTATTTATTAATGTGACAGAGAGAGACACAGCAAGCAAGGGAACACAAGCAGGGTGAGTGGGAGAGGGAGAAGCAGGCTTCTCCAAAAGATATGAAGTAGTGACAATAAGCAAATGCAATAAAACAAATAACAAACTATAATACTAATAGGCAGTCTGGATCCAGGAAAATATAAAGAAAGCAGAAAATAGGGGTGCCTGGGTGGCTCAGTCGGTTAAGCGACTGCCTTCGGCTCAGGTCATGATCCTGGAGTCCTGGGATCAAGTCCCACATCGGGCTCCCTGCTCAGCAGGGAGTCTGCTTCTCCCTCTGTCCCTTCCCCCTCTCATGTGCACTCTCTCATTCTCGCTCTCTCAAATAAATAAATAAATAGATAGATAAATAAATAAATAAAATCTTAAAAAAAAAAAAAGAAAGCAGAAAATACATCATACAAAGAATTTGGGCTTGGGGCACCTGGGTGGCTCAGTCGGTTAAGCATCTGCCTTCGCCTCAGGTCATGATCCCAGGGTCCCGGGATTGAGCCCCACATCATGCTCCCTGCTTGGCAGGAAGCTTGCTTCTCCCTCTCCCACTCCCCCTGCTTGTGTTTCCTCTCTCGCTCTCTCTGTCAAATAAATAAGATCTTTAAAAAAAAAAACAAACAATTTGGGCTCTGAGCTAACTGGCAATCAAAGCGAAAAAGGAGTAAAGCTCAGTTACATGATTCTCATGAGCAAAAGTTCAGTGGTTCCTTCGGGGAAAGATTTTCAAGAAAAATTTAAAAACAAATTCCAGACAACTGAATATTGTCCAGTATCCTTATGGTATTTTACAGAAGAACTGACTGGACAGAGGCACCCTAGCTTAATCTTGTTTGTAGTTGAATACATTTATATGTAATTTCTTTTTCTAGATATTAAGGCATCTTATTACACAGTACAGAACCACCAAACTGAAGAAACTTCTTCGAAGGCCTTGAAAGAAACCTTTCCTTCCTTCTCCAACAATTTCTGGAAAACAAAACAAAACACACAAAAAACCACTACTTAACAACACACAATAAAATGCAAATTTTTAGCGACCATCTACTCTTCAAGGCACTGTCTCTGGGTGCTTATTTTTGTTTTTTTTAAAGATTTTATTTATTTATTTGACAGAAAGAAAGAGAAAGATAGTGAGAGCAGGAACACAAGCAGGGAGAATGGGAGAGGGAGAAGCAGGCCTGCCGCTGAGCAGGGAGCCCAATGCGCCGGGGCTCGATCCCAGGACCCTCAGATCATGACCTGAGCCAAAGGCAGACGCTCAACGACTGAGCCACCCACGCATCCCCTCTGGGTGCTTATTTTTAAGTGGGACTTCTTTCAAGGAGTTAACAACAAGGCAGTTAATACAGCAGCACCAAAAGAATATTAACAGCAACACACCCTCCTTTGAGAGCAAATAAAGGATTGCTACAATTTTTAAAAACATAATCCTTTTTAAAAAAAAGGTTAAACACCAATTTTAGTATCAGATAAACCTGGGTCTTAACTCCACACTCATACCTGTGTGACTTCAGACAGAACTGTGACGATTAAACGAGATCATGTGCTTGGCATATGAAAATGCTAATTAAATGTTTCCTATCATCAGCTTCTTTAAGCTTCAACTTACCCACGTAGATCTCATGAAGTTGCAAAGCCTCAATTTTATCAATGCCACCCATTTCCTCTATCAGAAGACTCTATGTCTCCTCTAACAGAAAAGGTGCTTAGTAAATGATGAATGAATGTGTGCAGTGCCAATACACAAAGGTGTAGGGCCAGGCTATTTTTCTTCAGATTGCACCTGAACTAGAGGAGGTATAATGGTTTTATTAGGATTTTAGTTCTAAGACGAAAAGTAATGCATCCACATCCTTTTAATTTAAAAAGCTCTACCAGAAGAGCCTGGTTCATCCACATTTTACAACCAAGCATTGTCCCAGGGTGACTGTTAGTGAGCAGGATTCCAGGCGGGGATGACATCGAAGGTTCTCACTCCTGTGGTAGTTCTGGGAAGCAATCTCCTCCTCAGCCCTCACTGTGCCCGCTCCTCGCAGGTCACTCTACACTTTGGTTACAGATTTTCAGTTTTCTCTTTACAAGCACAAGGCTCTTTAAGCCGAGAAACTGATAGGTTGGTAACGCGTCCCTTGCACAGAAGGCCTATCGGTGCTGGAGAGACCGACCAACAGTGCTTCCAGAAGGAGCCTCTCACCCCAACAAGGATTTATGGACGTTGGCCGGTGCCTCGCGCCGCTTACCAGTTGGCCGCGCTCCGCCAGCCGAGAGTCCTCGGGCCCGCGGGGGCCGGGAGCAGCCTGGGGAGGGCAAAGAGGGAGGCGCAGCGGTCCAGCCCGGAGCGCCGAGGGGAAGCCCTCTCCGAGACGCGGACCCCAGCTCGGCTGCGGGGCTGGGCGCCACCGGACTCACCTCACAAACCCCGCGCTAAGCGAGAGGGGGAAGCGGGCTGCCGCGTTGTCCCACCACGCACCTCTAGGTCTCCACCAGGCGCCGCTCCCGCCTCCCCGCGCCTGCCGGACGATACCCCGCTGACTGGGAGCCGCAGGGAAGGCGGCGTGGGCCCCAGCAGGAAAGGCCAAATTCCGGCTAAGCACAGCCGGAGAGGGTCGCAGGGTAACACAGTCCCGTAGGGCAGCCCGCAGGCCGGCTGGGGGATGGGAGGCCTGCCTGCTGCACACCGAATCTCCCGCCCTGCTCAGGGGGCGGAGTCCAGAAAAGCCAATAGAAAGCGGAGTCAGCCGAGAGCGACGTCGCTGCCCGCCAGTCGGTCTCCGGCTGTCGGCCCCGCCCATCAAGAGACCTGAGGGAAACGAATCCCTAAACCCTGAGTTCTGGGCCTTTCCTGTCCTCTTTCCGTTTCCGGGGAAGGGGGAAGGAAGTGTTGGTTACACTTGGGGAAATTTGCAGCGGTGTAGTAGGTGTGTGTTAAGGTAATCTTAGAAGTCTTGATTAGTTTCTCTAGACACCTTCTTCTGAGGAAAAAGATAATGGGAATGAATCTGCGTTTGTGTTTTTTTAATTTTTTTATTTATTTGACAGAGAGCACAAGCAGGGGGAGTGGAAGAGGGAGAAGCAGGCTCCCCGCTAAGCAGGGAGCCCCATGCGGGAGTTGATCCCAGGACCCCGAGAGCATGACCTGAGCCGAAGCAGACGCTTAACTAACTGAACCACCCAGGCGCCCCTGTGTTTTGCTTTTTAAACTTTATTTCACCTATTTGGGGTGAAAGGTAGGATTCCATACATCTCAAGGGTTTGGAGTAGGGGAGAAGGGAGACATTCCTCTCTGGAAACAAGAGAATATGGAAATGGGATCAGACTGCTAAGGGGATGGAGAGACTAAGATAGAATGAATAGATGTACAAAGAGCTAATGACGAAAAGGATCGAACCTACCTGGATACAGTATTACCCACCAACAGAATACTATTTCGTTTGGATTCATTTATTCAAAACAACACTACAGAATTCCCTGTGTACCAAATAATGATAAACCATTGAGTAAGACAAACACGATCTCTGCTGTCACAGTAGATGCTATAGGGGAAGATATTGAACAGACAAGACTGAGAAAAATCCTACCATATGAGAAGTTCAGTGTTTATTGGACCACGTGGCAGAAGTATCTAAAGGACAGAAGTCAGGAACAACTTCCTTGAAGGAAGAGATGTTTAAACTGAGAGTTGAGTAGATTTAAGCCAGCCAAAGAGGAAGGGTAAAATTTTCCAGGTAGAAAGCCCAAATAAATATAGCAGGTGCATAAAGGGCCAAGAGGCAAGTGCCAAAGTTGGGTCTGTTTTGAGGGCTAGTTCGGCTCTTGGTGCACTAGTCAGAGTTGTACTAAAAGATCACTCTGGATAAAGGAGGTAAGAGTGGGAGCATAAGGAAGGAAGAGATGGAATCACCATTTTGGAAGATGTTTAGGAAATCCACTTGAGAAAGAGAAATGATGATAGCCTGGATACCTCAATATTCCATTTTGGTTGGCAGAATTTAAGAAAACAAAGGATAAAGGTAATTTTCTCTACATTGGAAATAAAGAATCTGGGGAAGGGTGAATAGAAAAAAAGACGAGGAATGAACATAGTCAACATCAATGAAGTGCTTGAGAAGTTCTTAAAAATGTGAAGATCTAGGAATACTGAATATTTAACTAATATGTTTCTATGATGTAAAATCTTCCATCTCCTCTCAGATCTACACAAAAGTCCATAGACTCAGAGGCTTTGGTTTGAGTGGTGGGTTTTGTTTTTATGTTATATTTGTGGAAAATAGAGGGAAGGAGCTGGGGAGGGGCTCCCATTTCTCTTAGTCTTTTTTTTCTAAAGATTTATTTATTTATTTGACAGAGAGAAAACAAGCAGGGGGAGCATCAGGCAGAGGGAGAGGGAGAAGCAGTCTCCCCAAAGAGCAGGGCTTTATCCCAGGACTCCAGGTCATGATCTGAGCTGAAGACAGACGCTTAAGCGACTGAGCCACCTAGGCGCCCCTCAGTCTTTCTTTGTATAGTTTAATTTATTCAGTTAACTTTGAGCACCTACCTGTATCAGGAACATAGTGCCCAGATATGTCCCTTACCATTAAGGGACTTTTTTTTAAGATTTTATTTATATGACACAGAGAGCGAGAGCAGGAACACAAGCAGGAGGAGTGGGAGAGGGAGAAGCTGGCCTCCCGCTAAGCAGGGAGCCTCCCGATGTGGGGCTCTATCCTAGGACCCCAGGATCATGACCTGAGCAGAAAGTAGACGCTTAACAACTGAGCCACCCAGGCGCCCCAGGAACTTAGATTCTTGTTGGGTAGAAAGAATCAGGTAATTTCATTACAATAAGGTGTAAGTGCAAGGATAGAATTTGCAGAGATCTACTAGGACAATGACCACTTAGTTCAGCTTAGCTAAGCAGAGGAAGGGCAGCAGAGGAAAAGCTTATCCAACTACAGATGATAGAGAATAGGGGTGGAAAAGGGATTTCAGGAAGAGAGTATGGTATTACGAACTGGGTGTGGTAGTACAAAGCAGTTTGGTGTTCATTTAAACCTTAAGTAAAAGTTAAGAATGATAGGAGATGGAATGGGGAAGTCTGAGACTGAAGAACAGAATTTATCTCTATGATGGAACCACTGAATAATTGTAACCAGGGACTGATGGGTGTTTTATATTAATCACCAATGAAGGTAAATTTGAGAGGAGCAGGGGTCTAGTTAGGAAGCTTTCAAAGCAGTCTGGATATGAAGATGAAGACAGGAGTTTGAACTGTAGTAATAAAACTGGAAAGGAAAGGATGAATTTGAAAAAAAAAAAAAAGGCAAAGTCAGCAGGATTTGGAAACTGGATATAGAGGTAAGGAAGAAGGAAAATATAAGTCCCAGGTTTCCGGCAAGGTTGTCTGGGTATCAGCTCCCCAGGGTGCTGTGAAAGATTACAGATAGAGGGAAAGAGTTTAGCTTGAGGCATCTTTACTTTGAAATCCCTTTGAAAGAGAGACATCAAATTATCCTGCAAACAGTGGATATAAGAGTTTGAAATTCATTCAAGAGATTGATAGAGATCCAGGGGTCATCAGTGTAGAGATTAAAGCCAAAGGGAGAAAAAAAGAATTTGCCTTAGGATGATGAATAAAATAAGAAATGAAGTGAGTTACCTCATCTTCTGAGACAGGCAGCAAGTAGATGTGCATAGTTGTAGATACAGTTGTTCTTTGAAGTGGGAGAAAACAGGAAATTAAAACCTTCTAGCATTATGGCCTGCCTTTGATGAAGTAAGAGCTGAGGCTCCTGAGAAAGTAGTACTTAAAGAAGCTTTGGAACAGAAGCTGAAGGGAATGAGAAAGCAAGCAGGCCAAGAAATAAAAGGACCTCAAAGTGTTGGGGGCTTAAGGTTGGGGCTAGTGAAGTTGTATTGATGCCTATAGTGTTCAGTGAACTGAGTAAGGGAATAGAAAAGGTGGAGTGTAGCACTGATATGGACAAGTCATACACACAGACACATTGGATTAATCTCTTTCTTATATTGGCATTTACTGTTTTATATATTTCTCTGGGGGAAAAATTCTTGAGTCAGTGGTTCTGGGTGGAAGAGGAAAGCTTAACTATGAATGCAAATGATTGTTACAGGATTAAAGAGAGTTTTCAGTGCTGATTGCACATGAAAATTACCTGGGGAGGGCGCCTGGGTGGCTCAGTCGTTAAGCGTCTGCCTTCGGCTCAGGTCATGATCCCAGGGTCCTGGGATCGAGTCCCACATCAGGCTCCCTGCTCAGCAGGAAGCCTGCTTCTCCCTCTCCCACTCCCCCTGCTTGTGTTCCTGCTCTCGCTGTCTCTCTCTGTCCAATAAATAAATAAAATCTTAAAAAAAAAAAAGAAAAGAAAAAGAAAATTACCTGGGGAGGTGATAAAACTGCTAGATCCCAATCCCAGAGAGCGTGAATGTGGCCTATGAATATGGTCATCAGCAATGTCCCAGATGATTTTAACGTGCAACTAGGGTTGAGAACCACCGAGCTAGGGAGAATGAAAATTTTTGTCAAATGTGAAATCACCTAGATGCTATGCATAAAACACATACTTGCTAAGGGTATGATAGGTCTAGAATGGCAGTGGCAAATGCCTCAGCAAATAATATCTACCCAGAGTTTTTAAGATACCAATTTGATTTCAATCTTGCTCAGGAGAAAGTGATTACTTCTATCTGAACACTTAGGAAAAAAAGAAAATACAGTAGTGAAATCCTATTTTATCTCCAGGATTTTCTCATACCAGGGATGATGAGGCCCTCATAAGGCACAATGTAGGGGCGCCTGGGTGGCTCAGTCGTTAAGCATCTGCCTTCAGCTCAGGTCATGATCCCAGGGTCCTGGGATCGAGCCCTGCATCGGGCTATCTGCTCAGCGGGAAGCCTGCTTCTCCCTCTCCCACTCCCCCTTATTTATCAAAATAAATAAATAAAATCTTTTTAAAAAAATAAGGCACAAATTAGTAATGAAAGATTTGGCAGCTTCTCCTTAAAAAATACATAATAATTTAAACTTTCGGAAATGAGCCTTAGAATATAATCTGCAATACAGAAAGTTTTGCTGTGTACATAAAGCCATTATTTATAATAGTTGTTAGTAAATTTCTATTGATTTTATTAGATTTTATTTATTTGAGATAGTGAGAGAGAGAGCACAAGCCGCGGGACAGAGGGAGAGGGAGAAGCGGGCTCCCCACTGAGCAGGGAGCCCGACGTGGGGCTTGATCCCAGGACCCTGGGACCACAACCCAAGCCAAAGGCAGACGCTCAACTGACTGAGCCACCCAGGTGCCCCAAATTTCTATAGATTTCTTAAAACTGATTTTCTTTGAGGAAATGGGGATATTTCCTGCTGAATATTGATTGGAGAGAATAAAAAATATTTTTGAATTGCTTTTTAAATTATACGATTCAGAACTTAAGCTTGTATTGGGTAGCATGACCTGGCCATAAAATAATTGTTTTCATTCCTAATGTGTATTAAAAAAGCATTGTTAAAGTGCCAAAACTGACTGGTCCTTCAAGAGTTATAGAAGTGAGACCCCCCCTTTTTTTTTTAAGAATTTATTTGACAGAGAGAGACAGCGAGAGAGGGAACACAAGTAGGGAGAGTGGGAGAGGGAGAAGCAGGCTTCCTGCTGAGCAGGGAGCCCGATGCGGGGCTCGATCCCAGGACCCTGGGATCATTACCTGAGCTGAAGGCAGACGTTTAACGACTGAGCCACCCAGGCGCCCCAAGCCCCACCCCTTTATGATGTAACATTTGAAGAAAACTAGGGCTTTAACTTCGGACTATTATCCATCTTACTTGGATTAGGACCCAGGGCCAGATTTAGACCTTTAGAAACCCTAAACACAGACGACTGTATTTGTACCCTCTCCTGTGTTGTTCAAAACAATATTAAATCATAAGTCAGTCCAACAAAATTCTGATTTCCTCCCAAGCTACCTGGCAACATTTTTTGCAGGGGAGGGGTGGGGGTAAGGGTCAGTAAAATATTTTTAACTTTTCTGAGAGCTTTCTCTGCTTTACTATACTCTAAACCAGGTTTTCTCAACTTAGGTTCCTCATATAAACCACAGAAAGACTATGTTTTTTCTCTTGAGAATGGTACACAATTAAGGATAGTACACAATTGGAACCATACATGGAGATAATTTATAATTGTGCATTCCTAGGTTATTAGGGCTTATCTTTCATGGGTTTAATTTGCCTATTAGTAATCTAGCTGTACTGAGATCCAATCTCCCCTTCCTTCCCATCCCCTATACTTGGCCTTGTGGGGATAGGACACGTTTACCAGTAGTTGAGAATAATCAATACTGTATGAAACAGCATCTTATGATAGTTGAGTGCACAAGTGCATGAGCCTGAGTGTTTGGTTCAATCCTAGCTGTACCACTTACAGTAAGACAGTTAAGATAATAGCTCTGTGACCTTAGACAGATGAACCTTCCTTTTCTTATTAAAGGAGAATAATGGTACTTATCGGAGACTATTGTATTATTGAATTATTGCATAAAGTGGTTAGAATGGTGCTTGGGATGTCCTAGAACCCAGTAAATGTTATTGTTTAATTCAGATAAGACGACTCTCTGGACCATAAATTGTGACCTTGACCACAGTTGTATATGTTAGCAGGACAGTGTCTCTACTATCTTAATATTTACTATTTTATTACAATACCTTAAAGTGGATTTTCCCTTTGTATTTGCCCTCTATTTTCTAAGGTTTTCAAAATGAACAAATATTACATTTTTAATAAAAGGAAAAAATGGAAACTTCAAAAAATTCAAACTGGTGAATCTGATCCTAACTAATGCACATCCAGAGTCAAGGCAAAAACAAATTAAGCCAGGCTTCATGAGTTGCCTTAAGCCATTCTCTTCTGGAACTGCTAATCTTTATCAGCAATTTTGGATCAAGACATAATAAAAAGATATTTTAAAAAATGCATGACTCTGAGAAACAAACTGAGGGTTCTAGGGGAGGGGGGTGGGGGGATGGGTTAGCCTGGTGATGGGTATTAAAGAGGGCACATATTGAATGGAGCACTGGGTGTTATACGCAAACAATGAATCATGGAACACTACATCAAAAACTAATGAGGTAAGGTATGGTGATTAACAACATAATAAAATTTTTTAAAAATGCATTTTATATTGCTTGGATCTGAAATAAAAGGGAGAATAAAGCCTTGGTCCATAAAAAGGAATAATAGCTATGGGGGCGGGGGAAGGCCTGAGACTTTTCTAGAAAGTACATGTAAAGAAAAGAAAAGAGGGCCTGGGGCTACGGTCTTCATTCAACCCATATTCTAAGAGAAGACTAAAGTATATCTTTAGAAAACACAATGTGGGAAAGACCAAAAAGTTTACTGACTAGAGAACTAACTACTGGTAAGAGTACAGGGAAACAGGCACTTTCATCCATTGCTGAAGAGAGTGTAAATGACAGTAGTAATGCTGGCTCCTCTTTATAAGGATCTTAGGAGAGAAAATTTTCTAACATTTCAGTTTTAGAAACAGTTGTGCTTCACCTGAGAAACTGATTTGTTTTATATTAAGGATTCTGAAGGTCATGTAATTAATCTCTTTACATTTGGCTGTTTTAAAGTTCAGAGATAAATTTGTATCTCAACAGTAACATACAGAAACGTATGGCACATATTTTATGTATTAATTTCACTTCTGCCTTCATGTTATTTATTATTTTATGGTAGTATGTGTAATTTTATATACAGCTTTAATTAGTTCTATGATTGCCTTAATAGGGTTCCTGTAAATAAAAAGTTCAGACATACATAAGTAAAATGGCATGCTTTGAAAAAAAAATACAACGAAGGGCTGTATAAAATTTAGGTAAGATATAAAATTAACTGAAGGGAATCCGGTCAAAAGCCAAATAAAGCTGTATTTTTATACTGTACAAAAGAAAATTTACATTCTTAATGTAACTAGATACATCTAGGGGAAAATTACACATCTCTCAAGAAACACAATATTTAACATCTTAGATATGTTTCTGCATTGCAGACTGATAATGAATTTTATACATCTTTATTTACAATAAATTAAAATAGTTTTTCATCTCTGGCAGATATTTACAAGGTCAACAGTGACTATGTTTCACATTTCAACAATCAACAGCATTAACCAATTCAGTAAGACAGTTAAGATAATGGCTTACATGCACCAATAAATATGATCTTAAATGTGCGTTTTTTTCTTCAGCTCTGAAAAAATGAAAGTTTTCACTAGTCCTAGGTTGAAGGGACGTCAGTCAATAGGAATATTTTCTTCATGCCTATCCTATTTAAATTTTCACCAGCACGATTCTCTGAATACTTGGGAAATTTATACCAAGCTGCAGGTTGATGCTGGTCTAAAAAAAAGAGCTGATCTATACATTCCATATCCTTTTATGAAGCAAACATGTGAAAGTGGGCTATCTCCTGTTTACCTGTGACAGAGATCAGACTACATAATGCTATAACAAAAACCGTCAGAAATTGTAACTAAGAAGAGCCAAATTATTAATGAGAAAAATAATGGGAAAATAATCTTTGCACCAAAAAAAAGATTTCTCTTAACCAGTTACAATGAATATAAAGTCAGCATAATTTTTAGAATGAGAATCAAAAAGATTCACTGTAAAGTAGCTGAACTTATTACAAATATTTATTTATTCATTTTTTAATAGATTTTAAGTAATCTCTACACCCAACATGGGGTTCGAACTTACAACATACAAGAGTCGCATGCTCTAAGGACCGAGCCAGCCAGGCACCCCACAAATATTTTTAAACAACACATGGAACATTGAGCTTATCTCTCAATTCAGTCTGGATGATAAAACTTAAAAAAAAAAAAAATTCACAACCTACATTAGTTAATTGTTAGCCAATCTTCTCTTTCCAAGATAGCTGATCAATACATTCATTACCTTTTAACTACCACCTGATATGAAAAAAAATACACAAAACCTGTTTGCAACATTAGTTAATATACATTTTGTGTTTTCCCAAAGAAATCGTTAAAGTAAATCCATTAGATTTTATTGGTCTATACATTTAAAAAATGAGTATTTTAGCTGTTTTCTGCAAAGAAAAAAATACCCAGAGTAATCATGTACATAAGTTATATTAAAACATACCATTTTAGCCAATATCATACTTACTGGAAATAATTGCCATTACTTAAGAGGTGCATTTCCATTAACACCCCCCTCAATTTTATTTTTTAAAAATCCATGATATCATACAATATACCAATTTTAGGAGTTTCCCCTCTTTTTTATTCAATACTGAGAAGTAGAATCCTTAATTTGAGTTAAGGAGACATGAAAATGTGCCATTAAGGAATAATATTTGGCCTTCTTAACTGGTACTTTTGTTGGAGGTATAAAATGTTGACATAAGAAAACCTCAAATGGAATCCTGTAGGAACTGTATACCTATGTTGCAGATCAAAGAATCTTATAGTATTTATTTCCCCCAGGGCTAGAAAGCAATTCTTTATGGTAAAGGGACCTCATTCCTTCACAGTTAGGAACTTTAAAAATTCTATTTGGTTGAGACATTTTCTTTGGTAAATTTTATAATCAACAAAGTTGTAAAGAATTTCCTCTGATACAATTAACACTGACCTGTTGACACTCAAATACAGCAAACCAGTTTGATATCAATTCTGTAGTTGCAGATGGATTGTCCAATTCATTTCTCTTTCAAAATAAAAGAATTTCCTTATTGAACCTACCTCCAGATACACAATTATTAAAAAAAGACTCATATATACTGTAAGCTACACTTAATTCTATCTTTTTGTAAAATCTTTAAGTCTAATAGCATAATAGCAGACATATGAATGTGCCTTAAATTGTAAACATTTTCTCAAGATCCAAAGTAAAACATAGAACCTACATTTCTGTACTATGCTGCCAGTTATTTCACATCATTCCCAGCTTTCTGCTAACTTCTATCTGTTTGCTCTTGTGTATATTTCTCATGTGACTAGTGGTTAAGAAATACTGAAGCGATTGAAGTTTCCAAAAGTCTGTAGTTGTGTGGACAGGTTTAGAAGCAATGTGCCTATACGGGTAGGGGAAGGTTGGGTGATGAGGACTCCTCTAATTCTAATAGCAGGATCACCATACAGATTTCTGGCACTGCCAAAAATCTAATATAGTTTAAGTGCACATTGGTTGACATTATGAATATTACTATCCTATGTATATTCAGTGCCAATATGATATACCCATTAGGTACACACACAATGCAGGTAATACTAAAATCTATGCCTTATAGTAGCAACATGACCACCCTGGAAATGGAAAATTGTACCAGTCTGGGGACTCATAACTTTATTAGCACTGTTAACAATTTTACACTGCATTCCATCTTATAATCTGGCAAATATTCTAATTTTTGAGAGTTTATCAATTTCTAGTAGGTTTTCAAATAACTTGTTTCTAGAAAGCACTTTAAAAAAATTAAAGTATTACAAATAAGTGTCTCAACCAACTTAGTGGTTTGAAACATGACAATAATCATTCAGTTTCAAAGATAAAAAGTTTCATATTCAGACTTTAATACAGCCATAGTATAGAAAAGTTGCTCTAAAATTCTTAGATTTTCTGACCACTGGTATGACCTATTAAACATTTTTAACCTGAAAAACAAATACATAACTGAAATACTGATTAAAACAAAAACTTACTTTGTAATCCAATATCAGAAATGGAGAGCTCCTCCTTGCCAGTGTTTATATAAACAGTATACTACCCCCTAACAACAGATACTAATTTTTTAAATTTACAAATGAACATGCAGAGAATTAAATAAGACAACTGACTTGTCAACTAAAGTACTCAAAAATGGACCCATAGAAACCTCACAAAGTGAGGTAGCAGAAACACCCCACTTCATTAAAATACTCACAAAAATAGTGCAAAAAAAAATTCTGAAAGAAATATTCTCAGTATTCCAGTGTCTAATAAATAGTTACAATTAATTTAAAGCTACTAAGTGGAATTTGAGAATATACATTGGAAATATTGAGCTTATATAGCTGAGACTACCGCATTTAAGACATTTTATATGGTATATACACTTTAAATGACATAATGGTCACCATTCCATTATGGAATCAAAGCTTCACTCTATAAACTGTTATCAACCACATAAGGAAATATTGCTTGTTATCTATCTATTCTAAAGCACAAGGTTCAATTTTTTTCAACATTAGAAATCAATGGAATAAAATTTATTTAATCTTTACTTTGCAAATACTCCATTGTGCAACA
This sequence comes from Callorhinus ursinus, assembly GCF_003265705.2. Taxonomy (NCBI): domain Eukaryota; kingdom Metazoa; phylum Chordata; class Mammalia; order Carnivora; family Otariidae; genus Callorhinus; species Callorhinus ursinus. Next base: position 32,736,964 of record NW_027397064.1, on the reverse strand, counting down.
CAATTAACTTGCTACCTAGGTGACTGTGAAAGCTGGCGGATTCAGTTACTTTAAAATAGCTAGAAACACTGATCAAAGCCATTTCTTTGGGTTTATTTTTGCATTTAAATAAATCCCCAGAAATATAATCAACTACAAAATGGCAGCATACAACTGTTATGTGGCAGAAAATAGTAAGGCATAAATTAGAATAAGAAAAATGTATCTATCCTTACATCTGTGGTATAGATACCTACATTTCCAACACTTCCCCATCTATGTTTATTACTCTACATTTTTTCTGGATTAAGTACTTTTTTTAATGTGCTGTATTCACCAACTACTAGACCAGAACTGTAAAGAAACTGCAGAAATGGAGAGTGTTACGTACCACATTTACCATAGTATGAGTACAGGGAGGCAGTGGGGTGTTAATATGCATTTGACGGGAGACAGGAGTTATATTCTGGCTCTGCTTCTTAGTTATGTGACTTTGATCATGTCACAACCTTTTGAGCCTCAGTTTCCTGAGGATAGATATTTGGGGAGGGGGCACTGCGTGACTAGCTAGATTATTTATGGGGTCTTGTATAGCACAAAAATTCTGACTCTATAATAAACAGGCACAGAAGAGTAACTGGGAGAGTAAGAGTGGTGGCAGAGGTCAGGATTTTAAATTATACACTTCTCCCTCTAGCTTCTCAAAATATTTTTATATTTAAAAATCTTACTGCTAAGTTAGCTTTTCACACTCTACATTTTAGGTTGATTTCTAGTAACATAATTTAAAATTAATATAATAGAGAAGAGTTACCAAACGCTTCAGATATTTCTTTGTATTTCTTAATCCAACCTGGCATAGATGGCATCAATCCAATTGATTTATTATAGAAAACAAATATTTTCTCTGTAATGAGCTTTTCCAGAGGGAAAGACCTTTTCTTATGAAAGGTAATAAGTATAAAACAACAGGTTGTTAAAGAATAAAGTATGAATATTGCTGGTATATATTTGTAACAGCTGTTGTATATCTGAAAACTATTTTGAATTAAATGACAATAATGCAAATAAATATTAAAAAATCTTAGAAAATTTGACTTATGATTTATTAAGCTAAATTTTAATTATATCTTGCACAGGAAATCTGTTCTAAGACCCTGAATGCACAGTTTGAGCTAAATGAAATGTTTCTTCATTAAGGCCAAATCACATAACTTAAAAGAACAAAATGTTACAGGGTTATGAAACATTAATGGGTATGTATACATACAGAATATGTATGTATATACACACAGATAAATGAAATCCTCTAACTTCCAAAACCAACTTTTCAAGATTTTTAACAAAAGGGAGATTTATTATATTTATTACAGCTTTTGCTGTAATTTGGTATTTGGGTTTTTTTTTGGGTTTTGTGTGTGCTTTAACTAAGTCATGCTAGATTTAAATGCCAATAAACACACAACCTGTTGAATTCAAAACAACCTGCCAGCCTCCTAAATGAACCAGGCATTTCTGCCATAAAGTGAATGACCTCCAGCCATGGCCAAGATTTTATCCCTTGGTAAGAACAATGCTCTTTTCTTTCCCTACCTGAAACTTTGCTTTCCTTGGTATGTTATAGATCTCTAGACCTCATTTATTTTGGCTGCTTTCAAACTCATTTATCTGACATCCCTTAAATTAAAAGGGACATCTAACATATGTCTTTGTGATATATACATATACACACCACACACGCACACCCAATACATTTCTATTTATAAACTTTTACTTTTATCCCAGACTTTGGCAATGTTCTAGTAGTAGTACTAGTTGTACCAGTTCAGGTTCTAGTTTTCCATTTTCTATGAGCTGAGAAGTGTTACAGACCACCAAATTCAAACAAGCATCTCATTGTTCTTATAAAGATTCTAAAGAAAATCCCCTCCAAAACAAAACAAACCCTCTTACAATAAAATAAGAGGAGGAGTGGGGAGGTTTTCAGATGTGGAAAAAAACAAGAGGCATTTTTCTGGTTACTTTATTTATCAAAATCTATTGTGATTTTAATTGATAGAGATAATATTTTAAACTTTGTTAATTAGAATACTTGCTTTCTATAAATTCAGTATATTTTTCTTTCACAATAAAATAAAAATGTCTAAATGTACAAAGTACTAATATCTCTGATGTATTTTGTGGAAAGATAACGCATAGCAGTTCAAGTCACAATACACTGATTTCCAAAAACTAATATATTTTCTTTTTTTTCAATCAAGCATTAGAGCCTGAGACCCAAAAGAACTTATACTGAAATCTTACCCAACCAAATCAGAACTAAAAAATTTTTTTTTACTAATAATGCGTTTTTGTAGCCTCTTAGCAGTTACCAAATGCTACTCACATACATTCAACATCTAGCTTACTGGCATGATTTCAGAGTTTTATAAAAATGAGAAACTTTTGCAGATATATGATTAGAAGGTACACAAATTGCATTACATTAAACACAAAGGCAGTGTGGTCCTTGTAGGAGAAATCAAGTCAGTACCCCCTGGTAGAAATGTTCTATAAAAATGTGTCATGTTGAAGCATCAGTGTTTTCAGCCAATTATCTGTCCCTGATGTATTTCCTTGGAGTATATGATCTATCAGGACTTCAGGTTTCTTAATCCAAAATATCTGACTGAATTTAGGTACATCTAGAAAGCAGCTGAAAGGGTTTCTCCAATAGTCTAACATCACAGAAAGTGGGTTGAGAAATCCCTCTCTTTACCTGAAGACGTACTTGTTCTACTTCAGTCATCATCAGCTCACAAAGGAAAAGAAAAAAACCTATCAAAACTTCCCCTCACACACACAGTCCCACACAAGCTAAACAAAAACCGCCCCCTCCCCCCCACAAAACCCCAGCACCAAAGTGTCGATCATTCCTGGGAAATAGAACATGCCCCTTGGATTCTCTGATTTGTTAGTTGTTTAAACTTTAAGGACAGAAATGACCTATGTCCTTGTGGGGAGGAGGGAAGACATGTTAATAATGACTGTAGAGCCATTGAGAAAGTGCATTATCAATTACACAAACAACTTTGAGCCCTGCCCTCCAAAGGAGGGGGCCACAACTTGATTTAAATGCCTCAGTAACTGAACATTTGTGTCCTTGAAATAAAGGAGATGGGGGGGAAAAGAACCACCCTATTTTAATGGAAAAGTGCAGCAGTCTACCACCTTCCCCCATGCTTCTCAAGAAAATGATTGCACAGACTCAGAGAAGTCCAAAGTCATAGCAGAATCTCTGAGGCACTCCTGGTTAAAAGAGAAAAAAATATGATCCAGTAATCTCCATAGTTCTATAGATTATGAGAACAAACCCGTTTTTTTTTTAAAAAAAACAAAAGCCAAAGAATCATTTCATAGGGATCATATACACCATTTCCTCTAACATATCCTCAGTCTCACAGTGTTGAAATGGGACCGATCAGCCTACGATGGATTGCACATCACCCAAGGAGAAAGGAAGGCATGGAAAATGCATACATTTTATACTGCTTCACAAACACATTTACAAGGAATAAGGTGAAGAGAAGATATAGGAAGGAGGAAAAAGAAAACCTTATTGCTGTTTCCATACAAAATACAGTATGAAGATACCTAAACTAAATCAAATCTGATTACGATGACCAATATTTTCACAATGTGGGATGAAGTGTCTTCTTATACAATGAAATGTTCAGTTTAAAGGGTAAGCAGAAAGATAAGAGAGGATGTCAGAACTACACCTGGGATATTAGCTGCATATTGAAACTTGGGGATCGAGACTGCTTGGTTAAGGGAGCTCCTGGGCTGAGGAGCTCTTTACCTTCTCCAGCTTGACCTAGCCGGTCTTCCTGTAGACTGATAGTTGAGTATCGATTAACATTGTTAGCTGCTAAATTAGTAACTCCCTCAGTGCCAACCCCAATGCTGGTACTTGCTTGACTGCCATTTACATAGTCAAATGATTTGCTTGAGGAAGCACTGGCTGTCCGGATTAGACTTATACTATTGGTTTTTGGCACCACCTGGCCAGCAGGCAGGCTCAGGTGTTTCTTCATCGGTGTCAGCTCAATTGAATCTACACTAAGATCAGTTGGTTGCTGTACATACTGCCTGCGAATGACTGAATCTCGAGGGCTCTCACTGGATTTGATGACAGAGGCTGTTTCTTTATCCTTAGCTGAACGCCCAGTTGCTACTTTCCTTAAGCTTCCCCTCTGAGAAGAGGAGGATGGTTTGGTCCCAATTGGCTGACTGCTGAGGGAAGCCCCTGATGAAAATCCTTCATCTGCATCATTTAGGTTTACCGACTCTTCTCCATTTACACCCTCAGCACCTAAAAAACAAATCAGACAGACTCAGCAATAGCTAAATTAAAAAAGAAGGAACTGTGAATAAAAACTCAACTGACCTTATCTCTTGGGTAATGTTTGCTGCAGTTTGGCAATGGCCCTGTTGTCAACGCTTCCCCTAAGTAATTTAGGGGAAGAAAGCTTAATCTACACAGAATTCTAATGTTATTCACTGTGTTCGTTCAGCTTTCATTAGTCCAGCTTCTGTAAGACTATCCACAAACAAACTTAGTATCTCAATATTTAGGCCTATAAAACAACTTTAGGTAAAATACATTTCATTACAAATCTTTATAATATACCCTTGTCTATTTGAGGTGATCATATCTGTTTAAAAAAAAAACAAAAATTTTTCCTCATATCTTCCTTAGCCCACCATAAAACAGACTGTACAAAAGAGACTCCCTTCTGATTGCAGTCACCCAGAATAATGCCAAATTCATTATCCCTACAAGCCAAACCCTTTTTAAGGGCAGTACAATTTTACATTAACTCAACAGCTAAGTGCTTCTACATGGCTTTAAAACGTTTAACGTGGAATTACTTTATTTTCTTACTCAAAAAACTGTACATTGTTTCCAGTAATTTCATACTTATATTTTGTCTTATGGGGATATCTACTCACTGGTTTCCGTATTTTCTTGACCAATTAATGTGAAGAAAATATTTGATTATCAGAAAGTAACTAGTAGGGATAATTAAGAAGGATTTTTACTCTCTATATTATGTAGCTGTAATAATTTAGATTTTTCATCTTGAGATGTATTATTGTCATAATCACAAAATACTACGATGTCCCATTATGTTTTCTGCAGAAACTGCAGTTAATGAGATAATCCTTATCTTGGGATTTTTGTTAGAAGGGGAAAAGCTTATCTAATATATTCAATTTGAGTTTTCCAGAAAGCCTAATTCTCTTACTGAAAGTATGATCAACTCTCTCGGAAAGTAATATATTTGCTTCTTTTGAAACGAAAGTTTCAAACGAAAGTTTGCTACATTATTATGTATGTTTGCCAGACTGCATGAAAGTTTAATCTGAATCTACATACAGATATCAACATTACAGTTAAGGTAAAATATTAGGAAAGAATTTCTAAACAAATATTACTTTGAGATACAGGTTATCTAAGTAAAATATACATAAAATATTTAAACACAATCTTTATTTAACATAGTACTTGGAAAAATAAAAAATATTTTCTTAGATATATTTTCTCATATGGATTAGTTATTTCCTTGCTTCAAAAGAAGAATGAAATAGGCTATCTTTAAAGCAAAATGCATGTTATTACATCTAGCAGTTTAATAATCTTCAACCATCATGCAAAGCCATATGAAAATGCAGCTGACACCACTTCTCTCAACCCCTTCTTCAAAATAGTATATAATGTAACTCAAAATGAAACTTTAAATTATATTCATATGGTATCATCTTAGCAATTTACTTACAGTTACTATAAAGAACTCCGAAATGCCCAAGAAAAGATATTTACTGGTCCACAATTGGTATCAGTAATATAAAACTGGAGTGAATAGAAATGTATCATCAGATATAGATCTATATATACTGAGGAAAGGAGACTGAGAGACTTAGTGCTAGTGTCTAAATCTTGCCTCATGCAGGTCTGATGCCCAAGCAATATGGCCATAAAAGAGATGATAACATAAAAGCCACCATGCAAGAGAATCTACTGATATTTTATATACTAAGAAATGTTGTTTCAATACAGTGGGACACTGACTATACTTTAAATACAGGCGATGTCCTCAGGTTAGCAATAATTTTAAATCCAACTTTAAAAGTCACAAACAAAACGTTACTTGACCATCAGGGTAAGGGTAGGTGATGCGCTTATATTCTCCCTTCAATTTCAACATAAAACAAATATAATTTTAACTGTAAACTGATTTAAAACCATCATACTAGAAAATTCTTTTAATAGGCCACATATTAATGTCAATACAAAAGCTCCAGGTGACTTCAGATTTACTAAAACTTTTCATAGGTTTTAGTAATTTCCTTCCATTTAAAAATCCTTAAGGAATCAACTTTTTTCCTTTCTAATTTTCTCCCTGGGTGATACTACTTCTCATGATCTATAGGGAAGATAACCAAAAAGGATCTTTAATGAACTTACTTTGATTCTTTATAAAGATTTATTTATTTGAGAGAGAGAGAGTGCAAGTGGAGGGAGAGGCAGAAGGAGAGGGAGACAAGCAGACCCCCCACTAAATGGGGAGCCTGATACAGAGCTTGTGCCCAGGACCTTGAGATCATGACCTGAGCCAAAATCAGGAGTCAGGTGCTCAACCGACTGAGCCACCACACACCCCTTTAATGAACTTTTCTATTCAGTCTGCCTTTCCTTATAAATTTGGCTCCTACTAATACTGATTTAATGATACAATTAATCCAGATTAAAAGTCAAAGTAATTTTTGAGAAATTTCAAACACACTGATGGAACTTATTCCTCTTTCCTTGTGGTGATACCCCACGCTCACAAACTGAAATTTTTACCAGTGATAAGAGATATTAAAATGTGATATTTTACTATTAGATATTTTATTTATTTTTTTAAGGATTTTATTTTTAAGTGATCTCTACACCCAATGTGGGGCTTGAACTCACAACCCCGAGATCAAGAGTTGCATGCTCTACCAACTGAGACAGCCAGGCACCCCTTAATAGGATATTTTAAAAGAACTACTATTTTGGTTCCTTTTTCAAAGTGTATGACTTCTGATGAACTGGAAGAAATGTTTCAACCTAATCCCACACTCTAGAATTTTATTAAGTCTTAATTATCATAACACAGTACTACATTTAGCACAAATAATCCAACATTCTAACAATGGTGGTAGATATATCAAGTGGCTCGTTTAGTCATTAGGAATGTTGAGAAACAGGCTGTTATTCAATTTAGGCCAACTCTGGGTTTGACATCTATTCACATACTTATGTTTTATGCCTTTTAACTATCTCAGGGATAACATAAAGAGATAGACAATAAAAAGTGAAGGCTACATCATTCACAGGATCTCTGTAAAACAGCACCAACTCCTTTGGGTCCCTAGATCATGCACATGCAACATTGATAAATGAAGTTAAGGTCAATGTGAACAAATGGGCAGAAGGTAGATTTAGATTCTTACTGAGCATGCTCAAATTTCTAATGCACCAAAGAGCAAGAGACTTCCTTAAGGTGTAAGGTAACTGCTTCATACATGTTTGGTCTTAAGTAAAAATATATAATCTATTTTAAAACTATTTGCTGTATTTTATTAATTAGTTTAAAGGTTCCACAGTAACAATACATTAAAAAATGAAAAACTATTAGGCTACAGTTCCCTCTTTCACAAAGTCAACTCCTATGGGCATCACATGTAAAAACAGCAAATAAACAGTTTTCTATTGGAGAGAAGTGTTCTTTTACAGGTGGTGGTGGTGGTGGTGGTGGTGGTGGTGATTTGGGGGGTAAAAAAATTCTCATTTTGAGATACCTACATTGTAGAAACAAGGATCTACTAGGATACCTGAACTCTAATACATTTCAACTCTGAGAGCTACAGAAGACAATGATTATTTACAATAAATGATAAAATGTAGTGTGGACCAGTACAGCATATTTATAGAGGAAAGAGGCTAGTAGTTCACTAGTTAGACCCAAGTAACCCAAGACCCAAAAATAACCCACAGATTATAAAAAGTGATAAATACTGGTTTACTCTGTCAAAGAGGTAAGAAATACTTGTTAACTGACCAACCTGGAATTAGAGATAAATCGGCCAGCTCCACTTTAATCATATTTCTCAAAGATAACGTATTTATGCTTTAAAACTTTCTTCACATATTTTTAAGGAATAAATTATTATATAAATGAAATCAATTTATATTGACTAAAAGGCTCATGTCCATTGGGTGCATTTTTCCTTTCCTAATATTAGAATAAACATGCTCAGTAATGAAAAAATCCCAAGCATTTGCAGACCTTTTGGAGAGAGGCCCCTGCCTTGTTAGTAGCCATGCCAAGCTGTTCTTTGATTACACAGAATGCAGACTCTAGGCCAGCACAAATGGTAACTAAAGATTGTACCTGACCTGGTGCTAGGCATATGGGGAGGTGTGCTTTGCAAGGAGGAGCTAATACACCCTGGGATAGTGGAAACACACACTAGAATGAAAAGATGTTCTGCTTGGGGACAGAGAGCCAGGATCCTTCTCCAGCAACTGCCTCACTGACTTCTGCCTCCTCATCTCTGTCCTACCCTCTGTTGTGGCTGCTGCTGAGTTGGGCTCCGGTGAGCCGTGCTCAGGGGTCCTGCGCACCAGCACCTCCCCCTCTTGAACACGTTTGATCCCTAGGTCAGTGGAGCCGTGTTGGATCGGGGAGCCAGGAATACTCGAGTCAGCCTCGTTTGAGAAGTCAAAGCCATCTGGGATTCAACATATAAAATTTTAGTGCTTTTGTGCTGCTCTATTCTTTTCTGAGCATTTTGACCCAGGCAGATAAGAGAATGTATATATGGATATGATAAAAACACAAAGACTATTTATATAGTTACATGTGTGTGCACAGCATCCACACACATAAGGCGGCAGATGAACAATGTGAGGTTTGCAAATGAATAGCACAGGAAAATAGGGATCATTAAAGTGGCAATTAATATATCTCAGGCAAGACAGCTTGACTATTCAAGTACCATATGCCTATGAAATACTGCTGGATTCAGCACCTCCAAAAAAAGGAAAAGCAAAGATAAAAATTGAAAATACAATAATCAACTTTTTTATGGATAGCTTGTATTTCACCATTGGTTTGGTCAGTTATATAATTTTTTCCCACAGTGCTCATACATGCACCTTTTTTCCCATCCTATTCTTATTACTAGTTCAAAAAAAAGACAAAAATTAACTTGATCTTATTTTTTGCTTTAACATTCATACAGCAGTCTAAATAATATCTTTCTACTTTATAAAAAAATATTTTTTATCAAAATAAATTCAGGCATTTACACATTTCTAGTGCTATATTTAAAAACTAAATAATTTTAATTACATAGAGTACAAAATATCATGTGTTAACCTAGTCTATAGAAACAGTGATAAATTTGCTAGAATCCATGAATGAGCAATAGGAATTTTATACTCACCTTCTCTCCTCCATCTATGACGACGGATTGAAGCTGTTGTAATCGCTGTCCGAGAAATCCTCGGCACTGTTGGAGTGACTTCCACTTTAAGTACTTTCTGGCCTTCTTGTGAAGAATCAGGAGCATCAAATGGTAATGAGTTTTTCATGGCATTGGCAACCTAAAATGATAATATAAAGTCTACACATATTTACACCGAGTATATAATTTATGCTTATTTTACACTTCACATTTCCATAATTTTTTGAATATGTATATGAAGTGGTACTATAAAATATGAAAGTACACAATGTGTCAAAAAAGTTTGTACCTCGGGGTGCCTGGGTGGCTCAGTTCGTTAAGCAACTGCCTTCGGCTCAGGTCATGGTCCTGGAGGCCCGGGATTGAGTCCCGCATCGGGCTCCCTGCTCAGCAGGGAGTCTGCTTCTCCCTCTGACCCTCCCCCCCTCATGCTCATTCTATCTCATTCTCTCTCTCAAATAAATAAATAAAATCTTAAAAAAAAAAAAAGTTTGTACCTCCACTGTTCTGTTGGTTTTTTTTATGGGTGAGCAGAGGGGGAGGAAGAGAGAGAATATTAAGCAGGCTCCATGCCCAGCGTGTGAGCCTGACACAGGGCTCAATCTTACAACCCTGATGCCCTGAGCCAAAATCAAGAATTGGACGCTTAACCAACTGAGCCACCCAGGCACCCCTGTTCTGTATTCCTTTAGGCAGGCTTCTGAAATGAGAATTTACTTTTAAAATGTGAGTTGCATACCCCACAGATTCCTTAAAGTTGTTCACTTTCAAAGAGAAATGGCATTCCAAAGAAAGAAAAATTGTCTAACATTTGAACCCTGTTAAAGAAAATTTAGAAGTTTCTGATTCTTCAGATGAAAAATAACATGCAAAATTTCATTTCTCATAAAAAAAAAAATTAGCCTTCTTTCCACTCCTTTGTTTTCTTAAGGAGAAATTTTCCCTAAACATGTCTGGCATTTTGTCCCACCACTTTCTGTTCCCTCCACAAAAAGAGGAAAATATCTGGCTGGCGAGTAATTATCAACAACTGGTGCATGTTTCTTAATTGGGTAGTGCTAATCTAGCAAAGATCCTGAGCTAGAGAACTGTCTTTCTCATCTCCACTTGGAAAGGACGAGTAAAATGCAGCAACCTGGACAAGTGTGCCAGCTCTGCCAACTCAAACTTCTCCAGGGGGCTGTTCCAACATCTAGACCAAGGGGCGGGGAGGTAAGTCTTTCAATTTAGCTTTTATCAGGAATAAAGATGATGCCTGTTTCTCTACCTGTCAACTGTTCTGTTTATCACCTGGCTCTAGATTTTTTTTTTTTTTTTTTTTTAAAGATTTTTCATTTATTTATTTGACAGAGAGAGACACAGCGAGAGAGGGAACACAAGCAGGGGGAGTGGGAGAGGGAGAAGCAGGCCTCCCGCCGAGCAGGGAGCCCGACGCGGGGCTCGATCCCAGGACCCTGGGACCATGACCTGAGCCGAAGGCAGACGCTTAACGACTGAGCCACCCAGGCGCCCCGGCTCTAGATTTTAATAAAGAAAAGGAGTGTTGTTTGTTGGATCCCTCAAAGACCCTGCACAACAAAAGACTGCTCTAGGCTAGAGATTCTCTTTACCTATATTACCTTGGAAATGCCATCTCTACTTAATTTGTAAGACTGTTACAAGGAGAAAAGTATGAATTTAAAGAGTCTCACAAATACACAGTATTATTATGATGATGTAATTATTTTATCTTGTTTTCCATTTGTTTTAATATAACCCTTAGAGTAAAATTAGTCATGCTGACATGAGAAAAAATGGAAATTCAAATAGCAAAGAATTACTGTAAATGTTACCTCAATAAATTTATAGTTAGCTTAAAATATAAAATATAATACAAAGAAAATGGCCTTAAAACTTGTACTCTTGGGGCACCTGGGTGGCACAGTCAGTTGAATGCCCGACTCTTGGTTTTAGCTCAGGTTGCAATTTCGGGGTCATGAGATCGAGCCCTACGTTGCACTCTGCACTCAGCACAGAGTCTGCTGAGAATCTATCTCCCTCTCCCTCTGACCCTCCCACTTGTGCTATCTCTTTCTCTCTAAAATAAGTGAATAAATCCTTAAAAAAACTGTAAGCTAATATAATTGCAATTAAAATCTACAATATGAAATACGTATCTGTCAAATAAATCTGATTAAAAAACTGTACTCAAAGTGTTACAAGCAAAAAAACATAAATGTTCTTTTTTTTTTGACAGAGAAAGAGAGAGATCACAAGTAGGCAGATAGGCAGGCAGAGGGAGAGGGAGAAGCAGGCTCCCTGCTAAGCATGGAGCCCGATGTGGAGCTCGATCCCAGGACCCTGGGATCATGACCTGAGCCAAAGGCAGATGCTCAACCTAATGAGCCACCCAGGCGCCCCCAAAACCAAAAATACTCTTAAAATACCATTATAACACTACAAAAAGCTTAGAAGACATAAAAATTGCAAAGAAAAACCATCCAGTTGAACCACCTAGATAACCATTAGCATTTGTATGTTGCTTCAGTCTTGTCCAGATTAAAAAATAGTTGTATACTGCTTGACCACTTAACATAAGCCAGCATTTTCCTTTAGTATAAATTTTTGAATATATAATTTTCATCAAGTAAACACAAACTTAATCATTCTCTGCTGTGAAACACCTTTTGTTTTGATTCCTCTATAATTAGAAATAACACCAATGTTGTGCTTATAATACATTAAAAAAATTCAAAATAATTTTCTGGGATGTGTTGCTACACATGGATGGTGGGTAAAGAAAACAAACACACATTACTGAACTGCTTCTGCAAAAGGATGTTCAGAGTTGTGTTATACTGCTACTAGTAATGGAAAGATTTTTTAGAAATACATTTATTTTTTAGAAATATATTTATTTTGTGGAAGAGTATAAAATCTTTTTATATAGAATACAATATTAATTGGCTTTCTTGTCATGCCTGTTGAGAATCTTTTTCTCAGTTTGTGCAATACATATTAATTTTGTTTTAAAAAAACCGGAGGTTTAGAATTTAGATACTCATATGGTCAAAAAAAGGAGCCCAACCTTTTTTTAGTGACTTGTCCCATCACTTAAGCTTAGAAAATCCTTCCATCTCTAGAAATTTGAATAAATGTTTCTAACCTTTCCCTCTTTCTTTAAGGATTTCAAAACATTTAATTATTTATCTGAACTTTATTTTGATATGTGGTAGTAGAGGATCCAAATCAATTTTGTTTTCTCTCCAACAGTTAACCAACTGTTATGGAATAAACCTTTCTTCCTCAATGATTTAGTTTGCCTCATATATTATATACTGAGTAATTTCACTCACTAGTGCCCCTTTCAGGCACAGATATGTTTAATAAAGAATAATAACTTACCAATAGTGGTTGAGAAAAGAGTTCTAGCTGAGCTCTATAAATGATGTCATCAAGGACTTCTTGGCCAAGGTCCCACTGCCCATTATACCTGTGGAGAAGCAGACTGTTAATTATCTCTAGCAAATATTTCTGATCTTTAACAATAACGTTTTTATTGTTCCAAGTCCTACTATTTTGGTTCTAAAACAAGATTTTCACATTTATTTTTGCATCATTTCATTTCTAAACTATCCCACTTTTGGGTACAAGAACAAAATGAAGAGGGGCACCTGGGTGGCTCTGTCAGTTAAAAGTCTGACTCTTGATCTCAGCTCAGGTCTTGATCTCAGGGTCATGAGTTCAAGCCCCACATTGGGCTCCACACTGAGCGTGGAGCATACTTATGAAGATTCCAAATACTAATGTTTAAAATAGTTTACAGATGTCTCCTCACAAATTAGTTTTTATCATGTGTTGATATTTATAGTAATCTATTTAAATGCATTCATGAAAACTTGAGTTATGAACCATGAAGAGAGACAGTTTTCCAGAAAGAAAGCCTGACCAACTTTCAGACTCCAATTTATTCACTAGTTATATTTTGGCTATTTTAAAAAGTGCCAAAAGGACTATGAACAGTTATACACCAACAGATTGGACAACATAGAAGAAGGATAAATTCCTAGAAACATACAACCTACCAGGACTGAATCACCAAGAAACAGAAAATCTGAATAGACCAATTACTGGTAAGGAAATTGAAGCACTAATCAAAAATCTGCCAACAAACATAAGTCCAGAAGACTAGAAGGCTTCACAGGTGAATTCTACCAAACATTTAAAGAAGAATTAGTACCAATCCTTCTCAAACTCTTCCAAACAATAGAAGAGGAGGAAATACTTCCATATTCATTTTACAAGGCCAGCATTATCCTGATACCAAAACCAGACAAGAACACTACAAGAAATAAAATTACAGGCCAATATCCCTGATGAACATAGATGCAAAAATCCTCAACAAAATATTAACAAACCAAATTCAACAATAAAAGGATTATACACCATGATCAAGTGGGATTTATCCTTGGGTTCAAGTATGGTTCAAAATCTGCAATTCAATCAACATGATATACCATATTAACAAAATGAAGGATAAAAAGCATATGATCATCTCAATAGATGCAAAAAAAAGTTTTGACAAAATTCAACATTTTGCTCATGATAAAAACTCAATGAAGTGGGTGTAGAGGGGATATACCTTGACATAATAAAGGCCATATATGACAAGCCCACAGCTAACATCATACTCAATGGTGAAAAGCTGAAAGCTTCTCTAAGATCACGAACAAGACAAGGATGCTTACTCTCCTACTTTGAAAAATTCAACATAGTACTAGAAATTTTAGCCAGAGCAATTAGGCAAAAAAAAAAAAAGGCATCCAAAATCAGAACAGAAAGAGTAAAACTGTCTCTGTTTGCAGATAACATGATATTTATAGAACACCCTAGCAATGTCACTAAAAAACTGTTAGAACCAATAAATACAGTAAAGTTGCAGGATAGAAAAATCAATATACAAAAATCTGTTGCATTTTTATACACTAAAAATGAATTATCAGAAAGAGAAATTGAGAAAAAATTTCCATTCACAATTGCATTAAAATAATACTAGGAATAAATTTAAACAAGAAGATGAAAGATCATATACAGTACACCTGAAGTTTTCATAAAGACACTAATGAAAGAAACAGAAAAACACACAAATAAATGGAAAGATACTCTGTACTCATAGATTGGAAGAATATTGTTAAAATGTCCATACTACCCAAAGCAATATACAGATTCACTGTAATCCCCATCAAAATTCCAATGGTATTTTTCACAGAAATAGAAATAATCCTAAAATTTGTATGGAACCACATAAGACCCTGAATAGGGAAAATAATCTTGAGGAAAAAGAACACAGCTGGAGGCATCACACTTCCTGATTTCAAACTATATTACAGAGCTATAGTAATCAAAACAGTATAGTACTGGCATATAAAACACACATAGATCAGATGGAACAGAGAAAGCCAAGAAATAAACCCACACATACCTGGTCAATGAATTTACAACAAAGGAGCCAAGATTATACAACCAGGAAAGGAGAGTCTCTTCAATAAATGGTGTTGGGAAAACTGAACAGCTACACACAAAAGAATGAAACTGGACCCCTATCTTGCATCATACACAAAAATCAACCTAACATGGATTAAAAACCTAAATGTGAGACCTGAAACCTTAAAACTCTTAGAAGAAACACAGGGAGTAATTTCTCAGACAGCAGCCTTAGCAACATTTTTTTAGGTATGTCTCCTCAGGCAAGAGAAACAAAAGAAAAAATAAACTACTGGGACTACACCAAAATAAAAAGCTTTTGTATAGCAAAGGAAACCACCAACAAAACGAAAAGGCAATCTACTAATGGGAGATTGCAATGATACATCCAATAATGGGTTAATATCCAAAATATATAAAGAACTTCTATACAACTTAACATTAAAAAATAATCTGATTAAAAAAGTGGGCAGAGGACCTGAATAGACATTTTCCAAAGAACACATACAGATGACCAACAAGTACATGAAAAGGTACTTGACATCTTAATCATCAGGGAAATGCAAAGCAAAAGCACAATGAGATATCATCTCATACCTGTAAGAATGGCTTTTATCAAAAAGACAAGAAATAAGTGTTGCCGAAGATGTGGAGAGAGGAAATCCTGTATACTATTGGTGAAAATGTAAACTGGTACAGACAGTATGGCAAACAGTATGGAGGTCCCTCAAAAAATTAAAAATAAAACTACCATATGATCTAGCAATTCCACTGCTGGTATATATCCAAAGGAAACAAAATCACTAACTCAAAAAGATCTGCACTCCATTCATTGCAACATTATTTACAATAACCAAGACATGGAAACAATCTAAGTATTCACTGACAGATGAATGGGTAAAAAACCCAAATTCACAGATACAGAAAACAGACTGGTGGCTGCCAGAGGTGGGGGGTGGGGGTGGTATAAAGAATGCAAGTGGTGACAAGGTACGAACTTCTAGCTGTAAGATAAATAAGTCTGGGGAGGTATGGTGACTAGAGTTAACCATACTGTATTGTATATTTGAAAGTTGCTAAGACAGATTTTAAAAAGTTTGCATCACATTCATAACTGTATGTAGTGATGGATGTTAACTAAACTTATTGTGGTGATCATTTCACAATATAAAATATATCTAATCATTATGTTGTACACCCAAAATTAACACAATCTTATATGTCAATTGTATCTCAATTTCAAAAATTGTCTTTAATCATTATTATACTGCTCTCAAATAACAAGTGTATATTCATTAAAAAAATACAAAAAAAATTCATATTAGAAAAAGAAGATAATGGGTGCACCATGGAACAAAAGAGTCAGTGTTGTGCACCTGATAAGAAAAAAAGGAAAATATTAAGTTTCCAAACGTTATAAGAATTCACTCAGTTTCACAGTCTATCTACTTACATGGCATAATAAACCCCTGTGAGAAGTTGCACCATGAATTCGGGATCCAATACTATTCGACCACAGAGTTCTTTCCAGTGTTTTTCATGTTGCCGTGGAAACCCACTCACACAAACCCTAGGAAAATACGGCATTTGCCATGTGTGACTTCATGATTCATTAAACATTTTTCCTTTCATAAATTCATTTATTCAGTTATTCATTCCTCATATTTATTAAGTACCTGCTTATGTGCCAGTCACTGTCCCGGGCCTAGGCATACAGTTATGAACAGGCAAAAAGATAACAATAAAATCCATGCTCTCACAAAGCATACACTCTAGAGGACTGTATCAATAAAAGCAGTAACTTTTCTCAAATAGCTATGTCTGTCATCTTCCTCCATCTTTAGAAAAAAATTGTATAACTTTTACACGTCCCAAATTTTATCGGGATGAATTGGTGGGAGATACAGAAATCTCAAAACAAATAAAAGGACATTTCAAAATATCTGATGTCTATGAGGCCATTTTTTTTTAAGATTTTATTTTTAAGTAATCTCTATACCCAACATAGGGCTTGAACTCACAACCCCAAGATCAAGAGTTGCACGCTTTACCGACTAAGCCAGCCAGGTGCCACTGTGAGGCCATTTTTAAATTAAAGTGCCACAACAATTCTCTGTCTTCATCTCATTAAGAGATGCTTCTAGAAAAGTTATGTTGAGTAATTATCAAAAGTTATAATGTACCTATATTATTTTAACCAATTAATTTGTTAGAATAATTGTAATGGTAAATGAGTCCAAAAGAAATTTTTGTGTTTAGTGCATTATGATATCTGAGAATTTTTTTAAAATCTCAATTTACAGGGGCGCCTGGGTGGCTCAGTCGATTGGACGTCTGCCTTCGGCTTGGGTCATGATCCCGGGGTCCTGGGATCGAGCCCCTCTGTTGGGCTCCTTGATCGGCGGGGAGCCTGCTTCTCCTCCCACTCCCCAGGGCTTGTGCTCTTTCTCTCTGTCTTACAAATAAATAAATAAAATCTTTAAAAAAAGTTTAAAATCTCAATTTACATATATATTTTTGTAGCAGAGATATACAACTAAGAGATCAATAAAAGGACTTGTAAGCATAGCAGCATCTGGCTGGCTCAATCAGGAGACCATGTGACTCCTGATCTTGGGATTGTGAGTTAGAGCCCCATGTTGAATGTGGAATCTACTTAAAAACAACACCAACTTCAAACCAAACCAAACAACCACAAAAAAACCCAAAAGTACAAAATAAGACCTACAACAATGGTTAAATTAAACAGAAAAAAAAGACTTGTAAGTATAATATGGCATTAGGATAAAATTATGTGAGTAAAGTGGCAGGAAAGATCAATTTCAAGGAGAAAAAGGAACAATATAATGTCAGACTATTAAAAGCCTGTTCATCTATTCTTCATATGGATGATGGTTGGTATTTACATTATACACATTTAAAATACTAACCTAACAATTATTTTATTATGTCAATATTTACATACTAGAAATCATACCATTTGCAACTATTTAAGATAAAATGAAAAATTTTAATGTTAACTTAAAATTTGTGAGAGCTACACAGATTTTTAAAATTCTTTAGGGAATATATGAACAGAAGTGTGAGGATTACTAAACTCTATCATCATTTTTGCTGTTAAGAAAATCTATCTTAGGGGCACCTGGGTGGCTCAGTTGGTTAAGCAACTGACTTCAGCTCGGGTCATGATCCTGGAGTCCCAAGATCGAGTCCCACATTGGGCTCCCTACTCAGTTTCTCCCTTTGACCCTCCCCACCTCTCATGCTCTCTCTCTCGCTCTCATTCTCTCTCAAATAAATAAATAAAAATCTTAAAAAAAAAAAAGAAAAGAAAATCTATTTTAGAGGTGCGTGGGTGGCTCAGTTGTTAGGCATCTGCCTTCGGGTCAGGTCATGATCCCAGGGTCCTGGGATCGAGCTTCACATCGGGCTCCCTGCTCCGCGGGAAGACTGCTTCTCCCTCTCCCACTCCCCCTGCTTGTGTTCCCTCTCTCGCTGTGTCTCTCTCTGTCAAATAAATAAATAAAATCTTTAAAGAAAAAAAAGGAAAAGAAAATCTATTTTAAAAAAAGTCTACCAAGTGCCACAAAAATTAGAGATTTGGCAGGTTTTGTTTTAATGAATCAACAATACTTATAGACTTATCTATGGATAGGTAGTAAGTGTTTAAATAGTATACTCTCTTGATAACAGTAATCAGGTTAGAGACAAAAATTTTGTTAGTCATTAATCATGTTATTACAGGCAAGTGAAAATAATATAGCTATATTAAGAGAATCTACAAAATCAAACTTATAGCTAATTTAGATTGGCCTTTCCCCAATTAGCAAAAACAGTTTTGTTATAAATAGAACCTTACTCTCTTCCCAGTAACATAATAGCATGAACTTGAACAAAACATTTGTGGGTGGACAGTCTCTTGAGGGGGGCATGAATCCCCATGATCCCTCTGTCCTGGTATTCACACCCCGGATATCCCTGACTCTTGGGTGTGGGCGGGAACCATGACTTGTTTCCAACCAACAGAATATGGCAAAGATAATGGGATTTCCATGACTACATGTACATGATTATGTGATTATGTTATATAACAAAATTGTACTGCAGGTCTTCCTGGAGTCTCTCACTCTTTCTCTGCTTAAAAGAAGTGAGCTACCATGTTGTAGGCTGCCTATGCTGGGGAGACAAAGAACTGAGGCTGGCCTTCAACAGAGAGCCAATAAGAAACTGAAGCCCTCAGTCCTGCAACTAGAAGAACTGGATTCGGCCAAGAAAAGTGTGTAATACCTCAATTAAGCCTCAGATAAAACTGCACCTCTAGCCGACATCTTAACCACAGCTTTATAACACCCTAAGCAGAGGACCCAGCTAACACATGCCTAGACTCCTCACCCACACAAACTGTGGAAATAATAAATGTGTGCTATTTGGCTGCTAAGTTCATTGTATGTGGCAATTTGTTATGAGGCAACAGAAAACTAATACAGCATTTAACCTTTTTGAGGGGCTCAGTTTCCTCAAGTAAAAATCAGTTGGATGGAATGAACTCAGGGTTCCTTCTATAATGGAAATTCTCTGATTCAAAGGCTACTCTGACTCGAAACTAATTTATATTAAATTTTTTTTCTATACTGGTGTTTAAATTTCAGCTCAGCTCTGTCCAAATTATTAGAAATTCTGATTTAGTAAAGACTAGAACACACAGGGGCGCCTGGGTGGCTCAGTCATTAAGCGTCTGCCTTGGGCTCAGGTCATGGTCCAAGGGTCCAGGGATCGAGCCCCGCATCAGGCTCCCTGCTTCTCCCTCTCCCACTTCCCCTGCTTGTGTTCCTGCTCTTTCTCCCTCTCTGTCAAATAAATAAATAAAATCTTAAAAAGAAAAAAAAAGACTAGAACACACAAATACAAATGAGACATACAGATAATTGGCACTATTGCTAAACTTATCCAAAGCACAGTTATTTGTGAAATATGTAAATGAAAAAATTCACATTCCTTTAGACTTTTTCCACATATAGGACTATTTATTCAAAGCTCTCAAAGTGATTTACAAAACTTGGCATACAGGCAGTGATTAGGTGTTTCACTAAACCACCCTAAACTTACGACATCTTGGCTTAACTTAATGTTCAGCCAGAAAATAGCTCTTTAATGCTGAAATATTTTCAAAAGTCATGATACATGAGGGATGATAAGGATTCCTATAGGAATGTAAGCTTCCTGAGTTTTGTTTACTGCTCTATTGCAACAAATTAGAACAGCACCTAACCAGAGAATATGTGCTCAATAATATTTGTCAAATAAATGAATGTGAAAGCTAACGATAATTTTCTTCTCACCTGGAACCCATCCGACAAAGAGACTGGTAAGATGAAGCAGGCATATACACAATAGCAGAATTATAACATAACATGAGAAAACTCAGGACTTCAAACCTAGAAAAAATAAAACAAAGGTAAAGGGTTACAAACAATTATTTCTACTGGAGACTATGATTTCTTTGTTGGGTAGTTATAATAAGAATGTATATAATAGTGACTTTCCTGATTTCTCAGATTGCTGTGATATCCTACTCAATGATCTCTGTTTTCATTTTCTTTATTAAAGGTCACATCCCTTGCTACCATCTATATTTTTATCAAAAGTAAACCACTGTGCTTGAACTGATGACTCCCTATTACATTAATCCACCGTTCCCATTGACTACATGATAAAATCCAAACTCATCATGGCATAAAAGGCCTTTAAAATCCACCCTTGGGGTGCCTGGATGGTTCATTTGTTGGGCGTCCAACTCCTGATTTTGACTTGGGTCACTGTCTTGGGGTCCCGAGCTTGAGCCCCACATCAGGCTCTGTGTTCAGTGGGGAGTCTGCTTAAGGTTCTCTCTCCCTTGGGGCGCCTGGGTGGCTCAGTTGGTTAAGCGACTGCCTTCGGCTCAGGTCATGATCCTGGAGTCCCGGGATCAAGTCCCGCATCGGGCTCCCTGCTCGGCAGGGAGTCTGCTTCTCCCTCTGACCCTCTTCCCTCTTGTGCTCTCTCTCATTCTCTCTCTCTCAAATAAATAAATAAAATCTTTAAAAAAAAAAAAGGTTCTCTCTCCCTTGCCTCTCTTCCCTGTGCTCTAAAAATAAATAAATAAATCTTAAAAAAATAAATAAAATCCATCCTCAACCTACCTCTCCAACCTTACTTCCCTCCACTGCCTACCACATACACCACACTACATCGATCTTCTTACCACTCCATGAGTATATCATAACTTTTCATAACTCCTTGCTTTTATGGAGGCTGCCCTTTCTTACTAGAACATACTTTTTCGCTTGGGAAATTCCTGCTTAGGTTTCAAGTGTTGGCTCAAATTTTTAACTTAGACATAAAACCGTTCTTAATTCTCCCGGCTAAAGGAAAGAGTTCCCTTTGTTGTGTAGCTCTAATACAGCATTTATCCCAGGGAATCATAATTCCTTGTCTTTACCGATGTTTTACCTATTTAATAATAAGCAACTTTACTCATTTATCATCTCTATCTCTAGTGTCCAGCACAGTGTCTAATACATTATAATTGCTCAATAAATTTTTATTGAATGAATAAATGATTTTATTTAATGAGTAAGGATTTCTTTTCTTTCTTTTTTAAACCAGGGATTTTTTTCCTTAGGATTTTATTTGAGAGAGAGAGAGTGCACACAAGCAGTGGGAAGGGGCAGAGGCGAGAGGAAGAAGCAGACTTCCCGCTGAGCAGGGAACCTGACGTGGGGCTTGATCCCAGGACCCTGAGATCATGAACTGAGTCGAAGGCAGACGCTTAACGGACTGAGCCACCCAGGCACCCCTGAATAAAGATTTCTTAAGCTATACAGTCTCTAAGGAATGTGGTTCCTTAACCTGGAGGCACACTATTTAAGGGCATTCTGGAATGATATATTCCTGTGCTTCAACCCAGACTGACCCAATTAGAATCTAGGAGGGCATGATCCAGGGAAGTTGTTCTTCTAAAAAGCTTTCCATAGGTGGTAAGGAGTATATGGAAACTCTTTGTACTATTTTTGAAACATTTTTTATAAGTCTGAAATTATTTCAAAATAAAAAGTTAAAAACTGACTTGAAAGTCTGACTTGGAAGCAGTCATATCTTCAGATCCCTTCTCCTTCTCTATGCTGTAAGGTTTATTGAAGACTTATTATTTTAAGGATAAAAGAAAATTCTACTTGAGAACCACCAAGCCCAACTGTGGTTTGGAGTGAGGGTTGGAGGGAGAGATACCATACTGAAAACAGGAAAAATAAATATTTCTTACTGGATATTGAAACCTGAAGCTCTCCTTCCCTTCTGGGCCACAAGAATGCTAGGCCACCCCACTAATTGAGAGACCAGAAGAGCTTTTGATTACCCTAAGAGGAAAGACTTAAGAGGTATAGACTTGGGAAGTTCTCCAACTGAATAGCTCAGTGAAGTTCATAGTCAACTAGCCCTACTCACAAGGTCAGAGCTGTTCATATTTTATTTCCTTTCCTTCGTCTTCCTTAGTATAAGGGGGTGGGGAGGATTATCAGACATCTGAGGAACTCCACTAACGTGAAAATGAGATCAAAATAAAGAAATACAAAAGGGGGGGCACAATTTGGAGGAAACACAGAATATATAAAGAGAAAAAAAACTTTAAACAGGGGCGCCTGGGTGGCTCAGTCGTTAAGCATCGGCCTTCGGCTCAGGTCATGATCCCAGGGTCCTGGGATCAAGCCCCACATTAGGCTCCCTGCTCAGGGAGAAAAAGAAGTAATCTTTTTTTTTAAAGATTGTATTTATTTATTTGAGAGAGAGAGATACAGCGAGAGAGGGAACACAAGCAGGGGGAGTGGGAGAGGGAGAAATAGGCCTCCCACGGAGCAGGGAGCCCGATGCGGGGCTCGATCCCAGGACCCTGGGACCATGACCTGAGCCAAAGGCAGATGCTTAACGACTGAGCCACTCAGACGCCCCTAAATAAATAAAATCTTAAAAAAGAAACCAAAAACTTTAAACAAGTAAATTATCATTAAAATTCTTAAAAATACAAGAGATGTGGTTTCTAGGGAAAAAAAACACAACCACCAGGATCTATTTTAAAAAAATACTTAGAAAATCAGAAAAGTGAGATATACAAAATATAACGGCAGAAATTAAGAACTCAAGAAAAAGACTGGTGGATGAAGTTGAGGAACTATCACAGAAAGTAAAGCAAAAGGAAAAAGACATGGCAGATGGAGAGAAAAGAGGACCACTCCAAGAGTTCCAACATCCAAATAATAAAACCACCAGAAGACAGATAGTAAAAGACAGATAATAAAAGACAAATAATAAAAGACCAGATAAAATGGAGAGGCTTAACTAATTAACAAAAACAATTCAAGAAAATTTTCCAGTCTAAAGGACATGAGTTTCTAAATCAAAAAAGTCCACCTAGTGCTCAGCACAATGGAGGAAATAAGCCTATACCAAGAAATATCACAGTGGAATTTCAGAATACTAGTAAAAAAGAATGAAGATATAGGTACAGGAAACAGATCCATGCAGGAAAAAGACAAAAGGAATCCCAGGATAAGAGTGAAGGGAGATCCCAAGATAATAAGTGTACATCAGGTAAAGAGGGTGATACAGTCCAGATTGGAGTAAGTCAAAAGGCTCCAGGAACCCCTTTTGTAGAAAAATGAAATTGAGAGATAACTGATATGAATGAAGACTTACAAGGAGATTTACACAACTGATAGAGAATTTACAGTTGAATTATAAAGCAAATAATAAACAAAGGAAAAAAAGACAATTATGAACTTCAAGTAAATCAAAAAGGTATGCAGGAAAGGAAAAGGAATCATTTAATCACAAACCTCAGTCATATAAAGGGAAGGAAGCTTCAAATGAATTGTGGTCATTCAGAGTAATAACAAATTTGAAAAATGAAAATGAAAAATGAAATGAAAAATGAGTTTCCCACAGTTACAACAGAGCTACACTGAGAGGACAGGAGAATGAGAGAAATAATGAGCTAAACCCCTATCTTTCAAAGGGATAAGTTGTTAGATAATGTCCGAGACTGAAAAATTAAGAAGCAGCAAGTTCCTCAAAGATGTGGAAGTAAACATTAAGAGAGTCAGTTAAAAGCAAGATTTCTCAACCTTGGCACCATTAGCATTTTGGGCTAGATAAGTGTGGGAGATGTGGCCCAGCACTGCAGGATGAGCAACATCACTGACCTCTACACATGAGATGCCTATAGCAGCCCTCCCTCCCACACCTAGTTGTGACAATCAAACAAATCTCCAGATATCGGCAAATGTTTGCTGAAGGCAGAAATGCCCTGGTTGAGAACCACTAGTTACAAGTTGTTATAGTATGTGGGAAAGGAAAAACAGTAGGGGGGAGGGGAAGAGCTGGAGATTGCAATTTTTCTTAATAAACTGTATAGAATGAATGTATGTTTAAATTTGAAAATATATATCTGCCTGTGCATATGTGTGTATTCCTGATACAGTTGACAAAAACTAAAACATACAGCAAAAACAAAACAGTAGCACAGTGAGATACCACATTTCACAATCAGTATGATGGCTATACTCAAAAAGATGGACGCTGCTTGTGGGAATGTATAATGGTACACTTACTCTAGAAAACATTATGATAGTTCCTCAGAAAGTTAAGCATTGAATTCTCATATGACCTAACTATAATGGAATATTATTCAGTCATACAAAAGAAGTACTGACACACATTACCACATAAATGAATCTTGAAAGTGTGCTAAGAAGCCAGACACATAAGGCCACATATTGTGTAATTCTATTTACATGAAAAGTCTAGAACAGACAGAATTCTACAGACAGAAAAGTGAGATACATGGTGGCCAGGGGCTGGAAAGAAGGAAAGGGGAATTTCTCTGTGGTGTGATAAAAATGTCCTGGAATTAAATAGTGGTAGTGCACAACCTTATAAATATACTAGAAATCACTGAATTGTACACTATAAGGGGTGAATTTTATGGTATACGAATTATCCCTCAATTAAAAGTAATTTTAGGGGCACCTGGGTGGCTCAGTCAGTTAAGCATCGGCCTTTGGCTCAGGTCATGATTGGGATTGAGTCCCGTATTGGGCTACATGTTCAGCAGGGAGCCTGCTTCTCCCTCTGCCCCTCCCCCCGCTTGTGAGCACACACGTTCTCTCTCACAAAAATAAATAAAATCTTTTAAAAAATAATAAAAATTTTAAAAGTCAATAATTAACTGAAAATGTGCAAGGTGTAAAACACAGTGCAGTTTTCTTAATATTTTAAAAACTCAGCGGGAAGCCTGCTTCTCCCTCTCCCATGCCCCCTGCTGGTGTTCCTGCTCTCGCTATCTCTCTCTGTCAAATAAATAAAATCTTAAAAAAACAAACAAAAAAAACCTCTTGGAAATCATTAGGAAAAAATATACAGTTCAATATGAAAAATGGACACAGGACATGAATATACATTTCACAGGTCAGGAAAAATAACTAGTAAATTAATGTACTAAAAGTGTTCATACCTAGTCATAATTAAGGAAATGTCAAGTAGAACAATGTAACATCAATTTTTAATGATCAGATTGGCAAAGATTAAAAAATTTGAAAATACCCAATATTGGGGATTAGTATAAGGAAATAGGCCTTCTCAAACTACTGGTAGGAGATTCAGTTCATGCAGATGTTCAGGGGAGGGTAATTTGGAAGTATGTACAAAGTGAAAAAGGAGATACTCTTTAGCTTAGCAATTTTTTTTTAAAGATTTTATTTATTTATTCGAGAGAGAGAGAAAATGAGAGACAGAGAGCACGAGAGGGAAGAGGGTCAGAGAGAGAAGCAGACTCCCTGCTGAGCAGGGAGCCCGATGTGGGACTCAATCCAGGGACTCCAGGATCATGACCTGAGCGGAAGGCAGTCGCTCAACCACCTGAGCCACCCAGGCGCCCTAGCTTAGCAATTTCATTGCTAGGAATTTATCTTACGGATTAACTTTGGTGCTCCCATGCAAATATATATACAAAAAAAGTAAAGCAAACTGAGTTCCTTGCAATATTGTTTATATTAGCAAAAAAATGAAACAATCTAAATTTTAGTTGATCTAAAGACTGGCTAAGGATCTAAAGATCTTTAAGACTGGCTAAAAACTGATGGTACATACATAGAATGAAATACTAAGTAGTCATTAAAAAAGAATGTGGAGACCTCTATATGCTGTTAGAAAAGTAAGGCTAAGATTTATTCTTAAAGGGGAAAAAGTTACAGAATCCAGTGTGCATGGGCCTGCATATGCTTAAGATTGAATATATGCTTTTGCATGCATTAAAATTTTCTGAAAAGACACACAGCAAAATAGCTAACAGTTTAACTACTGAGAGTGGAAACGATGGTTAGAGGGAAGAGGACACATACTTTTCTCTTTGTACTCCCATCTATTTTCATCTATTTATATTCTGTTCTATTTAAAATTTACCACAAGTATATAATGTTCTACATTTAAAAATTAAAATTAGAAAACAAAAAGGGAACCAGGTAACCAGATGACTTTTATGCAGTCTGCAGACTATAGTATGAGCCACTCTTTTTTTTAAATATTTATTTGAGAGAGAGAACGTGTGAGCAGGGGGGGAGGAGCAGAGGGAGAGGAAGACAGAGAATCCTCAAGCAGACTCCCTGCTGAGCACAGAGCCCAATGCAGGGCTCAATCCCAGGATGCTAAGATCATGACCTGGGCCAAAATCAAGATTCAGATGCCCAACCAATTGAGCCCCCCAGGCACTCCCATGAACCACTTTTTTTTTTTAAAGATTTATTGATTTGAGAGACAGAGAGCACAAGCAGGGGAGAGGGGGACTGGAGAGGGGAGGGACAGAGGGGAGGGGCAGAGGGGAGAGAGAGAGAGAGAGAGAGCACAAGCAGAGGAAGAAGCAGAAACCCTGCTGAGCAGGGAGCTCTACATGGGGCTCCATCCCAGGACCCTGAGATCACCACCTGAGCCAAAGGCAGATGCTTAAATGATTGGGCCACCCAAGTGCCCCTCTTTTAATGTGAATTTTATATTGTGAAATGATTTGAATAAACCAATATAACTATATAGAAAAAAAAATTAAACTGTTACTTCAAGTTGGGATAAGGCCTTCTCCAAGTGTTATATAGCACCCTGCTGGCTAATAGAGGATGATCACTAAAGCTGAATTCCAAAACAATGTGTTAGAATGCAAGGAAAGCCAATGCATTTTCTATCACATGGGTAATACTGGAAAGACCCATAAAAAGAACCAGAATTCCAGACTGAAGCACGATCAAAGGTCAATGACCATGGAAATTTGCTTGATTCTATATTCCTTCCATAACTCTAATATTATAACCAACAAGATAAGAATACTATTTTACTACAAACATTATGCAATAATAGTATCACTAACATTTACTATATACCAGGCACTGTCCTAAGCATGTTTCAGATGTCGCCTCATTTATTCCTCACAACAACCATGTATGTTAATATGTGGTAAGGAATTTGGCCTTGCCCAAAGAGAGGTCTGGCCTTTGCCCTCAGCTGCCCTCAGCTTCTGGGAAGTAACCCATATCATACCTGACAGCTTTGTTTCAGGTGGGGGCTGGTAACACAGAAACATAAAATAATCCTGAAATTTGAAATACCCATAACATCTTGGGTGATGTAAGAAAAATATAGGCAGTGCCAGAAGAATTCCATAATAAAATGGAAATGGTATGTGCAGAAAAGTGCTACCAAGGAATGCAAAGAGGTGCTCAAAGTACTCATTAACAGGGAGCCTCTTTTTTCCCTAGGGTTAACTCTGGCACTACCCGACAAGCTGCTAGATTCTACTGTCACCTAGACAGAGTGATAGTCACTCACTGACCAACAAAGAGCTATCTGATTTAGGGATGGCAGTTCTAAAATGAATGGACTATATCTTGTTTGGAAGGCTGCCACTCTGATTGAAGAAGGTTAAGAACAAATCAGGTTGGTAGGTGGACTTAACTGCATTCTGTTTACCCCAATGAGTTTTTACCAGCTCATGGGTAGTGGCCAATGGCCTCCACATATGGTCCTGCAGGAGGGCAAGGGAAAACTGGCCTATTAAAGGGATGCCTGCAAGGGGAATAACCCTATGGAAATCACCATGGGAATTTGAGGAGTGTATTAAAGTAAGATTATGCCTATACCTATCAGGGGAATCAGAAGGCAACTGGTATCAATGAGTAGACATCCCAGTGTGCTTGAAGTGATCATCTGTGTCCATGAAATGAGTGGACATGGTGGTACTGCAGCGATGCAGAGATGGGCTGAATTTAGACATATTCTTTTTACACCCTGAGGTAAAAGCTGCTGGTAAGAACTGTTGTTTGCCAACAAGAGAGACAAAGACTGCAGATGGCTATGGGGCGGATTACCCTGGGGTAAGGCCCTACACAGCTGACAGCTGGACTGATGCCAGTAGCCCCTGGAAGATACAAATGGGTCCTGACAGGAACAGACACTTACTCTGCACTAAACTTTGCTTATCTGATGATAGGTCAAATGTTCAGAGTACTATAAAATGACCAGAAGATATTGTACCAATTTGGACTGCTGAGTCACATGTTTTTCAGAGCAAGGAACACACTTTACAGCCCATAAGGTCTAACAATATGTAAAGAGATATCCTAAGCATAATGGTTTGACAGGTAAGTGGAACAAGCAACTGAAACATCTCTCATCTAAAATGGGACAGGGAAAAGGGGGTGGGAATGAAGCACGAAGGGCAGGTTTACACAGGACAGTCACCACTAGACAGATTTCTCTGCTTTTCTGGGGATGTGGGAAGAGGTGGATAGACAATGTTGGTAAGACTTCCCAATTCTTCCTAACATAATGGTATAACTATACTTCTTCTTTCTTCCCCACAACTCAACTTTTCTTTTCCTATCTAAAGCACTGGTCTTGGGGCACCTGGTGGCTCAGTCAGTTAAGCGGCTGCCTTCAGCTTGGGTCATGATCTCAGGGTCTCAGGGTCCTGGGATCGAGCCCCGCATCGGCTCCCTGCTCAGCGGGGAGCCTGCTTCTTCCTCTACCTGCTATTCCACCCCAATGTGCTCTCTCTCTCTCAAATAAATAATTAAAAATAATAATAATAATAAAGCACTGGTCTAGGACCATGCCAAGACAGGGCTGTAACTGCAGGTGCCAGAAGCAGAGGATTTCTAAGCAAGAAATAGTAACTGTATCTTTAATTCCCAAGAGCCTGATGGGATGAGTGGTACCTTCATCCCATCTGGCAAAACTGGGGTTGATACTGAGTGCAGATGTATCACCTAGCGGTCAAGAGCTCACTAGTTCTTGGGGCGCCTAGATGGCTCAGTCGGTTAAGCATCTGCCTTCGGCTCAGGTCATGATCTCGGAGTCATGGGATCAAGCCCCGCGTCAGGTTCCCTGCTCAGCAGGGAGTCTGCTTGTCCCTCTGCCCACTCCCCTGGTTCATACTCTTTATCTCTTAAATAAATAAAAATAAAATCTTTTTTTTTTAATATTTTATTTTTATTTATTTGAGAGGGGGAGAGAGAGGAAACAAAACCACAGAGCAGGGGGAGGAAGCAGCAGACTCCCCGCTGAGCAGGGAGCCTGACATGGGGCTTGATCCTAGGACTCCAAGATCATGACCTGAGCTGAAGGCAGATGCTTAACCGACTAAGCTACCTGGGCACCCCTATATCAGAGTCTTAAAAGGGTGAAACCATTTGTTGGTGAGACCACTCCTGCTTTTAAACCTGATAAAGTCAAAAAGAAGCCTGCAAACCTGAGTGACATTGTTCTAGGAGACATTTTGGTAATATAGATGATAATGAACTGCAATAATAGTTAATGACTGAGTAAGACTCTAGTAATATGCCAGTATCTTTGACTCATTTTTCAGGTCACACCTACTGGCATTCTGTGTTTTGCTGTAACACTGGCATGGTTGTCATTAAGGTTATAATTCTCATATTGAGGTACTGGTAAATTGAGTTAAAGTCTCCTTAGGAAGAATGCTAAGAAAATGACTGGCTTGAGGGAAAAACTGGACCTAGCTAACCATCAGCTAATTTCTATGATCAGTATTTCTGCTCAAGTTTATCATAAGGTACAAACAGTAGTAGATGATGGGGTAGGGTGGGGTGGAAAATAATCAAAAATGGTACAAAAATACAAAAATGTATATAGTGGCTTTGTAGAACAAATTAATTGTTTCTTCAAATCTATTCCTAACTTACAATGGCTCTTCAAATGTTGGGCATATTCATAAGGATCATACTGATGTCTGTGTCTGTCATATAAATGCTATACTAAAAGTAGATGCCCAGGTAAGCATGACTGTTTTTGTTTAAAAGAGCCTAGGCCTGCGGCGCCTGGGTGGCTCAATCATTAAGCGTCTGCCTTCGGCTCAGGTCGTGATCCCAGGGTCCTGGGACTGAGCCCTGCATCGGGCTCCCTGCTCAGCAGGAAACCTGCTTTTCCCTCTGCCGCTCCCCCTGCTTGTGTTCCCTCTTTCACTGGGTCTCTCTCTGTCAAATAAATAAAATCTTAAAAAAAATAAAAAAATAAAAGAGCCTAGGCCAAAGGCCAGGGCATGGTCTGTGTAGTAAAGAATTTGGCCTTGCCCAAAGAAGTCTGGCCTTTGCCCCTCTGCAAGGAAGTAACCTATGTTATACCTGACAGAAGTGTCTTTGTTTAGGATGGGGACTAGCTACACTAGAAACAGCCACTATGGGTGCCTGGGTGGCTCAGTCAGTTGAGTGACTGAGTGGCCAGCTCTTGATTTTGGCTCAGGTCATGATCTCAGGGTCCTGGAATTGAGCCCAGTGCTCAGCAGAGGAGTCCGCTTGAGGATTCTCTCTCTCTCCTTCTGCCCCTCCCCCTGCTAGTGCTTGCTCGCTCGCTCTAAAATAAATAAACAAATCTTTGAAAGAAAGAAAGAACAAACAAACAACAACATACCATGTGATTTACGGTGGGGCTTTGGGTCACACAGCCTCAACCAACTGGGAGGCTGAGATCAACCTTGTGAGCAACCAATATAATCAGCCATACTTATAAAAATGGAGCCCAGTGAAAAATGTGGACACTGAACCTGACTCTATGCATACTGTCACACATTAATGCTGGGAGGGTAATGCATCCTGACTCCATGGGTGAGGACAACAGAAGCTTTGCATTTGGAACCCTCCAGATTCTATCCTATGCATCTCTCCCTTTGGCTGACTTTAATCTGTATCCTTCCTTGTAATAAACCTTAACTCTGAATATAACAGCTTTCATTCAGTGAGTTCTGAGTCCTTCTAGTGAGTTATCAAACCTAAGAGTGGTTATAGGAACCCTCCAAACTTGCAGTTGGTGTCAGAAGTGAGGGCAGTCCTGGGGACCATGCATTCAAACTTTGTAGTTCATCTAACTTCAGGAAGGTAAGTACTCTCATTAACCCATTCTGCAATAAAGAAAGCAAAGTGAAGAGAGTAGATAAACTGCCTGAGAGGGCAAGCTTCTAAGTTGTAGTGCTAGAACACAAACCTTGGCTTGGAAGACTTTATGCCCACACTTTTAGTTTTTACATTACTTTAAACAAGATGACCATTCACAGTACCATGCATTAGATGGATAGGTATTTAACCACTATAATGTATTTCACAAGTATGAGATCTTAAACCTTTTGCTACTTCTCTCATCAAACTTGAACCAAAGTAATTACAGTTAACTATTAAGCACAAATTAATAATTATTACTATCTACAGTTTCAACCATTACCGGTTTTGTGCAGTGAATGTTTCCCTTTGAGGATGAAGATCACTATAAACAACCCTGATGAGATCATGCTGACACAATGCCCCTTCTGTCAAAGCCATGGATCCAATTGTTGAGGGCTACAAAAAAAGATGAAGTATCTTTTAGAGACACTGTATCTCTAAAATGAAGTAAAAATCTGTATCATGTAAGGATATTTAATTTTGTTTTAACATTAAGGCCATTTCTTCTTCTCATTCAAAACCCTTTGCATTTTTCAATTACATACATTCCATACCTCTTTTTGGAAAGTATATTTAATATATAAAACTAAAAATGTACTGGTTTATTTTTTGAAAGATTATAGAATGAATCTATATTTAGGACACAGAATAAGAAAAGTTGCTGGAAAGACTAAAGGTTACAAATACACCACTTTCATTATTTTTTATTTTTTTCAAATACATCAATTTTAATTTGTTTGTACCCCAGAGCACACAGCAGTTTTGAGACTGTGCATTTAAATTTTGCAGTTCGTCTAACTTCAGGTAGGTGGATACTCTCATTAACCCCATTTTATAATGAAAAAGAAAGGTGCATGGGTTAAATGGGTGATGGGGATTAAAGAGTACAATTGTCATGATGAGCACGGGATGGAGTATGGAATTGTTGAGTCACTATATTGTGTATCTCAAACTAATAACACTGGATGTTAACTAACTGGAATTAAAATAAAAACTTAAAAGAAAAAAGAAAGGTACAGAGAGTTATGTAACACAAACAATAATGAAGACTATGATCAAATGTTTAATAGTGACATAATTAATTTTATGTTTCTGAAGTTAGAAGCATCCATTCATAAGTGTTCCACTATCCTCCATTTTATTACATAATATGATACACAGAACTTAATTAAAATCTATTACTCAGAAATATTCTATGCTAAAATGAGCCCATTCTATTGCAGGTATTCGATTTCCAGTATAAAACGAAGTCCCAGGGGAATTAATTAAGAAAATAAATAGCTGCATGGAGCTATGAGACAACTGGATACTGTCTGTTGATAAGAAAATGGAATATAATTTTTGGCCTACTGACAAGTTTCTTTAAAGGTTTTCCTTACACTTTATACACTAAAGGTCACTACAGACCAGAAGCTTGATTCATAACATATATCCTTAAATATAAACAATAGTGTTCTCACATTCTTCAACCAAATAAATAAAAGCAAAACTCAGAAGCATAATGTTAATGAATAGCTACAGTGCATCAATTACAGACTCCTTTAAATAGAAATAATTTGTGTTAAAATCCTTCTAAGTAGACATTTTCCTAAAAAATAATAAAAAATTAATCTAACACAAATTTCCAATTATGGGATACTTTAAAAAAATGAAAAAAGATTTTTATGAATTCATAAAAGACTAATAAAAAAGGAGTGAAAATGATAGTGGAGGAATAAGAAAGAAAGAAACAAGACCTAGAGGAAAATTTTCCATTAATTACTTTCTGCCTCTCTTGATAAGAGCTTAGCTTTACATCACTAGTTACAAACACCTACTTTTAAGAAGCATATCAATAAAGATGCGTTAGGAACATTTATCTCGGATAAGAAATTAACTTTCATCTCTTACTCAGTATAATTTTAAATAATTCTACCTTTCTAATCTTACTTACCTCATGGTATATTGAGGGCTTGGATAAGGAAGGGATAGTAAAAGATAGAACTTTATTGTTTCCATCTTTATCAGCAATTTCCTATAGTTAAAAAAAATAATATACAAAGATAAATAACCACAGGACTATATTGTAAAAAATAATTTCTTAATTTACCAAATATATCATGGGCAACTGAGGAAAATTTTTAGAAATAGTAATATATAAAGACTAGGGATGCCTGTGTGGCTCAGTTGGTTAAGCATTTGCCTTTAGCTCCCTCTCCCATTGCCCCTCCCCCCGTCCTCTCTCTCTCAAATAAATAAATAAAATCTTAAAAAATAAAAAAGACCCTCATTTGAGAGGTGCCCCCCGCAGAAGAAAGATGCATCCTTTTCTTTGAAGACTAAGAAACTTTAAAAGGAATCCAAACAGGCCTTATTAAGTTTCTCCCAATTTTACCCTTAGCTCATTCCCTTTAAGTCCTATCATATTTTTCCACAACTTTCCACTCTTCATCAAACCTAGTATAAAAATACTCAGGCTTGGGGTCCCTGGGTGGCTCAGTTGGTTAAGCGTCTGCCTTCAGCTCAGCTCATGATCCCAGAGTCCTGGGATCGAGTCCCACATCGGGCTCCCTGCTGAGCGGGGAGCCTGCTTCTCCCTCTCCCACTCCCCGTTTGTGCTCTCTTTCTCTCTGACAAGTAAATAAAATCTTAAAAAAAAAAAAAAGAGTATTACTACTCTAGTGTATCTTTTCTAACCAAATTTACACAGTTTAGTAGTTGAGTTACCCTTTGAGAGATATGGAACACAATACTATAGCTAAATCAAATGCAATGTGACAGCAAAGACATGAAGCAGGCACACAAATCAATTTTCATGTTAAATATACAGACAGGACAGGGAGATTATAACTGATTATATCTGAGTCAAAACAGATATGTTTTAGCCAAGAAATACACTTATTTAATAAGAAAAACACAACATTTTAACACAGAATGAATCTTGACTAAAAGAAACTATCACAATTATTTAGCAAAAGACTAATGACCTGAATTAAGT
Organism: Callorhinus ursinus; assembly: GCF_003265705.2. Lineage (NCBI taxonomy): Eukaryota > Metazoa > Chordata > Mammalia > Carnivora > Otariidae > Callorhinus > Callorhinus ursinus. The sequence continues at coordinate 32,702,476 of NW_027397064.1, read as the reverse complement.
TACACGTTAACATAATAAATATTAGTCCATGTGATTAAGTTCATATTTAGGTAATTTCTACTGAACTGCAAGAAAATTCTTTTGTTTTCTTTTAAAAGCATTTTATCTGGGATGCCTGGGTGGCTTAGTCAGTTAAGCGTCTGCCTTTGGCTCAAGTCACAATCCCAGGGTCCTGAGATCAAGTCCAGCATCAGGCTACTTGATCAGCGGGGAGCCTGCTTCTCCCTCTGCCTGCTGCTCTCCCTTCTCTCTCTCTCTCTCTGACAAATCAGTAAAATTAAAAAAAAAAAAGGCATTTTATTGTTCAATGAAAAGGACAATGGTGTCCTTCATTTCTACAGTCTCTGGCACTTCCACTGTTCCACAGGTATCAGTAAAAATCTGCCTATAAACGCTAGCAAATAGAGGGGTGAAATGCTCCTCTGGCATCACTCCTTTTCTCCACTGCCTCATTTTAGTCTGCTTCCTTTACAACTCATATTAGTATACATAACTAGCATAAAACCCAGACAGAGAAGGCTGCCCCCCCTCAGTAGACCTAGCAGAAAGGTCAGAAAGAGACTGAGTAGTTATACAGTACAAAAGGAAGAAACAACAATAAAAACAACTATTGTCAGCAAAACACAAACCCAAAAGAACCTCCCCGTAGGGCTCATTTCTGAGTTTAATATGTCACAGGAGAGTACCAATTATATGTGAACAATGGCCGTAACTCTAATTTTGGCAGGAAAATGGGTTTAAAAATTCCTTATGGAGGTCATTTTACTACTTTATAGTTAAACTAGATACTACCACATTTGGGTCATTATGTGTCAGAGAAAGTCTACAAAAGATGAATGAACCTAATGTAAGTTATAGGCAATAAAACCTTTTTATTCCTAAATTTCAAATTAAACCAAATAACTTTTATTTATATTTGTGTGTATCCCTAAAGAAGGATGTTCTGAAATTTGTTTAAGCTGAGGGCAATATAAACTTCCCCTGGGGCTATCTATGTGAAGCAAGGGAGAAGTTCTGGAGGGGGTGGAGGGGGAGAGAGAAATAAATATATGAAAGAAACCCAGTGCAGTAAGAAAAATTGAGAGCCACAGAGAAGAGAGAACACAGAATGAAAGGGAATTAGACTGAGGTTACATTTCTGACATATAATTGAGCACTTACCTTATAGTAACTTTCTGAGATGCTAAAAGATAATTAAACCATAGCACCAACAAGTACTGTCAAGAACTTGTCAGTATTCTGCTATAAAAATATTTTGCTTCATTTGTCCCACTACTGAATTTTATTAAACAAAAAGACAGCTTAATTTTCAACTTAATCTAAAACACTAAATTCAATTATTAAATCAACATCTATTAAGTGTGCTAAATACTAGAGAGAGTATTATATGAAACAAATTTCCTGCTTTATAAAGATTTTATTTATTTGACAGACACATACACACACACACACGGAACATAAGCAGAGGGAGTGGGAGAGGGAGAAGCAGGCCTCCCACTGAGCAGGGAGCCTGACAGGGCTGGACTCCAGGACCCCGGGATCATGACCCAAGTTGAAGGCAGACGCTTAACAACAGAGCCACCCAGGCGCACCTAAATTTCCTGCTTTAAAAGAAAAAACAATCAGGCAAATTAGCAACACAATTTTATACCTAGACCAGTTTTCATGTAAAAAAAACCTCACCCTTAATTTTGATACTACTACTACTACTACTGCTAAAGACATTTATTAAACACCTCAGGCAACAAGCAGATTCTCCTAATTGTTTTTAATTCTACTAACAATGTTTTATTTCTTTTACAGATGAGGCAACTGAAGTCAATATATTAAGTAGTGTGCCCAAATTTAAAGCAGCCAATAAATGCCTAGACCTGGTTTTAAACAAAATACAAGTGATTCCAAAGGCCATACTGCTTCCTTCAGATATATGTTCCAGTGGCAGAAATGTTTTCTCATGACTTTTTAAGGGATAATACTTCGAGGACTGAGCAGTGGTACAGAAGAATATTTATTTATACTGAGACTCAATGCTTTGTGAGGTACTTTACTACCTCTCAACTATTAAACTTAATTTTATTATGTGGAGTGCTTATTTACCATGAGTACTGAATACAGAGAACATAAGAATTCAAAGGGCAGGAATTTCAATACCAAGGTTCTATCTAACTGGACACTGTGGGGAAAAAACCCAGAATAATGTTTAAGTTACTTAAGAATCTCTTAGAAAAAGAGTTTCAAACAGTACAGTACCAAAAACAAATTATCAAATGATTATTAAAAATAATTTCAAAAATTTTAAATGCAGCACATTCATAAACACTGGTCAAATAAACTTAAAGATAAGTCACAAAATATTAACAATACTATCAGTTACAATAGTTTCACCTACTTTATAAAATGCCATTATCAGCAATTACTTATTAAGCCTCTCTATACTCAATTATATTAATTTAAATAATTATTTGGTAGACCTTTCAATTTTTTTTTGAATAAGTATTCTTTTGTTGTTGTTGGTTTTTTTTGAGAGAGACAGAGAGTGCATGTATGTGAGTGGGGGAGTGAGGGGCAAAGGGAGAGGGAGAGAATCCTACCAACATGTGGCTTGATGTTATGACCCCAGAGATCATGATCTGAGTCCAAATCAAGAGTCGGATGCTCAACACACTGAGCTACCCAGGTGCCCCTAAGTATTAAGTATTACCTCAGAAGACTTTAAATAAAAGATACTTAAAATTTCCCAAACTATCATTTTCAACTTACCAAATTGTATATTCCTAACAGAAGTGCTTCAATGCAACCATTACTCTGTCTGTCTCGGCTAACTGTAAGCCGTAAATAAACCCACATCAATTCTGGCAAGAACTGCAGTGTGAACCTCTTAAGTCGAACTTCAGAGCTACGATAGAGCTCAAATAGCTGGTGGCAGACAGGCTCCAGAAGCTAAAAGGAAAATAAAGTGCATTAGCTATTTCCATTCTTTTGGCTGTCACTGTGTTTTTTTTAATGTATATGTACTTGTATAATATTTTAAAAATAAATTCTCAATATTAATTTTTGCATTTTTTATCAATGTGACCCAAACCTTATTCTCTATGTACAGACTACATATTAAACTGACCAATCTACTAACTATAAGAATTTTGCACCTGTATAATATCAACATATTTTTCAATACACTGTATCATTAAATTTATTAGGTAATTAATTCTTTAACCAATGTACTACGTTTGTATTTAGTAAGTTTCCTTTTCTATTATTACTAGCCCTTACTATCCTCCATTTGGAGGATATTCCATATTGGAAGAAAATAACTTCAAATGCTCCTGTTGGAAATAGCCTTTAAATCTCAACTTAGACTACGATTTAAATAAAATCAAGAAAGGGATTTTGCAATACATAATATTTGGACATCCAAAATGCTAGCTAATATTTTAAATACATACAAGTAAAACAAATGGATTACTTTTATGTTTTAAGACTCATTTAAATTCTAATTACATTTATTTGAAATATTTTTGAAAAGGAGGCAAGTATACAGAAACAGCTTTTTCAGTGTTTAATTTTTCATATATCCCACAGTATGACTTAAGAGGATCTTCATCACCTTGAAAACTAAAGAAAATGAGTAGTTTAAATAAACCTCTCCCTTTTTCTAATCATGTACTACCAAACTAGAATGGTTCTGTTGAAATAACTAGTCTACACAAAACTGGGTATGATTTTAAAATGCAAATAAAACACTGCCAGGAAACTATAAAATCATGTTTAAAATTTAATACTAACTTTTAAAAAAAATGAATCGTTCAGTATTTATATGCTTACCTCTATTCTGAATGATTAAATAATGCATATGCATTTGGAAATCTGCTTGAATGTAGTTATATATGTCTGTAATAACCTAACACTCTAGAATAAGTCACTACTTTCACAACTGTAAATTAAAAGTCAACAAATCCAATATTAATCATACGGTTAATATATTTAGATGAGTTAAGCTTAGCTCTTAAGGAAAACTAAAAAAAATTTACACACACTAAGCCCTTTATTTGAAATCATTACCATAGTATTTTTTTTATTTTATTATGTTATGTTAATCACCATACATCATTAGTTTTTGATGTAGTGTTCCATGATTCATTGTTTGCGTATAACACCTAGCTCTCCATTCAATACGTGCCCTCTTTAATACCCATCACCAGGCTAACCCATCCCCCACCAGAACCCTCAGTTTGTTTCTGAGAGTCCATAGTCTCTCATGGTTCATCTCCCCCTCCAATTTCCCCCCCCTTCACTTTTCCCTTCCTATTATCTTCTTCTTTTTTTTAACATATAATGTATTATTTGTCTCAGAGGTACAGGTCTGTGATTCAACAGTCTTACACAATTCACAGTGCTTCCCATAGTATTTTTTTTTTAAGATTTTTTTTTTTATTTTTAAGTAATCAGTAATCTCTACACCCAACATGGGGCTTAATTATAGCCCCAACATCAAGAGTCACATGCTCTTCTAACTGAGCCAGCCAGGTGCCCCAGTAATATTTAAAATCTTAAAAAAATTCCAATTTTCCCCTTAAGCAGAAATCTAGACCAGACAATTTGCTCAAAGTCACAGAAGTAGTGGTGGAAGAAGACACTTAAAATTCAGGTCTTCCAACACCAAGTTGATGCTCCCATTATACCACATTTCTTTTTTGTAATCTTTTATTTTTTTGTTTTTAAAGATTTTATTTATTTGACAGAGAGAGACACAGTGAGAGAGGGAACACAAGCAGGGGGAGTGGGAGAGGGAGAAGCAGGCTTCCCGCTGAGCAGGGAGCCTAATGCAGGGCTCAATCCCAGGGCCCTGGGATCATGACCTGAGCCGAAGGCAGACCCTTAATGACTGAGCCACCCAGGCACCCCATCCACATTTCTTATACTGGAATGAAGGTGGAGGGCAGGAGGTAAGGATTGTTTAATTACAGATACTATATTCCACGTAGTGTCAATAATGAAGTAATAAACTTCTGAAAACAGTCAACTGCTGGCATCTTTTTAAAGTACTGACAAAAACAGTCAGCTCTTTTGGGGAATTAAAGATCACTGCTCTCATAAATGTATTTATTAAAAATACATATCCATGTTTCTTTTTTTTTAAAGATTTTATTTATTTATTTGAGAGAGAGAATGAGAGATAGAGAGCACGAGAGGGAAGAGGGTCAGAGGGAGAAGCAGACTCCCTGCTGAGCAGGGAGCCCGATGTGGGACGCGATCCCAGGACTCCAGGATCATGACCTGAGCTGAAGGCAGTTGCTTAACCAACTGAGCCACCCAGGCGCTGCATATCCATGTTTCAAATCTATTTTTCTCTTTAGTAAAGACTCCAAAACTGCTGTCTCTAAATTTTATTAGCTATGGTACAATTACAATTTGTTTCTTTCTTTTTTTAATTTTTAAGTAAACTCTACACCACACGTGGGGCTCAAACTCACTTTCTTTTTTAAAAAGGAGGAGGAGGAGGAATAGCTGTCAATCCAATAACTTTTGGTCAGAAATCAATGATGAAGGAAAGAGAAGGTATAACTTCAGGAACAATCTTTGAGGTGGCTAGAGAAGATGTGATCCAGGCCTAAGTGGAAGATAGCCTTTGATACAACCTGGGACACTTCATCCACCACAGCAGAAAAGGCAGGAGAATGTAGGTGGAGAAGCTGGTAAAGTGGTAGGTATGAATGGGAAAATAAGAGAATTCCCAATTATCTTCTTTTTTAATGACATAGAAAGCAAGCTGAAGATGAGGGAAAGGAGGGTTAAGACTAATGAGGAAAGGGAATGTGTAAAATCTACAGTGGGGATAGTGTACCAAGAAAGTAAAGCAAGACTGCAAGACAGTATTATGTGACTGAGATTTTTAGTCCTGCATTTTTTTTAAAAAGATTTATTTTAGAGAGAGGGAAATGGAAAGAGAATCCTCAAGCAGATTCCCCACTCCCCACTGAGCACAGAGCCCAATGTGGGGCTCGATCCCAGCACCCTGAGATCATGACTTCAACCAAAATCAAGAGTTGAGACACTTAACCAATGAGCCACCCAGGCGCCCCTGACTTTCTGCACTTTAAATGCAGCACTAGGGGGTGCCTGGGTGGCTCAGTTGGTTAAGCATCTGACTCTTGATTTCAGCTCAGGTCATGAGCCCCGTATCTGCCCTGCGGCAGGCTCCCCACTGAGCTGGAGTCTGCTTCTGATTCTCTCTCTCTCAAAAATAAATAAATAAAAGATAAAGTGGAGAAAATCAACAAAATTGTTGTTGCAGCTGATTTCTCCAAGTATGTTCAGCTGTTCAGGTACAAGTGTGAAGATGAACAGCAGGGTTTTATCCAGTGTTGAGATTTTCCCAAAGAATTAGAACTAATGGAATGAGAAGCAAAGGAGCTAACAATGTTTGCAAGGAAACAGACTATGATGTACTACGAAAATTTAGCTGGGTAAAGAGAGAAGTGTGATATGTAAGGGAAGAAGGAAAGACAATCAAATCATGAAAAAGTGATAGGATTAATAGACTGGATGGAGAACTGCTTGAAAATGGAAGAACTGCTAGAGTGCCCAAAGGATCTGGAACAAGGGAAAGGAGAAAAATTAAGCAATATGTTGGTCTAGCGATTAAAACTTCAGCTGCAGTACAGGTTGGCCATAATATGTAATACCAAACCAGGAATACATTTTAAGAACTTTTAAGGTCTTTAAAGCAAAACTGTTCATAAAACTGTCATAAGTTACAACAATACTATATATGGCATGTGACAATTTTCTGAAATAATTTCCTGTTAACTAAATAAAACAGTTGATTGTCTTTCAGAATATAACAAAATCAGGACTACAAGGGGCTTCCTTCTAGGACTAAGGTCCAGAATTGGTTTGAGATGCTATAGAGCTAAACATTTTGCTTTTCTGAAATATGACATGGTTAGAACTTTATGACCTGACAAGAGAAAAGATGGAAAGACAGATCTGCTCTGGCAACTGGATGATTACAATGACTGCTGTTGAGCCTGAATCTCTCAAGCTGTAATTTTTCTCAGTTGTAGTCATGACAAGGTCTCATACATGAGTATTATGAAGTATTACAGTTTAAATAATATGAATAACTTTTTTTTAATGTCATAGCTTCTAAAGTATAAAGGAAAAAAGGAAACTAATCCTTTTTATATACTTGTGACTCCTAATGAAAATGACAGCATTTCAGAGTGTCATTTTGTGTTTTACTGTTCTTCTAATCAATATTTATTAAGTGTTCACCATGTACATGACAAAATATATTCTAGGGAAGTTACAAATATAGAATATATGACCAGTGCCCATGAAGAGCTTACAATCTAAAGAGAAAGCATAAAACAAATTATAATAGGCAAAGCTTAAACGTTAAGACAGAGCAAAACAATGGGTAGGAAATACACATATTCATTATTCAAAGAGAATTTTGAAAACTCCTAACCAAAAAGGATGAGTATATGTACATGTGTATACACACACACACACACACACACACACACACACACACACACACACCTAAAGTTATAAAACATTCATAAATACACAGCAAGAGAAAAAAGAAGCAAATGAATCCTGCAATTGCTGCTACAAACAGCAACAGATGCAAGCCTAACTGATAGCCAATCCAAGTTTAGGAGACAGGAAAGAAAGAGGTCAATAAGCAAGCTTTTAGTGATAGGACAAAAATTAAGATGCACTTTAAATTAAGCTGCTGGTTAGGAGATGATTACCTGAACTTCTTCAAACTCACTCCAGTACACAGCAGAGGCACTCTTGGAGGCTGTATCTGGGAAGATAAGAAGCTACTTTCCTGTGTGTTCCTTTCATTTTCATTTTAAAGCATACACGAATCCAGTGATCATAAAACTGTATGTCATACTATTGTGTTAATGGAAAGATAATGTGTGTATTTTGCATAAATTAACATATAGATACAATAGCTGCATTTTTCCCCCTTCTATCGCAAAGCTGAGTAACAGGAAACTCTTTTTCTAAGTTTATTCATCCTGACTACTTATGCTAAATAGTGCTTTCTCCAATCAGTTCAAGCTAAATTTACTAGAAGCATCATTTCATGTCACCAGTTTGAGTTCACTCATTAGAGAATACACAGTTCTGTATCGTCAATAGAATAACTGCAAACAATACTTAAAATAAAAAAGTCTGAATCAGTGTATGGCTAAAATTTGGATTCCAGAAAAGGAAACATTCTGAACAGGAAACAGAGAAAAGTTTCAAATTAAATAAGTAATCCAATGAGATGATGGTCATTCAAATCAACAATCAAAACATACAGCCCTGAACAGAAACAAATCTGATCAAAACATTTAAAATAAGAGGGAGGGCAAAGGGAAAGCCAAAGCAACTATCAGAATGAAACACACCAGAAAGACAGTTTTCCAGTCCCATAAAAAGGATTTTTAAAAAGAGAAGGGAAAACTACAAAACTTACATATGTGTTTTAGTACACATATTTCATTTTACTATGTTGAAATTATTTTTCTTATAAACTTTCCTACCTCATTATTCGAATCTTGAATAACTTTATAGAGGGCCGGTACCAGTGATTTTTTCCGGTGTAAAGTTGCTGCATAATTGGTGATCTGAGTGTCAGGTAATGCCTAAAAGAAACATCCAAGGAAATCAAAAGCAAACTTAATATTTGGGAAGTCAGGAAATTTATTTTACCTGAGTTCCTCTTGAAAAGAATTATGAATCAACTAAGAAAAGTAAAAATAATACAATAACCATGAGAGTTAATAAAACAAGTTAAGTTAGAATGTTATAGACAGTTCTTCAAACTACTCAACCATGAAAAATGATTAGAAATCACATACCAAGATCTGCTGCAATAGGTCACCTTAAACTAATCTACTCTAAAAAAATAAGTATAGGATGTATTTTAATTCTTGCATTTTATGTTTACAAAACATTTATTTCTATAGTATTCAGAAATTACATAGTTTTAAGTCAAATCAGTGGGTGATTTTTAATTACAGGAAATAAAAATATAAGGCACAAATCCTATGTCCGTGCCTTATTAAAGCTTGGAAGCTTCCCCTTTTATTCAATGTATTTAAAAATTCATATATCCCCTCATCAATCCTAACAACTATTTTCATTTTTACATATTACCTTCTAGTCATTATTCACCTTAGTGCCTTTTTAAAGACTTACATGTATAGAAACACATTATTTCGTATTTTGCCATTTCCACTTCATATCATAACATTTGTTTCAGTTTCTCCAGAGAACACATATTCATTGTCTGTCTGAATTACTGACATATGGAATCATATGACACATTCTTATCCCCAATCCAATTTACCTTGAATTCTGATAACCATTCTTCCACAACACCACGTTCAGATCCCAGCATCTTCTTCTACCCTCTATTCCTCTTTTATCTCTGAAAGAAAAAAGCACTGAACGTGAGGATAGCATTATGTACTTAAACTACCAAAGGTAAATGATGTGCACCTTTCACAAACAAACTAACCTAGTATATGTTTCAAATAAGAAGCCATAGTTTTAGACTAGAGCTCAATTAAATTTATATTTATATTCATATTTAAGAAATAAATTGTTTTTAGTGGTACATTTAAAACCTATTTCCCTAATACTTTTTATATTTTCCTCAACAATTATATTTCAAAGAGGCAAAAACAAGTTTAGTGAAATCAAACTGCACATTACCCAAGACAAACGAACAGTCTACGCTTAGAGCTTTTACCAAATATACAACTGGAATTAGTTAACTATCACAGAACAAACCATGTGACAGATTATAAATGACAAAGACAGAAAAGCTAGAAATCAAGGTGATTAGCAAGTTGTACAATTATGTAAACTATAATTCCATTAAAAAACTATATAAAATGTGAAAAAAGCCTGGAAGCACATATATACCAAACTAGAGTGTCTACCTCTGGAATACTGAGGATATTCTAATTATGTAACTTTGAATTATAGAAAAAAAATATAAGCATGTATTATTTTTAAAGTGAGGAAGACAGGGCGCCTGGGTGGCTCAGTTGGTTAAGCGACTGCCTTCGGCTCAGGTCATGATCCTGGAGTCCCTGGATCGAGTCCCGCATTGGGCTCCCTGCTCAGCAGGGAGTCTGCTTCTCCCTCTGACCCTCCCCCCTCTCATGTGCTCTCTCTCTCTCACTCTCTCTCTCAAATAAATAAATAAAATCTTAAAAAAAAGTGAGGAAGACAATTAAAACGTCTTGGGTTTTAATTAGATTTAAAGGCTCAAAAGGTTAAGAACTAGAAGAAATAAAGAACTTCTTCGAGGGGGAAGGAAACACCTTCAAAGCAACTGAAAAATTTCTTTATTAAAAAGATAATTATTTCCTAAGAATGTGTCAAATTTCACACTAAATTTCTACCTACAAAAAGGAATCAGATTTTCTAATTCTTCCCTTCGATTCCAAAAGGATTCTTTAATGTCTCTATATAATGCACTACACCAAATACTATATAAGGAAGGAGTACAAAGAGGAGTAAGACATGTCCCTTATTTTCAAGTAGCAAATGCTGTTAAGATAGACTGATGAATTTAGTCAAAATAAATTGCAAAAGAAAAAAGAGATAGTAGGGAAACCTACAGATTAAAAGAGATTAAAAAATCAATAGCCAAAGTATGAATCTCTTTTGGACTCTGATTCAAACAATTAAAAAGAACATTACAAAACTGGAAAGACCTGAACATGACTGGTTATTTGATGATATTAAATTAAGTAATTATTATAGGTTATTTTCATACTTGATAATGGAATTATAGTTAGGTGTTTTTTTTTAAATAGTGCTTGTCTCTTAGAGTTACATACTGACATATTTACTGGTGAAATAATGTCTGGGATTTGCCTTAAAATAATCAGGGCAGGGGCAGGGGGAACCAAACAAGGCAAGTGAATTAGGTATAGATGAAATACGATTGGACATGAATTGATAACCATTCAAGCTGGTACACAAGTTTCATTACACTATGATCATCACTTTGTTATAAGTTTGAAATGTTTCATAATAAACTTTAAGAAAAAAAGGATTAATGAACACTACATAAGAAGAAAAATGCCATAACTACACAAACTAAATTTGGCAAACAATTTCTGGGAGTTCAGACCAACTAAAGCCCATATTAACAGACATTGATACCCAAGTTACAAACTCTTGCTGAAGAAATGAGACTCTTAAAAATAACTTCACAAAATAGAGCACAACCATACATCCAAATGATAATGCCCTTCAAAGAAGTCATTTTGTAAGGTTCCTACATTTATTACAACGATTGTTGAAATCAATGTCAGAATGCCTTCTTTTCTTTTATACCAATCAAGTGCTACTAAATACTTTCTGTGTTTTTTTTTAAGTTTTTTTTCTTTAATATTTTATTTATTTATTAGACACAGAGAGAGCGAGAGAGAGAGCAAGCACGAGCAGGGGGAATGGCAGGCAGGGGAGAAGCAGGCTCCCCGCTGCGCAAGGAGCCCCATGCAGGACTTGATCCCAGGACCCCCCAGATCATGACCTGAGCCGAAGGCAGTCGCTTAACTGACTGAGCCACCCAGGCGCCCTGCTTTTTGAAACCTAGCTCTTCACCTAAAAATGCATTCCATGATATAACTATGATTAATGTGCTTCTTACTCTATGCAAATTATACCTCAATAAAAAAATTTTTGTGAACAATTGTCTAAATATCCTAAGGTAGCTGCCTCTGAAAGTTTCTCGGAACCTAAGGAGGCAACTAACTAAAAAGCAAAGGCAAGGTTCAGTCAGAAATTCATTGATCTGTTCCATAAATATTTCTTAAAAACCAACTTTAACAGCCATTATGCTAACAGCTGGAAATACAATGATAAAACCAGCTGTAGTTTCACTATATAACAGATCATTTATCTAGTGAAGGAGACTAAACACATTTTTGCAAAGAGATGAGAAATACGAAGAAAAGACACACAAAAGCATAATAAAAGAAACCTAATATTGATGAAGGAATCAAAAAGGACTTCTCTAAAGTAAGTTGAGGTAACAAAGATCAACAGAGTTAAGGAATTAAGAAAAGAACACTCTAGAAAGAGGCAATGGCCTATATACAGGCCCTGTTGCAAGAAGAAAACATAGGAAGTTTGAGAATCTGAAAGAAGATCCAAGTGACCAGGAACACAGAAAGCAAGGGACAAGAGTTGAGGGTAGAATGGTAGGCATGGACCAAATGGTATAAATGGGAATTTTTAGTCTGCATTAAGTATGGAAAGGACTAAGCATTTTAAGGAGATGAATAATAAGATTCAAAATCTGAAAAGCTCACCTGGCTACAATGCAGAGAAAGGACTGGTATCCATTTTCAGAGCTAGCTACAAATTTCCCAATAGCATGAGGACTAAAAAAAATTCCAGGGTTGCTACAGCATTTGCTCTGAGAGTTCCTACCAAGTCTCTGGAAATTAAAACACCTGAACAGCTACTGACAATAAAAATGTTTTTTATTTACAAAGTACCTGGAAAATAAGTAAGCTAGGTTACATTTTTATTAAGCTTCAAATAAAGTATAGTAAAGCAAAAACTACATTAGTCTCTCAGGAAATAATTTTTTTTAGGGATAAGTTCTAATATCTTGATCTCCCTAACATCTCCATTCCTCTCAAGTCTCTTATGAAGGTATAAACAAAAGGGGTTGTTCTGTTAACATAATTTATAACACCTCTTCTTTTTATCACTTCATTATTTCTAATGAGCTCAGTGGACCACAACATTAAGAGGAAAAATAGAATTTTACACTCTTTGAAAAGTGCTCCAGAAAAGGAGGTAAATACTTCTGATAAATTTATTACCATGGAAGGAAGAAAAGCATAATTTCACCATAGTGGTGACAGAAAGGACTTATTTCCAATAAACAAAATGGAACTTAAAAATAAACTCCTATATTTCTATTGTTGGATTTCAATTGATTTTTATTTTTTATTTAATGGACAATTAAAAAGCTTTTTCTGCTCTGTATATCAACTGTTATCTCTATAATTTTACAAATATATTTAGCTACAAATATGAATTAATGGTTGATATTCTATTAAGTGTTAAAATATTGTAAATATATACCTGTTAAAAAAAAAGGAACTTAGCCCAACTATCTACCGCACCCATGAAGATTAAACAGAGTCAACCATTTGGTATGTATTTTCCTTCCAGATATATATTTATGTACATGCATGTTCATAACTATATACACATACTATATACACACTATATACACACATATACACATGTGTGTATATAGTTTAAATAGTCATTTGTTCATCATACATAATATTCTTCAACACGTTTTTTTCAATTGCTAAAAATATGAAAGACCTATATAGATCTCTTTTTACAGCTGTCGTGTAATTGATCCAAAAACTTACTCGTTTAATAAATTACCAGGATACATAGATTGTTTTCAATTTTCTATATTACAGAAAAAATGCAGCAATGAACATCTTTATACACAGTTAACATTTCTGTTGTTCTTTTCTATAGTATAAATTCTAAAAACTGGATTTGAACTTTTAAGGCCACAGAAATATTATTGATAGCATATCTATATATAAACTCTCAAAACCATAATTCATCATATATTTTCTTTTTTTTTTAAGATTTTATTTATTTATTTGACAGAGAGATAGAGAGCACAAGTAGGCAGAGGGGGAGGGAGAAGCAGGCATGGGACTCGATCCCAGGACCCTGGGATCATGATCCGAGCCGAAGGCAGCTGCCTAACCGACTGAGCCACCCAGGCGCCCTCCATCATGTATTTTCAAAACATATGACTGTCATATGTACAGAGTAAGTTCTCACTGCTCTACTTATAAAGCTAATACCTCAGCATAAAAATATCTAATCTAAATAAATCTAAAAATAAAACCTTTAGGGCGCCTGGGTGGCTCAGTTGGTTAAGCGACTGCCTTTGGCTCAGGTCATGATCCTGGAGTCCCGGGATTGAGTCCCGCATCGGGCTCCCTGCTGAGCAGGGGTCTGCTTCTCCCTCTGACCCTCTTCCCTCTCGTGCTCTCTGTCTCTCATTCTCTCTTTCTCAAATAAATAAAATCTTTAAAAATATAATAATAAAATTAAATTAAATAAAAATAAAACCTGTAATTTTCCTACATTTATTAATATGATATATCCATGACTTTTAAAACTAGGATCATGAAAATGGTATAAGAATATTCAACTGAGTACCTATTGCCAAAACATTAAAGATTTAATACACAAAATGCTGTGATGTACTTGAAAGAGACATGGCAAAAAGATACCAGAATATATTTTATAGTATTTTAAAAGCCACTCTGCTTATTTAGTTAAGGTGTGAATCTTCTAAAATTAAAAACCACATTTATAGTTTACTCTTTAAACAATCTGGAAGTTATTTTAGAACGTGATATGAGATTAAGATCTAACAATGTTTTTTCTCCCAATAGTTCTCAATTGTTCTAATACATTTTATGTCCATTTATTTCCTCAGTAACTTGAAATGCTATTTTTATCATATACTAATAAGTCTTAAATACATTTGAAACTATTTCTGAGCTACTCTTCCCATTAATTTTGCACTGGGACTGTTTTAATTACTGTGACAGTAAAAAATATTACAAGTCCTATCATTCACATATACATATATATATATATATGTATAGCATTCGCATTCTTTTCATAAAAACATGTTTCACTATTATTGCCTTCTTCATTCTTCCAAATGAATATTACCATTACATTGATAAGTTTCCTTCCTACATTCCATCTTCATGGGAATTAAATTTACAGATTAATTCCAAATGATATCTTCACAACACTGAGTTACCCCATACAGAAGCACAGCATTGCTCTTTATTAAAAATCCTCTTCTAGGAGCACCTGGGTGGCTCAGTCGTTAAGCATCTGCCTTAGGCTCAGGTCATGATCCCAGAGTCCTGGGATCCAGCCCCGCACTGGGCTCCAGCCCCACACTGGGCTCCCTGTTCAGCGGGAAGCCTGCTTCTCCCTCTCCCACTCCCCCTGCTTGTGTTCCCTCTCTCCTCTCTGTGAAATAAATAAAATCTTAAAAAAAAAAATTCCTCTTCTATATGTCTTAGTATAAATTTTATTTTTTTCTTCATATACATCAACACACTCCAATTAAGTTGATTCCTTCAATTAAGTTAATTCCTATATAGTTTATATTTTCTTGTTGCCACTGTGATTCTTTTTCATTATGTTTTCTCTATATTGTTACATGTTTCTCTGGCTATTGTTACACAAAATAAACACTTTAAAAAATCAAAATGAACAAGTTTTTAATAAATATTTAAAATACTGAAAATGGTTTAAATCGAAATTTATGTTTTAGGAAAAACTTATGAACTAGTAAGTTCTCTTTTTGCTAACTACAAGGGATTAGAAGATTTTTAAAATGTATACTACTGGGGCGCCTGGGTGGCTCAGATGGTTAAGCGTCTGCCTTCGGCTCAGGTCATGATCCCAGGGCCCTGGGATCGAGCCCCGCATCGGGCTCCCTGCTCAGCAGGGAGCCTGCTTCTCCCTCTGCTTCTCTCTCTCTCTCTCTCTGTCTCTCATGAATAAATAAATAAAATCTTTAAAAAAAAATTAAAAAAAATAAAAAAATAAAATAAAATAAAATGTATACTACTACTTTATAGAAAAGGGAAAGGAAAATAACTACAATTAATATTTTTCCAATTCTCTACAAAGAACTGCTTTTAAAAGAAAAAAGAAACCCAAATATTATTTTCAAAAAGAAACACAAATCTTTTTAATCTAATATATATTGTATCAGAATCCCTATTTGATATGGGGCCTGGAATATATATTTTGAAAAGCACCCCAAGTAATCCTTCAGTTAAAAAAAAAAAAGTATCACATCCAGGTTACATTTCTTACTTTAAATTCCTGTCTGATGTCTCCTATAACCACAAGTTTGCTCATCAAATCACTTTAGCTTCTACCAATACTATTTTAAAAATGACTGCCTGGAGAATTACAGATCTGTACCCATGAAACAAATAATACATTATATGTTAACTAAAATAAAAAAATAGGGCACCTGGGTGGCTCAGTCGTTAAGCATCTGTCTTTGGCTCAGGTCATGATCCCGGGGTTCTGGGATCTCAGGTCATGATCCCAGGGTCCTGGGATCGAGCCCCACAGTGTCAGGCTCCCTGCTCAGCAGGAAGCCTGCTTCTCCCTCTTCCACTCCCCCTGCTTGTGTTCCCTCTCTGTCTCTCACTCTGTCAAATAAATAAATAAAATCTTTAAAAAAATAAAAATAAATAAAAGACTGTAAGGTAATACCTTTAAATACAGAAAGACAGTGCTGTTAATAATTATAATCAAGCACCACCGTATTTCCTCAACTCTATAATACCAATTTTTTTTAAAAGATTTTACTTGAAAGAGAGAGTGAGAGAGAGAGCACAAGAGTGGGGAGGGTCAAAGGGAGAAGCAGACTCCCCGCTAAGCGGGGACCCCGATGCGGGACTCAATCCTGGGACTCCGGGATCATGACCCGAGCTGAAGGCAATTGCTTAACCAACTGAGCCACCCAGGCACCCTACAATACTACTAAAATTTTAAGACTGTAATTTATTAACAAATTTAAGTAGAAAATGAGAAACAAATCTTTATTAATAAAACAAAAAAAGTTTAAGGGACAAAAACATAAGCTTATCCATATAATCATATGACTTTTAATCATCCTTTACATTTCTGGACATCTTTGTTCTTTATACTAGCCATATGGCACACTCTCCCAAGCTCTTTCTATATATGTCTGGATTACACTCAGTTCAAATGTCACCCCCTCAGAGAAGCCCTCTCTACTTACTATACTTAAAATGGCTCCCCCAAGTTCCTCCTCCTTCCAACTCCTACCATTCTGTCCATTTCCTTCACAGCATTTAGCAAAATCTGTAATTATCTTATTTGTTTATGTATTATTGTCTGTCTTTCCCACCAGAACCTGTCTTCACAGGGACAGGTTTTGTATCTCAAGTACGAGGCACATAACCCGCACTCAAACATCTATTGATTTAGTTGGGCTCATGAACTCAATTATTTAGCACCTTTAACAATGACAGTTTTATTTTCAGTCATAATAAAACCTGAGATTTCTGCCTGCATTTTCCATGTGATTAAGCTTAATAATTTTATTTTCCCAAATTAAATATAGTTGGAGGTTAACAGCTTCTTTAAAAAGCACCTGATTTCAGAAATGTTAAAAGGTGAAAAAAATTACCTTAAAAGTGAGGAAAAAATAAATTATCAGTAAGCCTATCAAGTATAAACATTGTATCAGCTGTTTTCTATATCTTATCTGATTTAATAAGGCAATAGAATCTGGTGGTCTAGAGCAGCAGTTCTCAACTTTTTGTCTCAAGAACCCCCTTTCACTCTTACATTTAAAAAGTCTATTAATTCATTTAGGGGCGCCTGGGTGGCTCAGTCGTTAAGCATCTGCCTTTGGCTCGGGCCATGATCCCGGGGTCCTGGGATTGAACCCCACATCGGGCTCCCTGCTCGGTGGGAGGCCTGCTTCTCCCTCTCCCGCTCCCCCCTGCCTGTGTTCCCTCTCTCGCTGTGTCTCTCTCTGTCAAATAAATAATAAAATCTTTTTTAAAAAGTCTATTAATTCATTTAAAAAATAATAAGCCCATTACATGTTAATATAAATAACATTTTTTTACAAAAATGTTTTAAATCAAAATTTTCTTTTTCCATAACAAAAACAAATTTGGTGAGAAAAGTAGTGCATATTGTTTTACATATTTTGCAAATCTCATAATTCTGCATTTAACTAGTTGCTAAGAACCTTCACTCTATATTTATCAGAGAATGACAATGAAGGCAGCAAATACTGTTTTGACCCCATAAACCTACTTAAAGGATCCCCAGGACACACTTTGAGCATGGACTCTGGAACTAGATTGTCTAAGTTTAAGGTCACTTACTACAGCTATGTTTAAGCCCTCTTACCCCCTTCCTAGCTATACTTAAACCCTCTGTGCCTCATTTCTCTCATTTCAAAAAGGATAACAGCAGCACAGTAGTAATTTCATACAATTATTGTGTACTTAGGACAGTTCTTATCACAAAGTAACCACTATAAATGTTTGCTACAAATATTATATACTTAATTTTCCTGATACTATATACTATAATATAGCCTCTGTTATTCCCAAATAATAGACAAGAAAATTAAAGGGTAAAGAGGTCGAATGACCCACACAAGGTAACACGGTTTAACTGGTAGAACTCAGATTTTAATTTAATGCCTATTCTAAAGTGAACAGTTGAAAAATGAACCTTGGCCCCTTTCGTATGTCCTGGCCATACTCTCCTTTCCATTTTTCCATAGCCTTGTGCACCCCTTCACCCCAGGGATTCTGTATAGACTGTTCCTTCCTAGAATGCTGTCCTACTACTGTTATTTGAATAGCTGGTGGCTTCCAGTCCTTTTAATCTCAGCAGGCCAGTCTTGACCACTTTAACTAATAAACAGCATCCCCTTCTCCCTTTTCTAGTATTTTCCATTCCAACAAATATGTTCATTTCCTTCCTAGTGCTTTGGATTTCGTACCTTGTTTTTTTTTTAATTTTTTTTTTTATCCATTTGTCAGAGAGAGTGAGTGCACAAGCAGGGGGAAGCGGCAGAAGAAGAGGGAGAAGCAGGCTCCCCGCTGAGCAGGGAGCCCGATGCGGGCCAATCACGACCTGGGCCAAAGGCAGATGCTGAACTGACTGAGCCACCCAGGCGCCCCTTGTACCTTGCTTCTTAGATCTTATTACTTATTGTCTATCTTCCCCATCAGACTGTGAGTTACATGAAAACGAAATCCATTTCTGTTTCGCTCACATTTGAATGTTCACTATGTACTCAAAGCTAACAAGCATACTATGGTATCCAGACTTATGGCAGGTACTTATGTGTATTTGTTGAATCAATGAACCACACTGCTTATGTGACCTTGGACAAATCATTTAAACCCTCTGGGCTTCAGTTTTCTACAAGGGGAAGTTACTTACTACATCTAAAATCCTAAAAATAGGGGCGCCTGGGTGGCTCAGTCGTTAAGTATCTGCCTTCGGCTCAGCTCATGATCCCAGGGTCCTAGGATCGAGCCCCGCATCGGGCTCCCTGCTCCACAGGAAGTCTGCTTCTCCCTCTCCCACTCCCCCTGCTTGTGTTCCTTCTCTCGCTGTCAAATAAATAAAATCTTTAAAAAATAAATAAGTAGGGCGCCTGGGTGGCTCAGTTGGTTAAGCGACTGCCTTCGGCTCAGGTCATGATCCCGGAGTCCCGGGATCGAGTCCCACATCGGGCTCCCTGCTCGGCAGGGAGTCTGCTCCTCCCTCTGACCCTCTTCCCTCTCGTGCTCTCTATCTCTCATTCTCTCTCTCTCAAATAAATAAATAAAATCTTTAAAAATAAATAAATAAATAAATAAATAAATAAGTAAATAAAATCCTAAAAATATGTTTTAGTACCTATATTTGAAAATAGAATAGTACGGTTACAGAGAAATTTGTAAATATGGATTTCTGAACTATTCCTAGTATCTTAGTATCTAGAGGTAGCTGTGAACATAGTTATAAATGTACGGCCAGTTTTCTTTTTACTTACCCATGCAATATATAATTCTGAAGGTTTTTTCTACTACATATTATACCCATCCCATTACCTGGGATATAAAAACTATATTTAAAAGCAAACATCAAGGAGTGCCTGGCTGGCTCAGTCAGTAGAGCATGCAACTAGATCTCGGGGTCACGAATTCAAGCCCCATGTTGGGCCTACAGATTACTTAAAAAAAAAAAAATTAGGGGCGCCTGGGTGGCTCAGTAGTTAAGCGTCTGCATTCGGCTCAGGTCATGATTCCAGGATCCTGGGATCGAGGCCCGCATTGGGCTCCCTGCTCAGCGGGAAGCCTGCTTCTCCCTCTCCCACTCCTCCTGCTTGTGTTCCCTCTCTCACTGTCTCTTTCTCTGTCAAATACATAAATAAAATCTTAAAAAAAAATTAAAATCTTAAAAGCAAAATTCAAGCCAATATTCCAGCTTGCAGCTCAATTCAGGCCATACTGTCTCACTTTCAGAGTATTTAACAAACTAAAAAAGGTATCACAGAAAATAATTATCTTTTTGGTAACCATGGTAATGGCAACTTTTATTAGCAAGCCCTGAATACAACATAATGAACAAAATAATAAACTGCTGGAACATGATCTGATAGAAGTCAATGATTACTTGCCAGGAAGCAAGCTCACAGAATCCATCCAAGTACAATAAGCTTTCCATTGCCTACATGGGTAGAAACTGTGTCTTAGCTGACAGTAAGCATGTATTTTTTCTTTTTTTTTTGGAAACTGTAGACCAACATTATTGGATAAAGAAAGCTATACAATTATCAGGGAATCATACGAAATAGTAAAAAATGGTTTTACTACTGCAAATTTTCAAACTAAGCCAAAAACTATGAAAATATTTCAAGGTATAATTCTGAAATTTAAGCACTCAAGACGTGTGGTTATTAAATACCAACTTCTCTAACAAATAACCTAGAGCTGCACCATTCAGTATGGTAGCCACTAGCTACATGTGGCTATTTTAATTTAAATTCATTAAAATAAAATAAAATTTAAAGATTCAATTCCTCAGTTGCACTAGCTACGTCTCAAGTGCTCAGTAGCTACATGCAGCCATTACCTCCCATACTGGAGAGCACAGACACAGGACGTGGACATCATCAGAGAGATTCTACCAGACAGGACTAATCTCAGTGTAGCCACATAATATGATTATGCTGAGCATATTTGACTATTCAGTAACTGTAAAGATCAGGCAGCAAGGTTAAAAGGCACAACAATTCAAAAGGAAATACTTTCAAAAGTAAAACTCAAAGGCAATAATTAAGATGTGATTATTTCAAGTCTCTTAGGTAAAATTGCCAAATAAATAGAAGCTACCCACCAAAGATAACCAAAAATTCTAACATGACTAATTGTATGGAAAACTCATTCTTTATCCTTTAAAAAGTTAAGTTCCATAATTTTACCTCTGTTCTAAGATCAGTTTTCTAAAGGAGGAGGTGGTACAGGAATGCGGCAGAATTCAAGTGTGGAATTCATTTGTTGAGACTTAAATATTTTCCAGCTCTATAAAAAATAAAAATTAAAAACTATGAAATACTGAGATAATATTATTAAAATGTAATGAAAAGAACTTTAATAACACATCTATAACACAATCTATTTTTAGAAATAATTAAGAATTAAAAAACTTTCTATAATAACCAGCATATACTTGTGTACCCTCATCAAACCTAATCTAAAAATTTCAGATTTGGGGAATAGGAATCCCACTTTTAGTTTCAAATTTCCCATTAATTATCTGTAAGACCTTGAATAGGTAACTTAAATATTCTGGAGCTTCACTTGAATTATCTATGAAATTAAGTCCTTTTCAATCAAAAATTCTATGAATCCAACTTTTGGAACATGTTACAGTGATATCACTCTCATACACGCATGTGCAAACAATCATTAAAATTTCAATATGCTGTGTAACATCAAACTTAAATAAGAAGTATCGATGGCTATAAAATCATTTTGGTGAGATTCAGAGAACTGAAAATTTTATCATTTTTAAAAAGCACACAGAAAATGCTATTATTTGAAGTCTGGGTACAAAACATATTAAAAGCTTTTTTGATCAGACAGAACCCTTTTCAGATGGCTAAAAGTATACTTTCCTCATAAAGTAAAAACTATTTTCAAGTAGTTGCTGACCACATTATGCTCTATCATTTTGATTCAAAACTGTATCACAACTTTAAAATCTAAGACCCCCCAAATTAACATTTTTAAATATGTTCATTAACAAAATGTGATTTAAAAAAATACAAATAATACAATAAAATTCTCTTGGAGTTAAGTTACATTATCATTTGCAAAATCTCTGATGTTTTTCAAACTAAAGATATGTTAGGGCCTCCTAATACAACAATAGCAGCTGACTTTTTAGCTCTTATCTACTATCACATGATATTTTCATTTCCTGAGTTATGCAGTGGGTTAAAAAACTTGAAAAGGACTAACATAATATCTCTGGAAAGATACACCAGGAGCTGATCATACTTTGGGAAGGGACATTTGATGTAAAAGAAACTGACTCCCTTTTTTTAATATTTTATTTTTAAGTAATCTCTACACCCAACATAGGGCTCAAACTCAACTCCGAGGATCAAGAGTTGCATGCTCTACCAACTGAGCCAGCTAGGCACCCCAAGGGAACTCTTGTTTTAAACCCTGGGAAATCTGAGCCACCAAGACAATTGCCAGATTTTGAAGCAGTGTAAGCAGGCAGTCTTGAAAGCTATACTGGGAGTCTCTGTAGAGAGGGTCTCCAAAAATCTTTCAGGGTTAACGAAACAGATATTCACTAGGTTCTCAATCTAAGAAAGAGGAAAAAAAAAGCCAACAGGGCAAAGGATAGGAAATGGAGATTTATTAAACTTTAACACAGCTCAACTCTTGATAAACTGGAAGAAATAAGCCCCTCAGTCATTTGAGCAACAGAAAAAACATGGGAACCCTGTCAGGAAGGTAACATTGGAGCCTCTATGGTTCTTTCATACACAAGGTCTGGCACAAAATAAAAAATTATTAAATATGCTAAGTGACAAATATATGACCAATAATTAAGAGAAAACTAGACAGAGTCAGATCCACAGATGATCCAATAATAGAGTTCACACACAAGGACAACAATTTTAAATAATTCTGAATAACATACTAAAGAAAACAGAGGGGAAAATGGAAAAAATTGTTGAGATGGAGAATTTCACCAATGAATTAGGATCTATAAAAATAATTAAATGTACATTCTAGAACTGAAAAATACAATATATGAAATTAAGAACTCAATATATTGGTTTTATAGCAAACTGGACACAGCATACCATACGATTAGAAGACTAAGTCAGTAAGAAATACCAAACAATAGCTGGAGAAAGAAAATAGGAAAGAAGACAGAAAGAAGAGTAGAAGGTACAGGAAAAGTTAGAGAAGAGGCTTAAGAGAAATGGAAGACATGCTCAAAATGTCTAGTATACATACAACCAAAGTCCCAGACAAGAGAAGAAAGAGATATAAGCAATATTCAAAGAGAGAATAATAGAGTTTTACAAAACTGTTGAAAGAATTCACTTCAGAGATTCAAGATACTCTGCCAACTCCAAGCAGAATATACTCAAAGAAAACCATGCCCATGATATCATAATCAAACTATGAAAGGAAGGAGTGAAGGAAGAGAAAATTCATAGAAAAAAATTAGTTGACCTTCAAAGAAACAGTATGACTGACAGCAATTTTCTCAATAGAAACAAAAGAAGCCAGGACATACCAGAATGACAGTTAAAAGGACAAAAGAAAATAACTACCAGTCTAGAATATAGTAAATATCCTCTAAATATCCAGCGAAAACATCCTTTAAAAATTTAGGTGGAGGGGTCCTAATCAGAAAAATATGCAGCCAAGAATACTTTATCCAGCAAGGCTGTCATTCAAAACAGAAGAGATAAAAAGCTTCCAGGACAAACAGGAACTAAAAGAATTTGTGATCACTAAACCAGCCCTGCAAGAAATATTAAAGGGGATCCTTTAAGCAAAGAGAGGGCCCAAAAAAGTAACACAGACCAGAAAGGAACAGAGACAATATACAGAAATGGTGACTTTAAAAGGTAATACAGTGGCACTAAATTCCTATCTTTCTTTTTTTTTTTTTTTAAGATTTTATTTATTTATTTGACAGAGAGGGATGCAGCAAGACGGGGAATACAAGCAGGGGGAGTGGGAGAGGGAGCGGGAAAAGCAGGCTTCCCGTGGAGCAGGGAGCCCGATGCAGGGACTCAATCCCAGGACTCTGGGATCATGGCCTGTGCCAAAGACAGATGCCCAACGACTGAGCCACCCAGGTGCCTATCTTTCAATAGAAACTCTGAATGTAAATGGGCTAAATGCCCCAATAAAAAGACACAGGGTATCAGACTGGATAAAAAAGCAAGACCCATAGGTATGCTGTCTGCAAGAGTCTCATTTTAGACCCAAAGACACCTCCAGATTGAAAGTGAAGGGGTGGAAAATGATTTATCATGCTAATGGACATTTAAAGAAAGTTGGGGTAGCAATCTTTGTATCAGACAAATTAGACTTTAAACCAAAGACTGTAATAAGAGATGAGACTGGACATACTATATCATAATTAAAGAACCCTATCCAACAAGAAGATCCAACAACTGTAAATATTTATGCCCTTAACATGGGAGCGGCCAATTATATAAATCAATTAATAACAACTGAAAAAACACATTGATAATAATACAATAATAGGGGACTTTAACACCACCCTCACTGAATGAACAGATTATCTAAGCAGAAGATCAACAAGGAAACAAGGGCTTTGAATGAAACACTGGACCAGATGGACTTCACAGATATATTCAGAGTATTCCATCGAAAAGCAACAGAATATCCATTTTTCTCAAGTGCACATGGAACATTCGCCAGAACAGATCACACACTGGGTCACGAATCAGGTCTCTATCAGTATAAAAAGACTGGGATCATTCCCTGCATATTTTCAGACCACAATGCTTTGAAACTTGAACTCAGTCACAAGAGGAAATTTGGAAAGAACTCAAATACATGGAGGTTAAAGAGCATCCTACTAAAGAATGAATGTGTCAACCAGAAAGTTAAAGAACTTTTAAAAATCATGGAAATAAATGAAAATGAAAACACAACTGTTCAAAACCTTTGGGATGCAACAAAGGCAATGAAAACACAACTGTTCAAAACCTTGGGATGCAGCAAAGGCAGTCCTAAGGGGGAAGTATATAGCAATACAAACATTTCTCAAGAAACAAGAAAGGTCTCAAAAACACAACCTAACCCTATACCTAAAGGAGCTGGAGAAAGAACAGCAAATAAAGCCTAAAACCAGCAGGAGAAGAGAAGTAATAAGGATTAGAGAAGAAATCAATGAAACAGAAACCAAAAGAACAGTAGAACAGATCAAAGAAATTAGGAGCTGGTTCTTTGAAAAAATTACTAAGATCAATAAACTCCTGCCCAGACTTATCAAGAAGAAAAGAGAAAGGACCCAAATAAATAAAATCATGAATGAAAAGAGGAGAGATCATAATCAACACTGAAGAAATACAAGCAATTATAAGAACATATTATGAGCAAATATGTACCAGCAAATTAGGCCATCTGGAAGAAATAGATGTATTCTTAGAGAGATGTATAAACTACCAAAACTGAAAGAGGAAGACATAAAAAACATGAACAGACCCATAACCAGCAAGGAAACTGAAGCAGTAATCAAAAATCTCCCAACAAACAAAAGTCTGGGGCTGGATGGCTTCTCAAGAGAATTCTAACAAACATTTAGAGAAGAATACTTACTCTTCTGAAGCTGTTTCAAAAAAATGGAAGGAAAACTTCCAAACTCTATGAGCCCACCATTATCTTGATTCCAAAACTAGACAAAGACCCCACCAAAAAGGAGAATTAGAGATCAACAGCACTGATGAACATGGATGCAAAAATTCTCACAAGATACTAGCCAAGAGGATTCAACAGTATATTAAAAGGATTATTCACTACCACCAAGTGGGATTTATTCCTGGGCTGCAAGGGTGGTTCAACATCTGCAAATCAATCAACGAGATACACTACGTTAATAAAAGAAAGGACAAGAACCATATGATCCTCTCAATAGATACAGAAAAAGCATTTGACAAAATACAGCATCCTTTCTTGATTAAAACTCTTCACAGTGTAGGGATAAAGGGAACATACCTCAATATCATAAAAGCCATCTACCAAAAGCCCACAGCGTATATCATTCTCAATGGAGAAAAACTGAGAGCTTTTCCCTAAGGTCAGGAACAACGGCAGGGATGTCCACCATCACCACTGCTGTTCAACAGAGTACCAGAACTCCTAGCTTCAGCAATCAGACAACAAAAAGAAATAAAAGGCATCCAAATGGGCAAAGAAGTCAAACTCCCACTCTTTGCAGATGACATGATACTATATGTGGAAAACCCAAAAGACAACACCCCAAAATTGTTAGAACTCATACAGGAATTCAGCAAGTGGCAGGATATTAAGTGCACAGAAATCAGTTGCATTTCTACACACTAATAATGAGACAGAAGAAAGAGAAATTAAGGAGTTGATCCCATTTACAACTGCACCAAAAACCATAAGATACCTAGGAATAAACCTAACCAAAGAGGCAAAGGATCTGTACTCAGAAAACTATGGAACAGTCATGAAAGAAACTGAAGAAGACACAAAGAAAAACATTCCATGCTCGGGCGCCTGGGTGGCTCAGATGGTTAAGCATCTGCCTTCGGCTCAGGTCATGATCCCAGGGTCCTGGGATTGAGTCCCGCATCGGGCTCCCTGCTCAGTGGGAAGCCTGCTTCTCCCTCTGCCTCTCTCTCTCTCTCTCTCTCTGTCTCTCATGAATAAATAAATTTTAAAAATCTTAAAAAAAAAAAAATTCCATGCTCATGGACTGGAAGAACAAATATTATGAAAATGTCTATGCTACCTAGAGAATCTATACATTCAATGCAATCCCTATCAAAATACCATCCACTTTTTTCACAGAACTGGAACAAATAATCCTAAAATTTGTATGGAACAAGAAAAGACCCTGAATAGCCAAAGGAATGTTGAAAAAGAAAACCAAAGCTGATGGCACCACATTCCCAGACTTCAACCCCTATTACAAAGTTGTAATCATCAAGACAGTATGGTACTGACACAAAAACAGACACATAGATCAATGGAACAGAATAGAGAACTCAGAAATGGACCCTCAACTATATAGTCAACTAATCTTTGGCAAAGTAGGAAACAATACCCAATGGAAAAAAGACAGTCTCTTCAACAAATGGTGTTGGGAAAATTGGACAGCCACATGCAGAAGAATGAAACTGGACCATTTCCTTACACCATACACAAAAATACACTCAATGGATGAAAGACCTAAATGTGAGACAGGAATCCTAGAGGAGAACACAGGCAGCAACTTCTCTGGCCTTGGCTGCAGCAACTTCTTGATAGACACATCTTCAAAGACAAGGGAAACAAAGGCAAAGGAAACAAAGGCAAAAATGGACTATTGGGATTTCATCAAGATAAAAAGCTTCTGCATAGCAAAAGAAACAGTCAACAAAATCAACAGATAACCGACAGAATAGGAGAAGATATTTGCAAATGTCTTATCAGATAAAGGGCTGTATAAAGAACTTCTCAAACTCAACATCCAATGAACAAATAATCCAATCAAGAAATGGGCAGAAGACATGAGCAGACATTTCTCCAAAGAAGGCATACAAATAGCCAACAGACACATGAAAAAATGCCCAACATCACTCGGCATCAGGGAAATACAAATCAAAACCACAATGAAATGCCACTTCACACCTGTCAGAACAGCTAAAATTACCAAGTCAGGACATGACAGATGTTGGTAAGGAAGCTGTGAAAGGGGATCCCTCTTACACTGTTGATGGGAATGCAAACTGGTGCAGCCACTCTGGAAAACAGTATGGAGGTTCCTCAAAAAGTTGAAAATAGGGGGACCTGGGTGGCTCAGTCAGTTAAGCTTCTGCCTTCGACTCAGGTCATGATCTCAGGGTCCTGGGATTGAGCCCCGCACTGGGCTCCCTCCTCAGCAGAGAGTCTGCTTCTCCCTCTGTCTCACCCCTATTTGTACTGTCTCAAAAAAAAAAAAAAGTTGAAAAGAGGGGCACCTGGGTGGCTCAGTCGTTAAGCATCTGCCTCTGGCTCAGGTCATGATCCCAGGGTCCTGGGATCGAGCCCTGCGTTGGGCTCCCTGCTCCGCGGGAAGCCTACGTCTCCTCTCCCACTCCCCCTGCTTGTGTTTCCCTGTTTCTCTCTGTCAAATAAATAGATGGAATCTTTAAAAAAAAAAAAAAAAGTTGAAAATAGAGCTACCCTACAACCCAGCACTTGCAGTACTGGAAATTTACCCCAAAGATACAAATGTAGCGATCTGAAGGGACACCTACACTCCAATGTTTATAGCAGCAGTATCCACAAAGAGCCCAGATGTCCATTGACAGATGAATGGAAAAAGAAGATGTGATATACATACAATGGAATACCACTCAGCCATTAAAAAAAATGAAATCTTGCCATTTGCAATGATATGGATGGAACTAGAGGGTATTATGCTAAGCAAAGTAAGTCAATCAGGGAAAGACAATTATCATATGATCTCACTCATAAGTGGAATTTAAGAAACAAGGCAGAGGATCGTAAGGGAAGAGAGGAAAGAAGAAAACAAGACAAAATCAGAGAGGAAGACAAACCATAAGAGACTCCTCTTTTAATCATAAAAAACAAACTGAGGGCTGCTGGAGGGAAGGGGGTGGGGGGATGGGGTAACTGGGTGATGGACATTAAGGAGGGCACATGATGTAACGAGCACTGGGTATTATATAAGACTGATGAATCACTGACCTCTACCTCTGAAACTAGTAATACCTTATATGTTAATTAATTGAATTTAAATTAAAAAAAACATGTTGGTTTGGGGCTTTAGAAATTAAACACCCCTGAATAAAGACAGGTAAAGGTTTTAGATGACTATTTCATTTACCTTCTAAGCACTGAAGAGGTGCTGAGGTTAATTTAATTATGACTTTTCCACTCCTGATATCATGAAAAGACTGTCACGATTGTACAGCAAGGTAATGTACAGTTACCAACCTTGACATTTACTTTGTTGTCAACTGCATAGAAACTAAAAGAATTTGCTTATGTTTTGGAGCACACAATGTACAAAGATACAATCAACAAGTGAAAGGGGTGGGAAACAGACCAGCAGAAATTTTACATGTTATTAAAGTTAGTATAAATTCAAATTAGAGGGGCACCTGGGTGGTTCAGATGGTTAAGTGTCTGCCTTCGGCTCAGGTCATGATCCCAGGGTCCTGGGATCGAGTCCCGCATCGGGCTCCCTGCTAGGCAGGGAGCCTGCTTCCCCCTCTGCCTCTCTCTCTCTTTCTCTCTCTCTAACTCTCATGAATAAATAAACATATTTTAAAAAATTCAAATTACACTGTTAGTACTTTAGAATGTTAAATGCAATCCCCATAGTAACCACACACACACACACACACACACACACACAGAGCTACAGAATATAAACAAAAGGAAATGAGAAATAAATGTAAACATTTCACTAAAAAAAATCAACTAAATGCAAAAGTAATGCAGAAATGAGGAACAAAAGAGCAATAAAATATATAGAAAACAAATAGCAAAACTATAGAAATCCTTATCAATAATTACAATGTAAATGGATTAAATTCTTCAAAAAGACAAAACTTTTGCAGAATAAAAACACATGATCCAACAATATGCTGTTTACAAAAGACTCGCTTGAGATCCAAAGACACAGATTGAAAGTAAAAGATTACAAAAAGATAGTCGATGCAAATAGTAACTAAAAGAGATCAAAGATGGCTATACTAATATCTAATAAAATAACTTTTAATTCAAAAAAAAGAGACAAAGGAGGACATATAAAAGGTCAACACAGCAAGAAGACATAACAAACATTTATGCACCTAATGAAAGACCATCCAAATATATGAGGCAAAACACAGAACTAAAGAGAGAAACGGTTCTATATTTGGAGACTTCAGTACCCGACAGAAGGAAATGAGGGAAACAGAGGATGTAAACAACACAATAATACAACGAGATGTAACACATGTATACAGAACACTGTACCCAACAAAAGCAGATACAATCCTCAAGTACAATTGGGTCAGGGCGCCTGGGTGGCTCAGTCGTTAGGCGTCTGCCTTCGGCTCAGGTCATGATCGCAGGGTCCTGGGATCGAGCCCCCACATAGGGCTCCCTGCTCAGCAGGAAGCCTGCTTCTCCCTCTCTCACTCTCCCCCTGCTTGTGTTCCTGCTCTTGCTATCTCTCTCTCTCTTTAATAAATAAATAAATCTTAAAAAAAAAAAAAGGTACAACTGGGTCGTTTTCCAAGATGGATCATATGTTGGGCCACAAATTAAGTCTCAATAGATTTAAGAAAAACGTAGCACACATAGTGTTTCCTGTGATCATAATAGGAGGAAGTCAGAAAAGAACAGAAGAAAAATGGGAAAATCCACAAAACTGTGAAAATTAAACAACACACTTTAAAACCAAGAGGTCAAAGAAGAAATCACAAAATAAATTACAAAATATGAGACAAATGAAAATAAACACACAATATACAAAACTTACGAGATGTAACAAAAGTGGTGCTAAGGAGGAAATTTGGAGTTATAAATGCTTACATTAAAAAAACAAGAGGGTTGCCTGGGTAGCTCAGTCAGTTAAGCACCTGCCTTAGGCTCAGGTCATGATCCCGGGGTCCTCGGATTTAGCTCCACGTTAGGCTCCCTGCTCAGTGGGCAGCCTGCTTTTCCTTCTCGCCCTGCCTCCCCTGCCACTTGTGCTCTCTTACAGTGCTCTCTCTCAAATAAACAAAATTTTAAAAAATATTTTTAAAAAATAACCACAATATCATTACATCTAAGAAATTTTAAAATAATTCCTTAATATAATCAAATATCCAGTTGCTGTTCAAATTTACAATTATGTCAGTTTTTTAAAACACTGAATCAGTATCCAAATGAAGTTTACATATCAGGACTGGAGATGTCTCTTAAATCTCTTTTAATCTATAGGTGTGTATGTGTCGTGTATCTTGTAATTTATCTGTTGAAGAAAACAGTTATTTACCATTTTCCACATGTCTGAATTTGGCTGATTGCACCCTTATGATGATTTAATATATTCTTCTGCCTTCTGTAGTTTTTATAAAATTGTGGTTGGATATAGCAGTTTGACCAGATTAGGTCTATTTTTCTGGAGGTTCTTATTGTGTTGTTTTGTCTGAAGGTTCATAACATCTGGTTGTCATGTTCTGTGATATTACCAGCTATTGGTGATCAACACCTAAGATCTTTAGGGATTACCAAATGTTATAAATAATTACCTAATTCTATTATTCTTTCTTCATTTAATTAGTTGGAATATTTCTAGAAAGAGAAACTTCTGTATCTAGTATTTGGTTACTTAGTAATAGCATTTTTACAGGAAAGATGGGATAAATGCTCAACGTTTTTCCCTTTATTTACCAGTTTCCAAAATGAGTTGGTTAACTAGAATCCTCTAATGGTAGCCAATTAGTTTTGCTTTAAGTATCATTATAAACTCAGGGGCTAAATATACTTGATATGTTTCCACCCCTATAATTATTCTTACTAATACTCAAATTATCTCATCTTTGCCTAGTGGAAGCTTTTTAATGCTTGGCTTCTGTGAAGGCAATAGTTTAACTCAGCAAGCCTAGGTTGTTCAAACCTTGCACATTCCCAAGAAGGGTTTGTTATTGTGGCCACTGGCTAGTGTATTATTTTCCTAGGACTGCCATAACACAGTACCACAAACTGCATGGCTTAAAACAGCATAAATTATCTCACAGTTCTGATGGAGGCTAGAAATCTAAAATCAAGATGTCAGCAGGGCCATACTTCCTCTGAAACTTGCATAGAATCCCTCCTTGCCTTTTCAGGTTCTGGAGTTGCCAGTAATCCTTGGTATTCCTTGGTTTGTAGATGCATTACTCCAACCACTGCCTCTGTTGTTACATGGCTGTCTTCTTACTGTGCCTGTGTTTCCTCTCCTCTTCTCTTCTTATAAAGACACCAGTCATATTGGATTAAAGGTCCACCCTCCTCTGGTATGACTTCATCTTATCTAATTACATTTCCAACGACCCTATTTCCAAATAGGGTCAAATTCTGAGGGAATGGGAGTTAGTCTCCAACAGAACTTTGGGGCAACACGTTCAACTCTAACAACTGGCTCCTGGAAAATGAACTCCGGAAACGTTCTGGTAAGTGTTTTGCATGCTTCGGGCTTGAATCAAACTGTACCAGTCTGCCGAGGTAGTTTGTATAAACAATGTGACTATGGTAAAATCAGCTTTCCTTTAGGAGGTCTGAAACTTCAGTAACTATGGTCTGTATGACTGACCCCCCCCAATAAAAACCCTGGACATCTAGGCTCGAGATCTTCCCTAGTAGGCAACATCTTACGCGTTGTCACAACTCATTACTGGAAGAATTAAGCACATCCTGTTCAACTCTACTGGGAAAGGACTCTTGCAAGCCTGCATCTGGTTTCTTCCAGATTTCACCTTATGTGCCTTTTATTTTGCTGATTTTTATCATTTCACAGTAATAAAGTATAACTGAATATAATCACTTATGAGTGATTCGAACAAATTATGAAACTTGGGACTAGTCATGGGAACCCCCAACATAGCTCAAAAGCTCTTTTGACATAAACCTAGTAAATGATTAGAGATAAGTAATCTCTAAATGATCTTCTAACTTCCTGATAGGACTAGAAGTTCCAGGTTCATCTTGTACAGTTCCTGCCCTAGACTTAGGATCAAACATTTCTCCAAGGAACCCTTGTTCCTTTCAGGGGGAACTAAAAGAGACCATATTCTGGATGCTAAAGATGGGCATGCCTTAAATACAACTTATTCCAGGAAATTACGCTGAATTTTAGAATAAATCTTTCAAGTACCAAATAAATGTTTAAAGTAGTTGTTATTTAAAGAATCAAGGAAAGCAGTAGTACCTGGGTTTGGTGGCATTCTTAACTCTAAATAATTCTCTTCCTTACCTAGTTAACTGACAAAATTCAGGAGAATCTCTTCCTGAAGGAAAAAAAATATTTGAGGGAGAGGCAGGCTCCCCATTGAGCAGGAAGCCCAACATGGGACTTGATCCCAGGACCCTGGGATTAGGACCCTGAGCTGAAGGCTGACACTTAACCAACTGAGCCACCCAGGTGCCCCTTGAGTTAATCATCTTTAATCATAATTCAGAACTACTATTAGGAAAAGAGAAGGCAGGAAATTGGGTAAAAGGGGATAGAGTAGGGGTGGGCATCTAAGTGCCTAAATATTTCTTCCTTTCTTCTTATCATGACCATTATTCCTTTTGGAATACTACTAGAAAACAGATGTACTGCTTCTAATTTTAAATATAATTAAATGTATACAAAGGAGCTTATCTTTAAAATTTAGATTTACAGGGGTACCTGGGTGGCTCAGTTGTTAAGCGTCTGCCTTCGGCTCAGGTCATAGTCCTGGGGTCCTGGGATAGAGCCCTGCATCGGGCTCCCTGCTCAGCAGGAGGCCTGCTTCTCCCTCTCCCACTCCCCGTTTGTGTTCCCTCTCTTGCTGTCTCTCTGTGTCAAAAAACAAATAAAATCTTCAAAGAAAAATTTAATTTACAAATTAAGAAAACAGCTAGTCACATCTGTCAATCTTTTTTTTCTTTATAGCATTATGCTTTTTGTTTTTTAATGAATTCCTTGCCTATGCTAAGTTTAAAAACATACCCATCTCAGGGCACCTGGGTGGCTCAGTCACTTTAGCATCTGCCTTCAGCTCAGGTCATGATCCCTGGGTCCTGGGATTGAGTCCTATGTCAGGCTCCCTGCTCAGCAGGAAGTCTGCTTCTCCATCTCCCTCTAGCCCTCCCCCCCTGCTCTCAGGCTGTCTCTCTCGCTTTCTCTCTCAAATAAATAAATAAATAAAATCTTAAAAAAAAATACCCACTTATATTTTCTCCATAAAGATTTTTTTGTATTATTACTAGTATTATTTTATTAGTTAATACTTATATGGCATTTATTATATGTGGGGCACTATTCTAAGCATATTTTTTTTTAAGATTTTATTTGGGGGAGATTTTATTTTTAAGTAATCTCTATACGCAATGTGGGGCTCAAACTCACAACCCTGAGATCAAGAGTCACATGCCGTACTGACTAAGCCAGCCAGGCATCCTCTAAGCATTTTTATTTATTTTATTTTTTTATTTTTAAAAATATTGTATTTATTTATTTGACAGAGAGAGAGAGAGAGAGAGAGAGAGAGAGATCACAAGTAGGCAGGCAGGGAGAGGGAGAAGCAGGCTCCCTGCTGAGCTGGGAGCCTGATGCAGGGCTCAATCCCAGGACCCCGGGATCACAACCCGAGCCAAAGGCAGACGCCTAACCAACTGAGCCACCCAGGCGCCCCCCTCTAAGCATTTTTAAAAAATTCATCTACTGTTTATAAAAACCCCATATGGCTGGTACTGTCCTTATCCCCATCTTCTAGATGAAGAAGTCACTGATAGGTTAAATCACTTGCGCAAGGTCACATGGCTAGTAAGTGGTGAAACCATGTCTCATCAACCTAGACTACAGGAACTCTGAACATCTCACGAACCCACAGGATATTATACTTGTTCATTACACTGAAAACATCATGCTTATTTTACCTGGGTTAGTAAGATACCTTGGAAAGATACAGGCATGCCAGAGAGTGGAGAATCACACAGTAATTTAGGAACCTGAGACCTTGATGAAGTCCCTAGGGATCTAGTATCTAGAAATGCCAAGACATTCTCTTCAAAAGGACATGCTGCCATGGCTCAACCCATCATCACCACTTAGAAAGAAACATGGTCCTTGGTGGACCTCTTTAAATTCTGGAAAGAAAATAAACCATTATTTTAAAGTGCTGCTCAGTCCCATTTCTGGAATAGCCAATAAAGTTGCCAGGTTTTTTCTTTTTAAGATTTTATTTATTTCTTTGACAGAGAGAGGGACAGCGAGAGAGAGAACACAAGCAGGGGGAGTGGGAGAGGGAGAAGCAGGCTTCCCGCTGAGCAGGGAGCCCAATTTGGGGCTTGATCCCAGGACCCTGGGATCATGTCCTGAGCCAAAGGCAGATGCTTAATGACTGAGCCACTCAGGCACCCCAAAGCTGTCAGTTTTAAATGGGGCCCAGGACATGACAAGGCAGTGTAGCAGGCCAATGTGGCAGGGCAAGATACTGTTATTTGGGCCTTAGGATCCAGCAAATTCAGTGGTGTTTGAAACGTCTGTGGCAGATACATAAAGCTACCAATAGGCCCTGATAAGAAAATCACAACACAAACCACTAGGCATAAAGCCCCACACAGAGTAGGGTTTTTCAACCTTGGCACAATTAGGAGGCTGGTCACTCCCAACGCTGCAAGAGGCTGTCCTGTACATGGTAGGATATTTAGCAGCATCTCTGGCCTTTCCCCCAGTAGATACGAGTAGCACTCCACCCAAGTTGTGACAAAATGTATACAAACATTGCCAAATATCTTTTGGGAAGCAATATTGCCCCTGGTTGAGAATCACTGCTTTAAAAATTTTATTTATTGGGACGCCTGGGTGGCTCAGTTGGTTAAGTGGCTGCCTTCGGCCCGGGTCATGATCCCAGGGTCCTGGGATCGAGTCCCACATCGGGCTACTTGCTCAGCAGGGAGCCTGCTTCTCCCTCTCT
Organism: Callorhinus ursinus; assembly: GCF_003265705.2. Lineage (NCBI taxonomy): Eukaryota > Metazoa > Chordata > Mammalia > Carnivora > Otariidae > Callorhinus > Callorhinus ursinus. Next base: position 32,666,904 of record NW_027397064.1, on the reverse strand, counting down.
CTCCTTCTGCTTGTGCTCTCTCTGTCAGATAAATAAAATCTTTAAAAAAAATTATTTATTTATTTAGAGAGAGAGAGCACGAGCAGGTGAAGGAGAATCCCAAGCCAATTCCATGCTGAGTGCAGAGCCTGACAGGGGCTCAATCCCACGACCCTGAGATCATGACCTGAGCCAAAAATTAAGAGTTGGACACTTAAACAACTGAGCAACCCAGGCACCCTGAGAATCACTGCTTTAGAATAAAGCTATGCCCTCTTCTGTAGAGGATTATGCTACTTTTGAGAAAGAGCTCATTGCTTGGCTTTTGGGTTCTGACAGAGAATGACCATGGGGGACCAAAGTGACCATGTGACCTGATCTACCTTGAAGAACTGGGTGTTCTAACCCACCAAGCAATAAAGTTGAATGTGCTAGCAGCATTCCATCATTAAGTGGAAGTAATACTATACCAGACATTAGTTCTTCCTATCCTTTAGGGCACATGAGATGATAGTTCTCTACCTTCTTTAAGTCAGATGTGACCTCTTGACTTGCTTTGACCAATGAGCAGAAATGATTCCTGTGGAAGCATTTAATTGCCAGTATGTACTCTCCAGCCTGTTCTTCCCTTGCCACTATGAAAATAGAAGCAGGGAAAAATATAAAGATGCACTGCTGACCCATCATATGCAAAACCGCTGCCCTGCAGTCACCCAGACTTTCAACATTTTACATGAGAAAAAACAAATCTTTTTTTTTTTTTTAATTTTAAGCCATTATTTGAAAATCAGTTACTACCACTACATAAGTTGCTGACCCTGACTATAAAAGGTTATATATAAGGTTAGGACAGGCCCTGGAAGCACAAATAAGCCTTAAAAACAAATGGCTCAAACACCCATAGCACATACTTCTAAATGTCAACATTCCCTTAATCTATGAACTTGCAGAGTTCCATATGATCAAAGAAAGAAAAATTCCGGTCTGGTTTATATATGGTTCCATATGAGATGTGAGCATTACCCTGATACAGAGGTGGCACTGAAACACAGGAGAAATCCTCCCAGTAGGCAGATTTACATGTTCACCATGCCTGAAAAGAAAGATGACCAGAGGTATATATCTAAGGACTGGCTACACAGGGTCTGTCACTGTACTTGCTTAATATGCTCATGAACAAAATGGACCAGTCAGTAGGAACAGAAATTACACCCTGGCTCAACACAGATGTCCCTCATCAATGTTAACCTATAATTCCATGACATGCCAAGCTATCTCACACCTCCATGCATTTTCTTAAGCTACTCTCCTCCTCTCTAGAATGCCTTTCAAATACCCTCTAGCCTAACCACCTTACTCTTTCAAGACTCAGATGAACAGTCACGTCCTCTTTAAAACCTTTTTTAGCATACAAGCCGGTATCCATTCAAAGCCCTTTCTTTCCCCCTCATACACAAATTCTCAACCTAGAGTCCACAGACCCCCCCGGAATCTGTGAATAAAACTCATAAACTTTGATGGGAAGAAAATTATATCATTCTTTTTATTTTTATTTAATTTTTTTAAGATGTATTTATTTTAGAGAGAGAGAGCATGCACGAGTGGAGGGAGAGGCAGAGGGAGAGAATCTTCAAGGAGACTCCCCACTGAGCATGGAGCCTGATGTGGGGCTCCATCTCACCACCCAAGAGATCATGACCTGAGCCAAAACCAAGAGTTGGATGCTTAACCAACTGTGCCACCCAAGCACCCCTTATCATTCTTTTTTTTAATCTCTAAAATTTATCATTTCATTTGATTATAAATGTAAGCAAAACAACAACAACAAAAAAATCCACAGTATTTTCTATGTCTTGGGTCACCAACAGATATCACAGGTGGTTTCACATCAAATTACAGTTGTTGCAGACATCAAAACATCATTTATATTCATCACTACTTCATGCCACATATCTCTGGTTAAAGAGCTTCTGCCCCATGCTGGGAGGAAAAAAAAAAGTTTCCAACAACAGTCTCTCTTCTTAAGCATACAAAAGAACACCACAAGTGATTCTTTTAGGACCTCTTTCTCTAGCTTTAGAGAAAGGAAACAGCCTTCATTCCTTCTCCTTAGGAAACAGAGAACAACTGATTTCTTTTCATTAACATTGCTCTTTCAAAGCAATCACCTCTCCCTCTCCATCTTAAGCCACTTGTAAATTGATGAGGTAGGTAGAATCACAGTGGTAACTAGTCCTAAGAGCACACAGTACTTAATACTTTCCATTCCCAGAAAACTGTGTAGAGGCTTATTAGTTCTATTATTAAACCATAGCTTCTCTAGGGCAGGGAATATTCCTCAGTTGTGTTTGCATTTCTAGTTCCTAACAAGGCCTAGCACACAGTACTTAACTCAATTCTATTGGATGAACGCCTTAACAGCAACAACTGGGCAGTCAGCAGCAGACTCAGCAGAGAAAGCAGCAGCAAGTATGACAAAGACTACTAGTTCCCACCCAATACAGATGCCTACCCCCACCCCCACTGATATAGTCTATATGCTCAACTATTTCTGAACCTCACTTATAGCCAAATATGGCCAAATGACTAAGTTCTGGTAAATGAGATCAGAGGAAATACTGTGTAACTCTAGAAAGGTTTCTTAAAAGATGAGAGGTGTGCCCCGTTAGTTCTCTGCCTTTCTTCTTCCCTCCCTTTGCCTAGAACTTGGATGTGATGACTGGATATCCAGCAACCATTCTGTGACCTTGAGAATAGAAGCCACATGCTAAAAATGGCATAGGAAAAAGACAGGAGGAGCCTGGATCCTTGACAACTCTGGAGTTGCCATATCAGTCCCAGACTGCCAATTTCTGATTTTTTTTTCACAAGACAAAGAAATGAACTACTATCTTGTTTAAGCAATGGTTATTTCTTATCTCTGCATCTAGCAGCCAAACACAATTCCTCACTGATAAGGTGAAAAAGAGACTCCAGCAACAAATCTGTGGTCTAAGATGCCAACAGCCATCTCAGCTATGCTTCACCTTAATGATGATAAAATGTAAGACATTTCCACTGAAATGGGATAGAGCAGGAAGCAAGACTAAACAAAGAACCTATACTCTGAAGGTACAGCACCATTATAGCTCAGTTGGAGGGGTGTTTATAGTAGTTTGGTACAGTGACAAGATTTCATAATGCAGTACTGTAATTTCTTGCCAACATTTAGGAGTTATGTTCTAGAAAAGTAATGTGGCTTATAAAACTGTGACTGGCAAGACCAAATTATATAAAAATAAGAGGTTAGGAAAAATAAACATTTTGATGAAAGATGTTAAATCAGCTGTTTAAAAGCTGTCCAAATAAAAAAATCAGTAACTTTTCTACAGAATAACCTCCTTCAAGTTTTCAGTAATATTGTTGTATGCATAACAATCAAATAGGGTTGATTTCCCACATATTACAGACTATTCTACTTCATAAAGATTTTGAACCTGCCCCATGTAGCTTGCCATTTAACATCTTTTGTACTTATGTTTTTATTTGTCCTTGGTTAAGTCTCAACAAATATTTCAAATTCTTAGTGAAAGTGTCATTTTTTTGGACTGCTTTTCATCCTTACATTAAGAAAATGGAAAATAATCTGAATGTTTGTGTTTCACCACAATTCATATACTGAAATACTAACCCCCAATATAACAGTATTAGGAGGTGGGGACTTTGGGAGGTGTTTAGGTCATGAGGGTAGAGCTTTCATAAATGGGATGAGTTCTTATAAAAGAGATCCCAGAGAGCTCTCTTAGCCCATTTGCCATCTCATAACACAATGAGAGGACAGCCATCTCTGAACCAGGATGTGGGCTCTGAGTAGAAAAACAATTTGCTGGCACATTGATCTTGAACTTCACAGCCTCCATAACTGTTAGAAATAAATTGTTGTTTAAGCCACCTAGTTTATCATACTTTGTTACAGCAGCCCAAACTGACAGAGACAGAGGTCTTTTTCTATTTCTCCATTCCCCTGAATTTAGGCTAGCTTTGCGATTTGCTTTGACCAACAGAAATGTGATGGAAAGGACATTACGTAAGTTCCAAAACCTAAGCCCCAAAGAGGGCATGGAGCCCTGTAGCTTCTATCTTCACCATTTTAGAATGCTACCATGAAAATGCCATGTAAGGTTGCCAGACTAGCTTACTAGAGAAAGACAAGCTACACTGAGAAGACTGAAGCACTTTAACGGACAGCTAGCACCAACTGCAAACATGTGAGTGAGGACACCCTGGACTTTCCAACTCAGTCAATTCTCCAGGCAGATTCAACTACATGAGAGAGCTAAGTGAAAGCAACAGAGGGACTGCTCAGTCAACCTACAGATGATGAAAAATAATAAATCTCTTTGCCCTAAGTCATTAAGTTTTGGTGTAGTGTGTTAGGCACCAATACCAAAAAAGCCCCCCAAAACTAAAATAAATGAAAAACCCCAACAACTTTAAAATAATACTTAATAGTTCCTTAAGATGAGAAAAATCACTCAAGATTTTTCTGTTTTTATCTTTAATTCACCTATTGTAGTATCCTGGAGGTTATGCTGACTCCAATGCTTCATTCCACTATTATTAAAAAAAATGAAATTAATGTATGAAAGTACAACAGGGAGCCATTAAAGTATTTTGCATAAAATAAGTAATATGTGATAGGTACTTCAGGAAGAACACTCTGGTTGCACTACAGAATGGACTGGAGGGAGAAAAAACTGACTCCAGGATGACCCATAAGACTGCTGGAATGGGGCGCCTGGGTGGCTCAGTTGGTTAAGCAACTGCCTTCAGCTTGGGTCGTGGTCCCAGGGTCCTGGGATCAAGTCCCACATTGGGCTTCTCCCGCTCTGCGGGGAGTATGCATCTCCCTCTGCCTCTGCCTGCCAGTCCCTCTGCTTGTGTGCTCTCTGTCAAACAAATAAATAAAATCTTAAAGAAAAAAAAAAAAGACTGTTGGAATGGTCCTAGTGAAAAGCCTAGAAAGAGGCTAGAGGCCTAAACTATCACTGCTGCTGCTGCCACTACTCCTATATTTACTATGTATTTATGATGTATTAAATACTGTAATAAGAACCTTACTTATATTTGCTCATTTAATCTAATTACCCTTTAATTTTTTTTTTTTTTTTAATAACAGACTCACAGGAAGTTCCTAAAATATGTGCCAGGAGGTCTCAGGTACCCTTGGTCCAGTTTCCCCCAATGGTAGCATCTTGAACAACTATGGTAAAATATCAAGACCAAGAAATTCACACGGCACAATCTACAGAGGTGATTCAGTTTTCAGCAGTGATATAACCACTCACTTGTCTGCGTGTGTGTTTGTGTAGTTCTATACAATTTTATAACATATGTGTATTTGTGTAACTACTGCCACAATCAAGATACAGACTGTTCTATCAAGAGGCTCCCCTCTCCCTGATCCTTAACCCCTGGCAACATTAATCTGCTCTTCATCTCTATAATTTTGTTATTTTAAGAACATTATATAAATGGAATCATACAATATGTAACCTTTTGAGAGTGGCTTTTTTTTCACTTAAGACTCTTCCAAGATGTTACATGTATCAACAGTTCATTCTTTTTTATTGCTGCATACCCGTCCATTGTATAAATGTGCCAGTTTGTTTAACCATTCACTTGTTGAAGAACATTTGGGTTGTTTCCAGTTTGGGACTATTAGGAATTAAGTTGCTATGAGCATTCATCTACAGATTTTTATGTGAATATGTTTCAATTTCTCTGGAGTAAATGCCCAAGAATGCAATTGTGCAGTTGTACAACTCTTTTTAATGACAAAGAAATTGAGGCTATAAATGTGGAGCTGGAATTCTAATCCAGACAGTACACCTCTAAGTCTTAACTCTTCATACTTCTAAAGGCTGTAGAAATTGAGAGAAGTAAATGGAATTTAAAAAGTAGCAAGAAGGTAGAGTCAACAGAACCTAGCGTTGTTGAGATGAGGGATATAGGAATAAAGCGTCAAAGGTAATACCAAGTTCTAGCTTCAGCACGTTAAATGACAGAGGATAAAATATGAATTCACTTTTAGACATACTGTATTTGAGGGACCTGCAGGTCATCCTCATCTAGCAGGCAATTAGATTTATAGAATAGGAACCAGAGATCAAGAAAAAGCTCTGGATTAAAGACAGACTTAAGAATCATATTTAGAGGGGTGCCTGGGTGTCTCAGTCACTAAGTGTCCGCCTTCGGCTCAGGTCATGATCCCAGGGTCCTGGGATCAAACCCCGCATTGGGCTTCCTGCTTGGCGGGAAGCCTGCTTCTCCCTCTCCCACTCCCCCTGCTTGTGTTCCCTCTCTCACTGTGTCTCTCTCTGTCGAATAAATAAAATATTAAAAAAAAACCGACAAAAGCTAAAATTAAAAAAAAAAGAACAAAATAACTATTTTGTAACCCATGCTTTGCCATTCAATAAACTGGTGTCACTTACCGTATTTTATTACTTTTTTTTAGCAGTTATATTTCAAACCTAGAAAGAATTATAATTCTATAAATGATCAAAGTCATACCTCTTAATACATTATAATTGTGTTTTTACATCTTTCTCCAAAATTAGTCTACTCATCTACTTTTTCTTATACTTGTCTCCATGGCAGAGACCCAAACAGAAAAGTCTAGACTTCATTAAAGAGGGACCATGAATTTCTAAACAGGGCCCAAAGTCAACACATATGCAGTTTCAAGGTTTTTTTTTTGTTTTTTGTTTTTAAAGATTTTATTTATTTGACAGAGACAGACACAGCAAGAGAGGGAACACAAGCAGGGGGAGTGGGAGAGAGAGAAACAGGCTTCTCACGGAGCAGGGAGCCCAATGCGGGGCTGGATCCCAGGACCCTGGGATCATGACCTGAGCTGAAGGCAGATGCTTAACGACTGAGCCACCCAGGCGCCCCCAGTTTCAAGTTTTAACATATATTAACATACATATGAGTGAATGTTTACACAGAAGATAAATGTATACCTTCACTATACCACAGCAATATCCCAAAAAGAACTTTAATCAAGAAAACGTCCAATTTTTATTTTCCAGTTCTATTTAATTCTAAAACCAGATGGCTTTCAGAGACATTAAGAAAACAAGATATGACTAAACATCTGTGCAAATTAGCACAGGTCTGAATTGTGGAAGAAATTAGTTTGGTTTATGGAAAGCAGCTAACTGCCAAGTAAAAACTAATCCAAACCAAAACTTACTCAGGACAATTTTTACTTCTGGCAACTTTAGCTGCTGGTTAGAAAATCTAGACCAGCTCTGACATTAAATGGTGAAATTTTATTGGACTATAAAAATATTGGTAGATTTAGCAGCCCTTTCTTTCAAGTGAAAACTACTGTTGCTATTTCATACCACAAGTATGAGAGCCACGAATCAGATCAATAATTCTAAAGTGGAAGCCAGTGATAAACCATGTTACTAGATCTTTTTTCCTTCAAAATAGATCTACCTCCCTTCGCATTCCCCCTAGCACTAGGATTCTGAAGGGAAGTGGAGGTGATATAACAGATATATATGTGTGCCTTTTTTTTTTTAAACTCCTAGATTATTCTGATACATATGTAACTCTCCACCTTCAGGAGAATTTCTGAATTAGGTCCAACTCTATTTTTTAACACTGTATCAATCGCAGGCAAAGGACCAGAGCTAAAAGAGACAAGAGCTTAGCAGAAGGCTCTGCAGGTAAGGGCTATATTCACACCAGTTGTAAGCCACCTTCAGAGCTTTCTGTGTCAGCTCCCTCCAGAATTCATGATGTTATATTTTAGACAATGACAAATATTTAGTTCATCATCCTGAGAAAGGCACATAGTCCACTAGACAGATAAAAATATAAAAAGAAGCTATTTTGGACATCAAAAAAACTAAGAAACCACAGAGAATGAAAGACAAAAATTCCTCTGTTCTTTCATTAAAAGAACAGCAAAGTACTTTTTTTTGGTGCAGCTGATAACTTGTCTAGAGACTTTCTGTCCATATTTTATCATTTTAGTTTTTTATTAGGTAGCATTGGTTTTTCTATTTAAAGCTCAGCAAAGCTGAAAATCTTATTGAATTTAATAAACTATTAAATGCCAGAACTGTGTATTAAAAACAATCAAACAAACCTAAATCCATACTGCATGTCAAGATGGCTTAAGAGTTGGATTTAAAAAGCTTTGAAGGTCCATTTTACAGCAAAAATTATACTTCTTTACAGCCAGTGTTTCAAATTCCTTATAAACAGCTCCGATACTGAAATATGTCAGAAAAGTGGGCTTCTAATGATGTATAAATAATAAGCCAATTATTATTATATTCTAATTCTGACTAGTGTTTCTTAAATCACTTGGTAATTTCCTACTCAATGTTCAACTTTTGTTGCATTCTACAATGACACCTACTGGCCATTCAAACTCAGCCCTTAGTTCTCCGAGACAGCTCTCTCTAGTAGGCTGGTTACATAAGAAGATACACACAGAAACACACAGGCACACACTCACACCACCCTGCACAAAAGCAGAGATTTATTTACAGGTACTCACACTACAGAATTACACCTAAAATAGAAAGTATTCTTTGCGACTGATATAGTATTACTTTTGCAAAAAGGTAAAAAGACAAAGAGTGAAACACCCAAGTATCACAATTTTTAACTGAAATCTTAATAAACATCTCAGTACTCTCAACATTTCAGAACAAACTTTAATGATCCACCTCTCTTTGCCAAATGATATTTACAGAAAAAATGAATCTTTTAATTCAGGTTCTGGGATATACTAATATAAATGATCATTAATACAAAAAGGAAAATTATACAGTTGCTCATACATTAATCCTCAGCTAAAGGCTACATTTCAATCAGCTTACATTTTAGCAATTTATAATGCTTCTTTTAAAGTTTTCCAGTGTGCTCTAAAATCTAATTTTTAATGTATTCGTCCTTCCGTAACACATAATGAAATTCCTATTTTATTCTACATTCCATTGTGCAAACAATTATAAAAAAACTCAGAAAAAGATAATAATTTACAGTTCATTGTGTCTGTAAATACACTTTACAGTGTATCCCCAACCTCAGGTGGAGAGGTTCAAAGAGCATACTTTCTAAACCTGAGAAATAATTCATAACTAGTTTATCAGACGTAAAAAGCAAATTACTTAAAAGATGACTTCTTCTCCCCTTCAAACCGCCACCTTATTTTCACAGTCCCTAATATCCACCATATGTATGTGTGGGGGAATCTAGCAACTAATTTTCTAGTCATTTTCCAACTCGCACTTACCTCCTACTATAGATTTTTTGAGGCTTTCCGCTTTCCTGAAGATAAAAAAAAAAGTATTTATAATCAGTCTTGACCCTCAAAACAAATTCATTAACTACAAAACATGAACCTGGCTGCTCGTCTCAAACTAACATATCTTTCAACCCAAGTCTGTATTTGGGATAAGCTTTTCCCTCACTATCCTTCAGGTTTCTTCGATAACAGAGCCTGCCGAGGTAGAAAGCACTCAAACCAACGAAAAAAACTATTCTGACACATCAATAGGTTGCAAGACCTCCTCTTCCAAAGCGACAACCTAGTTGTTTGGGTAAATAATAGACAAGGATTACATAATGTATAGCTATAAAGAGTTTGAAGGATCTGACCGCCAGTAAATATGTTTCTTCTCCACACACCCTTCCCACCCCGAGAAATGGCCATAAGAAGCAATTCCTAGGATTTCTCTCCGGTGCCTGCAATGCCACGTCCTTTTCTCTCTTGGAGGTTCGTGCAAGAACTCCTCCAGCCCTCACGATATCGTCTTGCTCCCGCCTCTCTCCTCTCTCTGCCACTGCCACCGCAGCCCCCCACACCCTAGGCCCCCACATCGCCCCGCAAGGTTGAGCCTCCACCCGCCTCAGCTGCCTTCTCCTCACAACCCTCCCAAGCTGCTACCAGGTCTACGCGAGGTTCCGGAACCACCAACACTCCAGCTACCGCCTTCCCAGATCACCCTCGTCACATGCCCTCTATAGTTCCCGCAGCCCGAGAAGAAGAAAATCCCTCCTGATCTAGCACTATGCGTCCCCCAAAGACAGCGCCGCCGCCTACCTGTCACCCGGCTACCTCCGGCTTCTTACCGCCACCGCCTCCCGCAGCAGCCTGCCAACTGCAGCGCAACAACCAGCCTTCCCATTGGGTGGTTACACGCTCTAACAACTGCCTCACTTATTGGCTGGAGCATGTTCGCGGCCCTCCCCTCTGTGCAGTGTCTAAGGATTCCGGTCTCCAAGCAAGGAAAACATCGCCTCTTCCCTGCTATTCTGTCCTCTACAATTATTCTTACCTCAATCAGACCACCTATGCACAGATGCGCGGAAAAAATGTCGACTTCCAGCACCCAGCGCCCTTCATGTCCTCTCCACTCGGTCCAGGAATCCGTGACCTAGTGCGGAACGTTAAACGGCTCCTCTGCTTTCCTGCCGTAAGGCACTCCAGGAGACAACTTCCGTTTCCGCTTGGCTCCGGCTGGAGGCTTGACTATTGAGTGTCGTGAGAGGTCAGATTGTTGTCAGGTAAATTAGAGTTGGTGGGAGGCCTCTTAATCAGGAATTAGAGTGAGACTCTTCCGAGGATTGTAGAAAAGGGGAGACTAAATGGAGAATGGTCTTGAGAGTCTATACCTCGAGGGAAGGGGATCGAAGAACTAGCAATAGAGCACGATGAAATCCTGGGATAGTGAGGGGTAGTTTGTAGAAGGATGCGGTGAGAATTACTGTGGTTAAGTCCGTATGCTTTTTCCCTCTATCCCACCCGCAAACCCTCGCCCTGTGTCTTGTGGTTTACCTCTGAATTGAGTAAAGGCAGAACAGCTCCAACTCGAAGAATTGTAAAATAAGAATATACAATGCATGCTTCGCAACAATCATGTATCGTTTTAAGGCTTTCCTGGTGTGAATGTTTTTGATAACGTTAAAGTGAAAAAAGCACGGTACAAAAATCACATCCATTTTTAGAGTGATTACTATTTTTAAATTGCATATAAGTAGGTGCAGGGACTGGAGGGGACACGAAAAGTTCACTTGTCTTTTGTTTTTTAATGTTCTTAGTCACAATTTTAAAAATGAGGGGTAGTTGGGATATATACTTGAAAGTCGTGGATAAACCATAAAATTACATGTACTATAAGTGGCATTATCCTTTTATTTTCTAGTTAGGGAAAGTATGCCAGCCCCTGCTAGTGGAGGTGGAGTTGATCTCCACCAAAGTAGAGATTCATTCCAAACACAGGTAGCTAGCTTTTTAAAAGTTTCATGATTATATGTTTTTTCTTTGTTGAACTAATAAACTTACTGTTTTTTGTCTGAACAGTTCTGAAACTGAAATGATTATCCAGTGTTGAGTCCTTGGCATAATTTGTCTTTATCTAATTTTAGTTTCTATTATGAAATATAGCAGAAGGGTGTATAAAATGTAAATGTATTTAAAGAATTACAATTAAGCAAACCCTATGTAACCACCCCTCAGTTTAAAAAATAAAACATTGCGGGGACACCTGGGTGGCTCAGTTGTTAAGTGTCTGCCTTCGGCTCAGGTTATGATCCCAGGGTCCTGGAATCGAGCCCCGCATGGGGCTCTTTGCTCAGCAGAAAGCCTGCTTCTCTCTCTCCCACTCCCCTGCTTGTGTTCCCTCTCTCGCTGTGTCTCTCTCTGTCAAATAAATAAATAAAATGTTAAAAAAAAAAAAAAGAAAACATTGCCAATAACTTAGAACTTTGCATTCTCAAGCAGAGGTGATTATCCTTCAAAGTGATGAAAATTGGTTCTTGGAGGAGAGGTGAAAAAAAATCTTAAAGACTACAGTGGTTTGAGGCCCTCCAAAGAGCCATGGTACATTAGCAGATAAATACAGTATGTCCGTGGTATTACAATTTAATTGGGGCAGGGGAGTAGGGATGTGATAAGGAAAAAAAAATCTGAAAAAACTCCTTTTGGGTGCAAGAATTAAGAGTAGATCGAAAAACACTGCCTTAGAAGCTCTCTGTATGAGCTTCTGTGATTCTGTCTCCTCCACCAAGAGGTAACCATTATCCTGACTTCTGATAAACATTCACTTTTTTCACTTTAGTTTTTCCATCTATGGTGCATTTCTAAAAAAAATGAATTATCTGGTTTTTCAGTTTATATAAATGGGATCAAAGTGTATGTATTTTTTAAACTCACCCCTTGTTCATTACTTGTGAGATTTGTTCATACTTTTGCATGTAGTCTTTCGTTGTGTATTCTGTAGTGTGACTTTCGTAAATACCATTATTGTTGTTGGATATTTGGGTTGTTTACAGTGTGGGGCTAGCCACATAAACAATCTGGCTAAAAAGATTCTTAGAAAATATATCTATTGTTAAAATATATATATGTATATAGATACACGCGTAAGAGTTTTTTTTTATAATTGTGCTGTCCATTGAAAATATAATGCAAGGCTCATGTTACTTACAATTTTCTAGTAGCCATATTAAAAAGGTAAAAAGAAAGTTAATTTAATTATATATTTTGTCTAACCCAGTATATTCAAAGTATTATTTCAAGATATAATCAGTATTAAAAGTTATTAATGAAATATTTTACATTTTCTTCATACTGTCTCAAAATCGATGTATTTTACACTTAAATATGTTTGTATGGTAAGTTTTCATAAATATAAACACTTGATCTGTTTATATTTTGCAAAAATTAAAATTGAAAACGTAGCTCCATATACCTAATTTGTTCCAAACACACTTTAAAAAACACACTCCATATACCTAAATTGTTCCAAACACACTTTAAAATCAGTTCCAATAACTGATTTGAGAATCCAATTTGAAATTTAAATTAATTAAAATTAAATAAAAATTCTAGTTCCCCAATTGCACTATTCACACTTCAAGTGCTAGTGAAAACCATATTGAATAGTGCAGATCTAGACCATAAGGTAGTCAAATGTTTGTCATTTCTAGGTCAGACCAGTATTTCACAATGGTTGTGCTAAGTCACATTCTCACCACCTGGGTGTAAAAGTGGAAAACACATCACATTGTGTTTTCCACAAATCTCACAATCTTACAAGGTAGGTTTTATCCTCATGTTATATGAGGAAACAAATTCAGAGAGATTAAATTATTTGCCCAGAAGTTTATAGCTATTAATAGTGCATCCAGGATTAAATCTGTATACACCAAAGTCTGCACTGAAGTAGAATTCCAAACTTCCTTCAAGTGATCATGATAGCATTATTTGATTTATGGCTATTCTGAAGTAGAAATACTTTTAAAAAAGAAAATGAAAAGTTCCCTAGAAGTTGTGTTGTTCAGCTGTTTGAAAAGTCATTGAAATATTCTCTTTAGTAAATGCCTATAAAGGGACACTTTCTGAAATATTTTAATGAAGTAGAAGAGAAAATGCATTGAATTTCTTAAAGGAAATTAGGAGAAATTAATATGATACTTTCATGTTTTCTTTCAAAGATCTCCCAAATTAATATTTTGAACATAGTAATATTGTAACTTTGAAACAGTCTTCATATATGGTAATGCTTCCATTTTTCTTTCTTTTTTTTTTTAAGTTGGGGGGGTGCAAAGAGAGAATCTTAAGCAGGCTCCATGCCCAGCGCAGAGCCCGACGCAGGGCTTGATCTAACAACCCTGAGATCCTGACGAGCTGAAATCAAGAGTCAGACACTTAACCAACTGAGCCACCCAGGAACCCCTCCATTTTTATTTTCAAAATCAAACTATTTCATCAAAAGATTTTGACATTTGTCTTGTATTCTTTTCCAAGTATGTTGATACTCAATTAGGGTTAATATTCTAGAATTGATATTTGCCAAAATAAGGGTTTGTCTTGCAATCTCTAAAGATTTTTGGAATGAAACATTAAAAAAAATTTTTTTTGAAAACATGGTTTGAAGAAACCAAGATATCCTTCTAATTAAACACTTCTTAAAGTATTTCTTTTATAATAATGTATTGAACCTCAAAATCAGCCTGAAATCTGAAACCATAATTTTTTTCTTTTAAGATTTTTATTTATTTATTTGACAGAGAGAGAGACAGCAAGAGAGGGAACACAAGCAGGGGGGAACGGGAGAGGGAGAGAAGCAGGCTCCCAGCTGAGCAGGGAGCCTGATGGGGAGCTTCATCCCAGGACACAGGGATCATGACCCAAGCCGAAGGCAGATGCTTAATGACTGAACCACCCAGACGCCCCATTTTTTCCTTTATATTATTGAATCCACCAAATAATAATGAAATAATCAAATGTTTCATTTGAAATTGTGAATGTTGTTTTAACTTGTGTTTGGTGGGTATTGGTTTTCATTCTTTTTTTAAATGTAAAAAGCATCAAAATAATGTTTTGTGATTATCTTAATATGTCTAAATATACAGTGTTGGTTAATTTGTCAGAATTACTATGTATAACTACCCCCCCAATATTCTGGGAACTATCGTTTAATGGAATGAACATTTCACATAATGTATCTTTAGTAAACACTATCTAATAATTACCTCTGTCTTCTAAAATGCAGTGTAAGAGCCCTGCCTTATTATTGGGCCTGTTCAGAGTTATAAATCCAGACATAATGGTAGTAATTATTTGGTTTGGTTTTATTTCTGGAGAGCAGTGATTATAGAATTGCTACTGCTAACCTTATACAAAAGGGGCATTAATTCATACCTCCTTAATTTTAAATTCATAGCAATTTAACTCGGGACTGAACTGAAGTTTATTTTTACATTATCTATAAAAATAACACTAGTGGGGTGCCTGACTGGCTCAGTCGGTAGAGCGTGTGACTTGATCCCTGGGTTGTGAGTTCGAGCCCCATGTTGGATGTAGAGATTATTAATAAATAAACTTAAAAAAAATAACACTAGTAAAACTGAAGTCTTATAACCATTACAGGCATATTTTATTTAAGGAGCCTTAGGGGTCCTAAGGTCTCTTGGTGTAGTTCAGGAGTCAGCAAACCACAGCCCATGGCCAAATCCAACATATTGCCTATTTTTATACTGCCCATGAGCTAAGAATGTTTTTTTTTTTAAGATTTTATTTATTCATTTGACAGAGATAGATACAGCGAGAGAGGGAACACAAGCAGGGGGAGGGGGAGAGGGAGAAGCAGGCTTCCCACGGAGCAGGGAGCCTGATGCAGGACTCAATCCCAGGACCCTGGGATCATGACCTGAGCCGAAGGCAGACGCTTAACGACTGAGCCCCCCAGGTGCCTGAGCTAAGAATGTTTTTTACAGATGAACATTTGGAATGAATTTGCTAAGGAACCCTAACTTTGAGCCCCAGTTAAGGAAAATGTTACCCCAAAAAAGGGAATTTCATTTTTTTCATCAGACCTGTATTACAAAAATTGTACTCAGTTATTATTATATCTTGAATTTATCAATACATTTTTTTCTCTTGTTATATAACTACCTACAAGATATCCTTCATTTTACCTCTTGGTGCACAAAGCCTAAGATATTTACTATCTGGCTCTTTACATAAAAAATTCATGTGATAATAGATATTTAAACACAGGGGGCACCTGGGTGGCTCAGTCGGTTAAGTGACTGCCTTCGGCTCAGGTCATGATCCTGGAGTCCCAGGATCGAGTCCCACATCGGGCTTCCTGCTCGGCAGGGAGTCTGCTTCTCCCTCTGACCCTCCTTCCTCTCGTGCTCTCTATCTCTCATTCTCTCTCTCTCAAATAAATAAATAAAATCTTTAAAAAAAAAAGATATTTAAACACAATAACACTGCATTTTAAAAGAATCTTCTGAACAACATAGGTAACAAAACAATATGTACATTGTTTTTATATAATAATAATACCATTTACAATAGCATAAAATATATAATATTTTATAAATATATAATAGTATATAATAATATAAATATACAAATGCATATTTACACATTGTGAAAGGACTAAAAAGAAGGAAACAGTATTGCTTAGAAGTTAGGAGCAGGGGCTCCTGGGTGGCTCAGTGGGTTATACATCTGCTTTCAGCTGAGGTCATGATCTCAGGGTCCTGGGATCGAGCCCCACATCGGGCGCCCTGCTCTGCAGGGAGTCTGCTTCTCCCTCTGCCTCTGCTTGTGTTTGGTTTCTCTCTCTCTCTTTCTCGCTGTCAAATAAATAAATAGTAAATAAATAAATAGAATCTTTGAAAAAAAAAGTTAGGAGCAAGGGCTCTGAAACCAAACTGCAAGGTTCAAGACCAATTGTACCGTTTACTGTCTTTGTTACCTTCAGAAAGTTCCTTACCTTGTGGGAGCTTCATTGTCTTCATGTGTAAAATGGTGGTGATAACCGTAATTTAAGTTCAAAGTGTTGTTTTAGGAGTAATGGAATTAATACATGTTAAAGCACTTTGGTACACCTGGTACGTAGGGCACAATAAATGTGAGCTGTTCTTATAATGAAGAAAGGAACAAAATAAGAAATGGTTATCTCTGAGTGGTGGGATTATTTTTTTTCCAAAGATTTTATTTATTTATTTGTCAGAGAGAGAAGAGAGAGAGCGCACAAGCAGGGGGAGTGGCAGGCAGAGGGAGAAGCAGGCTCCCCGCTGAGCAAGGAGCCCGATGCGGGGCTCGATCCCAGGACCCCAGGATCATGACCTGAGCCAAAGGCAGCTGCTTAACCAACTGAGCCACCCAGGCGTCCCAAGTGGTGGGATTATTGATTTTGTTTCTTTTTTATGTTTTGTATATGTGTATTTCCTAACTGTGAATATACACTAGTTATGTAATAGGATGCTTTTTATAAAACCTGTTACCTCAGAATTTTCAAGTATTTATATTGGCTCTCCTTTTAAAACATTAACAAATGTTTGGGTATTTGATATGTACAATCAGCATAGTTCTCTTTTATGTTAATCTTATCCTTTAGACATGGCCCACGGACATGGGCATGAACACGGCCCTAGTAAACTGGAACTTCCAGATTATAAACAATGGAAGATAGAAGGGACACCATTAGCAGTTGTCCAGGAGAGGCTGGCTGCACGAGGGCTAAGAGATCCATGGGGCCGGTAAGAACAATTAAATAATTTAGATAGAATTTATTCTAGAGAATCAGTATCTATGTTCCTTTTCTTTTTCTTTTTTTAATTGATTTAGCTATTCTAGGTTCTTTGTATTTACATTTAAATGTTAAAACAAGCTTTTCAGTTTCTACGAAAAAGCTGCTTGAATTTTAATTGGGATCACATTAACTCAGAGCTCAGCTGGGGACAATTGATGTCTTAACAAGTTAAATCACTATATTGTATACCTGAACCTAATATTACACTGTATGTTAACTAACTGGAATTTAAATAAAAACTTAAAAAAATTTATATCTTAACAATATTGAATCTTCCAATCTATGGACAGTTTAGGTTCTGTTTAATTTTCTCAGTGGTGTTTTATTGCTTTAAAAACAAATCTTGTGTATATTTTGTTAAAGTTATCCTGAATTATTCCATGTTTTATGCTATTGTAAATGGTATTGTTAAACTTAAATAGCCAATTTTCTTTGCTAATATGTGAAAATACAATGGAGTTTTATATATCAACTTTGTATCTTGTTTCTTAGCTATATTCACATTTTTGTTCTAGCAGATTTTTTTTACAAATTTCTTAGAATTTAATAGATGATCATTTTGTCCAAAATCAGTGTTACTTCTTCCTTTTCAGTTTGTAAACTTTTTCTTTCTTTCTTGCATTATTACACTGGCTAACACTACTAGTATAATGTTGGATAAAGTGTTGTTAGCTGACATCCATGCCTTGTTCCTTTTTTTTTTAATCTTTTTAAGTAATCTCTGCACAATGTGGGACTGTGAAATCAAGAGTCACATGTTCTACCAGCTGATCCAGCCAGGAGCCCCTGCCTTGTTCCTAATTGGGGGAAAGCATTCAGTCTTTCACCGCTAAGTATATTAGTTGTAGGGTGGTTATAGATGCCCTTCATCAAGTTGTAGAGTTTCTCTTGAGTGTTGAATTTTTTTAAATGCTTTTTCTGCATCTGTTGAGATGCTCATATAGTTTTTTCATTCTGTTAATATGATGAATTACTCTTACTGATTTTAAAATATCAAACCAATCTTGCATTCCTTTTTTTTTAATCTTGCATTCCTGAGGTAAACCCTTCATCATGATATATTATCCTTTCATATATTGCTAGAATAAATTTTCTAAAATTCTGTTGAGAATATTTGCTTCTGTGTTCTTGAAGGATATTACCCTGTAGTTTTCTTCTAATGTCTTTGTCTGGTTTTGGTATCTGAATCAGATTTGATTAACTCTCATATTTTCTACTAAGTCAGATTTTTAGAGTTAAGTGGGATTTTTTTTAATATAACATAATTTTTTCCACTCATTTACCCCTACCTGTGAGAGAAGACTTTTTGTTTTCACTAGAACTCTCTGAATTCTGTTTACTTCTCTGTTCAAGATACTCAGAAGAATGATGGCCAGAGCAGGAAGTCAGTCCTCTTTTTTTTTTTTTAGAAGTCCATATTCTAAAGCTCAGGCAGCTATGACAGGAAAAAGCTCTGATTCTCTGAAAGAAGAATAATATTAGGTGTTACATACTCTCTGTGCCAGAATATATCATAAATTACCCTGTTTAATCTTTATAATAACACCATAAGGTAGGGGCACCTGGGTGGCTCAGTTGGTTAAGCGTCTGCCTTCAGCTCAGGTCATGATCCCAGCGTCCTGGGATCGAGCCCTGCATCGGGCTCCCTGCTCAGCCAGAAGCCTGCTTCTCCCTCTCCCACTCCACCTGCTTGTGTTCCCTCTCACGCTGTCTCTCTCTTTCTCTCTCTCTCTCCCTGTCAATTAAATAAATAAGTAAAATCTTTAAAAAAAAAAAAAAAAGATAACACTATAAGGTAGATAGTGATCACCACTAAGTAAAAGAGGAAGCAGGCCCTAACTTGTCTAGCCTAAAAGGTTGTGAATCTAAGTGACAGAGCAAAGTTTAATACCCAAGTTTCTAACTTCCTCTTTAAATAATGCTGTAATGACTGGTACGGGCAAAACCATACAGCTGACCTCTAATGAACAGGCTGAAGTGAGTCTTGCATTTGGGAATTCTATAAAATCCTAAGTATTAATGACAATGAAATCATCAAATCTTTTTCTTCTGTTTTATATGTGAAATGTGGGCATACGTATAGACCTAATTATCTTATATCACAGAAAGACTCCTATTGTGATCCACTTACATATCTTATATAAGGTTGCATTTAAGTCTGTTAGGACGAAAATTAAATCTGTTTTAGTGAATGTATATAAGTTGTGTGTGATTATAATTTTCCCTTTTTTTCCTCTAGCAATGAAGCTTGGAGATACATGGGTGGCTTTGCAAACAATGTTTCCTTTGTTGGTGCATTACTAAAAGGATTCAAATGGGGATTTGCAGCATTTGTGGTAGCTGTAGGGGCGGAATATTACCTGGAGTCCAAGAATAAAGATAAGAAGCATCACTGAAGATAATACCTGGAAGTATCTTAAAGGCTTCTTAATTCTCTTATAAAAATAAGATTTCTTCAATGTAGCCTCCTTGTCTGTTTTTCCCTTAAAGAATACTAGTAAGATTCAATAAAGTAAGAATACATATGCTAATCTGTTTTTATCATTCTTTAAAAAAAAAAATGTTGGGACGCCTGGGTGGCTCAGTCGGTTAAGTGTCTGCCTTCGGCTCAGGTCATGATCCCAGCATCCTGGGATCAAGTCCCGCGTCGGGCTCCCTGCTCCACGGGGAGCCTGCTTCTCCCTCTGCTTCTGCCTCTCTCTCTGTCTCTCATGAATAAATAAAATAAAATCTTTAAAAAAAAAAATGTCTTGGCTCAGTTGGCAGAGCATGCAACTCTTGGTCGTGGGGTCATGGGTTCAAGCCCCATGTTAGCTGTGTAGATTACTTCTTAAAAAATGTCTCAAGCCATATCAGATTTGGTTTGAAATATGGGGGGAGACTGAGTACCAGCAGTAGTGCATTCTGCATATGGCACTAAGCCAGCATATATTTGAACAAATGGATATGTTCTAAAAGGTTTTGTTTTTTGTTTTTTCAAGTTTTTTTTAGTGGTAAAATTTGCCATCTTAACTGCTTTTAAGTGTGCAGTCTGTGGTACTAAATACAATCGAAATGTGTAACCATCATCACCATTCATCCCCATAACTCTTTATCTTTTAAAACTGAAAGTCTATGTCATTAAACAATAAGTCCTCATTCCCCCTTCTCCCAGCCCTTGGCAACACCATTCTACTTCCTGTCTCTATGATTTTGGCTACTTAAAAGTACCTCATATAAATTGAAGCATACAGTATTTGTCTCTTTCTGACTGGCTTATTTCACTTACCACAATGTCTTCAAGTTTCATCCATAATGTAGCATGGGTTGGAATTTCTTACTAAATCTGAATAGGATTCCATTGTATGTAGATACTACATTTTGCCTTTCCATTCATCCATTGATGGACACTTGGTTTGCGTTCACATTTTAGCTATTGTGAATAATGCTGCTATGAACATGGGTGTACTCTAGCAGGGTTTTAAATGGGAATTAGCCTGGCTGTTTTTAGTATCCTCTGAAAGTGCTTTAGATTATACTGTAAAACACTTGCTGCCCGGTTCTGACTGACATATCCAGGTATCATGTTCATTTTTCTTTATTGTGATATTATCTATTCTTAGTCCTCATTATTCCAACAATTTGAAAAGTTTGACATTTTTTCTGTATTTCTAATAACAAACTACACGTTCTTCCCACACTGAATTTTTAAAATTTTAAAAAAGATTTTTTGTATTTACGAGAGAGTGTGCGAGGACAAGTGCGGGAAGAGCAGAGGGGGAGGGAAAAGCAGGCTCCCCACTGGGACTCTATCCCAGAACCCTGAAATTATGACCTGAGCTGAAGGCTTAATTGTGCCACCCCGTTGACCCGAATTTTTAAATTTTGATCAATTAAATTTCTACGTTGAGACAAACTCAGCTTCTTGAAGAGGTAGTATTATTGCTTGAATAACAAAGTTAGTATAAAACTCCAGGGTGATTTTTTTTCTTTGTAAATTTCTTATAAACGAGAAATCACTAAATACATGAGACAAGAATTCATAATAGTGGTAAATGGAATGTGATAAAGTGGAATAATAAAAAAGACTGCAAAAGATAAGGAAAGTTTAACAAGCAACAAATAACAATAAAAAATACAAATAGCAAGATGGTAGATTTAAATTTGATCATGTGCAAAAATAATTTGATCATATGAATAATTAAATGTAGAATGGTCTAAAATTGAAACTAAAATCTTTCAATTAAAACACAGATTGTGGGGCGCCTGGGTGGCTCAGTCAAGCATCTGCCTTCAGCTCAGGTCATGATCCCAGGATTCTGGGATCGAGCCCCACATCAGGCTCCCGGCTCAGCGGAAAGCCTGCTTCTCTCTTTCCCAATCCCTCCTACTTGTGTTCTCTCTCTCACTGTGTCTCTCTCTGTCAAATAAGTAAATAAAATCTTTAAAAAATAAAAAAATAATAAAATAAATAAATAAAATACAGATTGTCAGGCAAAAAAGTAAGACCCAAGTATAAGCTGTTTACATGAAAACTCCTGTAAAACCTAGGGTAAAAGTAGAAAAATAGAAAGCAAACAGTAATGAAAAGAATAGTGATAAATTTCAGAATAAAGCGTATTCTCCATAATAATGGAGGATTCAGTTCATTAAGACATAAAAATGTATGTATATGCACAGAGCTTTATTTTTTTTAATATGTCCAGATTTGTTTATTAGTTATCTGAAACTAGGCCATTACAATAAAGTCTGACAGCTACAGGAATTTTGAAATAAAACGATAAAAGGCGTTCCTGAAGTTGTACAGAACTTTAAATTATATGAAACAAATAGAACTAAAGGGAGAAATAGGCAAATCCACAATTACAGTTGAAGATTTCAACACTCCTTTCTCAGTAATTGATAGAAAAGTAGAAAATTAGCCTATAGAAGACTTGAACAACACTATAGCTTGATGTAGTATTTATAGACCACTCTGCTCCAAAACAGTAGAGCATTCATTGGACTTTCTATATCCAATGTGGGCCTTAAAAAAACTACTGGCTCAGTCAGTAGAATGTGAGATTCTTGATCTCAGGGTCATGAGTTTAAGTCCCACATTGGGTATAGAACAGTAGAGCATTCTTTTCAAGTGCACATGGACCATTTATCACAACAGACTATATTCTGGGCCATAAAACAATATGTTTAGGAGGAGTGAAATTACACAGAACATATTCTCAGATCACAAAGAAATTAGACTAAAAGTAACATCTGAAAAATCCACTCATATTTGGAAATTAGATGGCATACTTGTAATACCCCCTGCTCAAAAAGAGGTATAGGGAAATTAGAAATTCTTTTTTTTTCTTTTTTTTTTAAGTTTTTATTTTTTTATTGATTTGAGAGAGAGCAAGAGCACAAGAGCGGAGGGGGAGGGGCAGAGGGAGAAGCCGGCTCCCCATGGAGTAGAAAGCCCAATGTGGGACTCAATCCCAGGACCCTAGGATTATGACCTGAGCCGAAGGCAGACACTTAACCGACTGAGCCACCCAGGTGCCCCGGGGAAATTAGGAATTCTTAACTGAATAAAATGAAAACACAAACACCCAAATTTGTGGGATGCAACTAATAAGACTGATCTCTAGCCAAACTGATAAAAGACACAAATTAATAATATTAGTGATGAAAGCAGAGATATCACTACAGATCCTAGAGACATTAAAACAAAAGCATTTTGCAAACAACTTTATGCTAATAAATCTTGATGAAATTGACAATGGCCTTAAAAAGACAAAACTACCAAAGCTCACTCAAGAAGTAGATAACTTGGGGTGCCTGGCTGGCTCAGTCAGTAGAGTGTGAGACCTTATCTCAGGGTCATGAGTTTAAGTCCCACACTGCGTATAGAACTTACTTTAAAAATTAAACAAAAACAGTAGATACTCTGAATGTCCATGAGTAAACTCATTTGCTGGGTTAGGTGCAGAAAAGATGGAAAGTGCAGTACTTGACATGTTTATAACCGAGAATAACAATAATTTTTCTTTCCTATTTTAGAATATTTATTATCCATCATAATTTTTTCTGGAAGCAAGGAGTAAAGTTTTCCTTATATTTTGTTAATTTGAAAACTATTGCCTGAATTCCTTGGGAGTTGCGGAGAATACAAACCACTGTCATCTTAGCTGTTGCCATTACTTGGACTAGAACCAGTTAAATGTAATATTCATGCTTTTTATTTATTTATTCATTTATTTGTTTATTTATTTATTTGACAGAGAGAGACACAGTGAGAAAGGGAACACAAGCAGGGGGAGTGGGAGAGAGAGAAACAGGCTTCCCACTGAGCACGGAGCCCCATTGTGGGACTCAATCCCAGGACCCTGGGATCATGACCTGGGCCGAAGGCATAAGCTTAACGACTGAGCCACCCAGGCGCCCCTGTAATATGTATGACCAGGGCGCCTGGGTGGCTCAGTTGGTTAAGTGACTGCCTTCGGCTCAGGTCATGATCCTGGAGTCCTGGGATCGAGTCCCCTGTTGGGCTCCCTGCTTGGAAGGGAGTCTGCTTCTCCCTCTGACCATCCCCCCATGCTCTCTCTCTCTCTCTCTCTCAAATAAATAAATAAAACCTTAAAAAAAAATGTATGACCAAAGTACAATTGGAAGTAATGTTAATTATGTGTTTCCTAGCCTCATAAATAAGCACTGTAGATGACTATATGTAAAAATATTATTAGCTCCATTTTGTATGTAGGGCAAGTCCATGGTGAAGTAACAAAGCTTAAGATGGCACAGCTAGTAAGTTCCAGAGTTAGATTTTCGATCCAGGTCTGACTCCATAGTAACCACCATATTACATTACCTATCATGTATGTGATAAGTACTATAAAATGCCATAAAATTATTCTTTTAGATCTTATCTCAGAACTATCTAATTTTACAGTAATTTTATTGTCTTCCTGTACTTTGAACAAAACTATTTTGATACACCTACTAAAGCAGATTCACACATTTTTTAAAAAAGTAAGATGAGAAGAAAAAAAGTAACATAGAGGACGTCAGGGGATAAAATGGGGTAGAAAATGTACATAAAGAAAAAACATGGAAACAATAAGTATTTATACATGTGAATGGCCAATATGATAGAAGAAACAAATTAGAAGAAAACGAAAAAGGAGAAGAAGGGGCTGCAGGATATTGGCATGATGGGCACAGTACAGACAAGCGGAACTTAGTATTCAGTGTATAATTACAGGCATAGGGTGTATTTACAGTCATCCACTTGCCACCTCAATCAAATGTAGATTTTAATAATACTGTGGAATGGAAGATCCTTTCTTTTTTTGTTTTTGTTTTTTTAATTTTAGAGCACATGTGAGCAGGGGGAGGGGGAGAGGGAGAGAATCTCTAGCAGACTCCTGATGCTGGGCTCAATCTCATGACCCTGAGATCATGACCAGAGCAGAAATCAGGAGTTGGACACTTAACCAACTGAGCCACCTAGGCACCCCCAAAGGAAGATGCTTTATATTGGGATTCAAAGGAAATGCACAGTCTGCATATTAAAGTAAATTTTTTTAGCTTCATGGAGACATAGGACATTGGCAAGGCCCACTTAATTAGGGGCTAGAGAGAAGTATTCCAGGAAAAATAATTTGAGTCCTACCCTTCATTCTTCTCATTCTCTTCCCTATTTCTGATCGTATTTACCATTTTTCTTTTAAAATTTTGGTTATCAGAAAATAGACTTGGGCGCCTGAGTGGCTCAGTTGTTAAGCATCTACCTTCGGCTCAGGTCATGATCCCAGGGTCCTGGAATCGAGTCCCACATCGGGCTTCCTGCTTAGCGGGAAACCTGCTTCTCCCACTCCCCCTGCTTGCGTTCTGTCTCGCTGTCTCTCTCTCTCTGTCGAAAAATAAAAAAAAAAAAGAAAATAGACTTATTTTCTAACATGATGGTCCCCCAAATGGGATACATGCAACTCAGGGAAGGTGCAAAAACTACCCATTAAGGAGAGAAAAGAAAATATTTAAACTTACATATATATTTTTTCATGTTTAATAAAAATTAATTCAAGTTTGCTGAAGTTTATTGTATAAATTGACAGTGGGATTTCTTCATTTGGTGGATTCCAAGTGGTCACATAGAATTTATAATAAATAGGGTATCTTGAAGGGAAAGTGGGAGTTCTACCCTCCAGAGGAGAGAATAAAGGAACTTTTCAGCAAATTGCTACACATGGTACTTTGTATGTGTTTCGTTTGTGGAATTTATCATCTACTAGGTTTTTTTTAAGATTTTATTTATTTATTTGAGAGAGAGAATGAGAGAGAGAAAGAGAGCACATGAGAGGGGAGAGGGTCAGAAGGAGAAGCAGACTCCCTGCTGAGCAGGGAGCCCGATGCGGGACTCCAGGATCATGACCTGAGCCGAAGGCAGTCGCTCAACCAACTGAGCCACCAGGCACCCCTATTATCTACTAGTTTTAACTAAACTAATCTTCATGAAGTAGATAAGTGACTTAGGAAGGTTTTTACAAAGAAACTGCTGATGGAAGCTAATACTGGTAATGCAAAAACAAGAAATAAGAAGAAAAGAACAGAGTTATGAACTCTTGTCAGCAACATTACTGGGTCAATACGATAATCTAATCATGAAAACAGCCAGCCAGAAAAAAAAAAAAATCAAGAAGACCAAAATATGGACTTGGACCCACTAGTACAATGAACCTTGCCCTAAGAGTACATTGATCTGAAAGAAAAAAAGGAAAGGGCGGAGGGAAGGAGGCAAACTTATATATAAGAGACTCAACTATAGAGAACAAAATGAGGGTTGTGGAGGGGAGGTGCAGGGGGATGGGCTAAATGGGTGATGGGGATTAAGGAAGGCACTTGTCATAATGAGCACTAGGTGTTGTATGTAAGTAATGAATCACTAAATTCTACTACTGAAACTAACATTACACTATATGTTAACTAACTAGAATTTAAATAAAAACTTAAAACATGAAGAGTACACTGATATATTAACTAATGATAGCATGTAGTCATCATGATAAGCAAATATTTTAAAATGTTTAATCTTTGCTTTAACTTTAATTTCTATGCATTTTTAATGTACATAGATGATAATATTTACATATTACATATAAAATGTTAAGACAAAGATTGGAGTTTAATGTGATTTCTCTTCATAATATTCTGTTGTCATTAAAAAATAGCATTAAAAAAACTCATAAATTTTTAAAGTATTTTTTCAATGTATGGCTTATTACATAAAACCCAGGTAGTTTACAACAAAAATTGAATGTTCTTTCATGACAGCCTCTCATTCAGTTGGCAACATGAGCTTCAAAATTTGACATAATCCTTCTGATCCTCAAAATCCCTAGAGTTGCAAGGTATTCAAATTCAAATAACTATGCTAATGGGAGTGGAATCCTCCTAGTGAGTTTTGGCTTACCTCCAATATCAATTTGGGAAGTGGGGGAAGAGGGCTTTGGTGTTGGGGGGTTTTCTTGCTTTTATTATTTTTATTTTATTTTTTGTAAAGATTTTATTTATTTATTTGACAGAGAGAGACACAGCAAGAGAGGGAACACAAGCAAGGGGAGTGGGAGAGGGAGAAGCAGGCTTCCCGCCGAGCAGGGAGCCTGATGTGGGACACGATCCCAGGACTCTGGGATCATGACCTGAGCCAAAGGCTGACTCTTAAAGACTCAGCCACTCAGGTGCCCCGGTTTTCTTGCTTTTAAAATATTTTTGTTTTGGGTTGGAAAATCAGCTCCAGAAACTAAGAGACTAGAACACCTAATGGAAATTGCATTTACTTGCCAATGATTCTATCAGAAAGGATCTACTGCAAAGAGAAGTTTTACCTTAATTTTATATATTGCATTATACATAAAAGTATATAATATTTTATTTTTATGTTGTATTACATTATTATATATTATAAATATTATATATAATAAAATATTCAAAATGCTAACTCAGATAAAGATTACATTATTAAAAACCGTATATTGTCTTTTTTTTTTAAGATTTTATTTATTTGACAGAGACACAGTGAGAGCAGGAACACAAGCAGGGGGAGCGGGAGAAGAAGCAGGCTTCCTGCCGAGCAGGGAGCCAGATGTGGGGCTTGATCCCAGGACCCTGGGATCATGACCTGAGCCGAAGGCAGTTGCTTAATGACTGAGCCACCCAGGCGCCCCAAATTCCGTATATTGTCTTAAATTGAATTACCGTTGATATATACAAACAATTTAAAACATAGCTTCAGCTATTAAAAAAAAAAAGACAAAATCAGGGCACCTGGATGGCTCAGTCCATTAAGTGTCTGACTCAAGATTTTGGCCTGGGGCCTGATCTCAGGATTCTGAGATCCAGCCCCACCTCAGCTCCTTGCTCAGCCCCAAATCTGCTTCAGATTCTCTCCTGCTCCCTCTACCCCTCCCCCTGCTTTCTCTCTCTTTCTCTCTCTCTCTCTAAAGTAAATAAATAAGGGGTATCTGAGTGGCTTAGTCGGTTAAGCATCTGCCTTCGGCTCAGGTCATGATCTCGGGGTTCTGAGGTCGAGTCCCACATCGAGCTCTCTGTTCAGTGGAGAGCCTGCTTCTCCCTCTCCCACTCCCCCTGCTTGTGTGCTCCCTCTGTCTGTCAAATAAATAAATAAATAAATAAATAAATAAATAAATAAATCTTTAAAAAGAAAAAGGGGGGGCGCCTTGGTGGCTCAGTTGGTTAAGCATCTGCCCTTGGCTCAGGTCATGATCCCAGGGTCCTGGGATTGAGCCCTGCATCACATTGGGCTCCTTGCTCAGCAGGGAGCCTGCTTCTCCCTCTGCCTGCTGCTCCCCCTGCTTGTGCTCTCTCTCTCTCTCTCTGTCAAATAAATAAATAAAATCTTTTAAAAATAAAAAAATAAAATAAATTAAAAAAATAAAAAGAGTAAATAAATAATCTTAGAAAAAAAGACAAAAAAATCTCTTGTCTCAAGGTCTGTGTATTTTTCTGTTTAATTTCACATGGAGAAAGAAAGAAAGAAAGAGAAAGAAAGAAAGAGAAAGAAAGAAAAAGAAAGAAAGAAAGAAAGAAAGAAAGAAAGAAAGAAAGAAAGAAAATTAAGTAACTCTTGAAATGTGGCCCCAAATTATAAAACTAACTGAAAAGAATTTTGGTCATTGCAAAAGACTTATGCTTCTGGGAATCTATTACAAAATAAGAAGACTACATACACTTAAAATGTAATGTAAATCAGGTTTTCTGCCATTTGGAAAAGTCACAAATTTTCATTCTGTGTTTTAAAGCTGAAAGTTAACTCTTTCAGTAAACTCTACCCCTAACATGGGGCTCTAACATAACCCCAAGATCAAGAGTTCAGACTCTACTAAGCCAATCAGGCACCCCAAGAGTAATTTTTAATAATATTCCAAACAGTGCTCTTCAAAGCAAATTATGTCTAAAAAGAAATATTTTGCTTTTAGATTTTTACCAATTACAGTATTTGAAAATTAATTAAATCTCATTATAAAAAAAAGAATTTATACCCCCTACAAATGTTCCACCTACTCTAATCTTAATTACTCAATTCCCAAACTGAATTTGGAAATAATAAAAGCATTAAACCTACATTTTCCTGCTGATCTGGTAATTAACCCAACATCTTTCTAAATTTAGTTATTTAAATACATTAATCAGACATTTTTACCTTATTGCAAAAGAGCAAGGAGATTGGAAAAAAATGTTTGCATCATACATTTATTTTTTTAAGTTTTAAGAAATTTCTACACCCAACATGGTTCTGGAACTCACAACCCCAAGATCAAGTCCTAGGCTCCACCAACTGAGCCAGCCAGGAGCCCCTGCATTATACATTTAAATGAATTACACAATTAAGTGAATGTTGTGTGATTGTAGCTCTTCTTGTGCTATATGTATGGTATATTTTATTTCATTTATTGCTACCAAATTTCCGTGGGAAATACTAACTGTTCAGAGACATGGTACTGAAAGCCAACTTTGTGGTTCACAGTAGCTATAAGGGTCCTAAAAATAAAGAATGCCTGTGGTAGCGCAGATGGGATCATTTTACTGAGGAAGAATGAAGTTCATGGACAGTGGTAGCATCTAGACCTGGGAATCCCATGTCATAGTAACATAAACCCGTGAGGGTTTAACACAGATATAGTCTTAAAATTAGATCGTATGTGGAGACCGGACTTTCTAGCGAAACAAAATTAAAACTAGAACTATATCTGTAGATGCTGATTAAATTCTAACAAGGAAACAGGTCACAGTTTATGGGAATTCATAATGCCTGGCTAAATAAGATTTAATAGGGGCGCCTGGCTGGCTCAGTCATTAAGCATCTGCCTTCGGCTCAGGTCATGATCCCGGGGTCCTGGGATCGAGCCCCGCGTCGGGCTCCCTGCTACATGGGAAGCCTGCTTCTCCCTCTCCCACTCCCCCTGCTTGTGTTCCCTCTCTCGCTGTGTCTCTCTCTCTCTGTCAAATAAATAAATAAAATCTTTAAAAAAATAAAAAATAAAAATAAATAAATAAGATTTAATAAACGCATGCCTCCCTGGATGAGACTAATTGAAAAGCAAAGGAGTGTCCAGAAAACTGGGTCTCCTTTGTAGTTTCTGTGCTGAAAACAGCTGGATCCTCATAGCAGCTCAATGTACTCATCCAGGGAGTAAATGCTTGACTTAAGAGAAACATTTATCTTTGGCGGTCATGTACTCCATGTACTCCCTGTCTGCACGCGCGTCACGAGCACAGCTTGTTCTAATCACACAATACTCCCTATGCCATTGCCCTGATTTTTAAGGCTTCTCACTCCTTTTTGCTTTTTATTATTATTTTTTAAAGATTTTATTTATCTATTTGATAGAGACACAGCGAGGGAGGGAACACAGCAGAGGGAGTGGGAGAGGGAGAAGCAGGCTTCCCACTGAACAGGGAGCCTGATGTAGGGCTCGATCCCAGGACCCTGAGATCATGACCTGAGCCCAAGGCAGACGCTTAAATACTGAACCACCCAGGTGCCCCTCCGTTTTGTTTTTCTTATTCCCTTATGGTATTGGTGACATTCACAATAAAAGTGGAGGCAAAGTTTGGCTCCGGACCTTTCACCACGAGAGTGTCTGGTCCCCCCTTGCCTTCTCCTTTCTCCTACTTAGATGTCTGGAGTAATCTTTTCATTCACTGCCTCAGGGTTTGCTGGCCAAACCCAACAATTCATATATTTAACAATACAGGGATTAAACTCAAGGTATTAATTCCTTAATTCATGACCTGTAAATGCTTCCTTATATTTGATCTGGGTTTATCAGTAATTATAAGTCTAATCTATCAATTTCTACATTTATAAGACAATGAAAGAAATCTTTTATAGCCTATACCCTAGACATACTTCTATTATAGCACTTACAATACATCGTAATTATTCATTTACTTGCCTGACTCCCTCATTAAACCATGGCCTCCTTGAAGACAGGGACTATACCTGTGTGATAGGTGTTTAGGAAGCATCTATTGAATGAATGAATTCATTAGAGATCTAAAAATACAAGTGACTGATAGGGATGATTTGTCACATATTAACACCTCATTTATGAATCTATAAAGGTTTAGGGAATGAAGAATGGGGAGATTCACATATTTTCCAATGTCTAAGAGGCTTCCAGGATTCCAGCTGCCTATCAGAAAACTGACATTATTTGCAAAAAAACCTGTCATGGTGAGGGGCACCTGGGTGACCCAGTCATTAAGCGTCTGCCTTTGGCTCAGGTCATGATCCCAGAATCCTGGGATCGAGCCCCGCATCAGGATCCCTGCTCCGCAGGAAGCCT
The DNA here is from genome assembly GCF_003265705.2 of Callorhinus ursinus. Lineage (NCBI taxonomy): Eukaryota > Metazoa > Chordata > Mammalia > Carnivora > Otariidae > Callorhinus > Callorhinus ursinus. The sequence continues at coordinate 32,635,967 of NW_027397064.1, read as the reverse complement.
GCTTCTCCCACTCCACCTGCTTGTGTTCCCTCTCTCGCTGTGCCTCTCTCTGTCAAATAAATAAATCTTTAAAAAAAACAAAACAAAAAACCCACAAAAAAACTGTAATGGTGATGTGTTCTGGGATTGGAAAGCCCTTCCCCAAACCCATGACAAGGACATTAGAACTGAGCTAGGGCTAAACTTTTTGACACATACTATATAACCTTTTCTTATTTGTTGAGTTGGTGATACAAATACTAACCATCAGAGGTCAAGACCAATTTCTGCAGCATGCAACCAATTATTCTCTGGCCATTGCATGCAATAAACATTTCTTCTTTAACACATTGGTCATTTGCTTTTTTTGTCAGAATTACAAGAAACAGAACTCCTGAATGCAAATAATGTAGCATTCTTGTCCAACCTTCCTCGAAGATCCAAGTCAAGGAGATCCATGGAATTTTAACAAGAAAAGAGGCAGACGTCTCAGTTTCTTTTCTTTAAATTCTATTCATTTACTTAAATATTTACTGAATTATTTAAATATTTAAATATGTATACACACACATACATACATACATACATACCACATCTTCTTTATCCAGTCATCTGCTGATGGACACAGGTTGTTTGTACATCTTGGCTATTATAAATAAGGCTGCAATGAACATGGGGGTGCAGATATCTTTTCAAGTTGTGTTTTCATGTTCTTCAGATAAATACCCAGAAGGGGAATTGCTGGATCATATGGTAGTTCTACTTGGAGTTTTTTGAGAAACCTCCGTACTGTTTTCCATAGTGGTTGCACCAATTTATATTCCCACCAACAGTGTACAAGTGTTCCCTTTCTCTCACATCCTCACCAACACTTGTTACCTTTGGTCTTTTTGATAATAGCCATTCTAACAGATAGAGGTGATTTTTTATTGTGGTTTTGATTTGCATTTCCTTGATGATTAGTGATGTTGGGCATCTTTTCATGTACCTGTTGGACATCAGTAGGTCTTCTTTAAAAAATGTCTATGCATCAATTTTGCTTTTTTTAAAAAAAGATTTTATTTATTTACTTATTTAACAGAGAGAAAGAGAAAGCATGAGCACAAGCAGGGTGAACAGCAGGCGAGGCAGAGGGAGAAGCAGGCTCCCCGCTGAGCAGGGAGCCTGATACGGGACTCGATCTCAACACCCCAGGATCACAAGCTGAGCTGAAGGCAGATGCTTAACCAACTCAGCCACCCAGGTGCCCTATCAATTTTGCTTTTTAAATGAAGAGTATAAATTCTCATTTAAACTTCTTTACACAATTACCTCCATTCACTAACACACAAATCGCATAGGTTTAGCTGCAGTGCCGTAAGAATTCCAAAGCTCACCATCTAGCAACTTGTTGAAGCCCCAGGCTGTATTCTTGAATTCCCACATTCCTTTCCTTACATTCTCCTTGTCTTACTTGCTGGAACCAAAGGTCTACCAAAATAAAAATAAAGTTGTGTTCCAAATCTTTTTTTGTCTTAGCCTCCTTTGGGACTACAAAGCTGCACCACCCATTCTGGTTTATTTTAGGACTGTACACATAAGCCACATATGACTCTACAATAATACTTGAACATTGTTTATACAGCAGAAGTATGTCCAAGTGTTTTTTAACAAAGAGCAATATGATCAGATATCCATGTATGTAGGTTAGTTTTTTAATGATAGCTATAGAAGCAAACAATTCCCCCAAAATTAATTTTTTGCAGTAATACAGATGTCCAAAAATACTTTATTCAACTTTATTTATATAAAAGCATCTTGTTATAGAGTTAGTATTTGTGTCAAGGGCATTAGTAGTTATCACTCAATTTTTTTTTAAGATTTTATTTATTTATTTGATAGAGAGAGACACAGCGAGAGAGGGAACACAAGCAGGGGGGGAGTGGGAGAGGAGAAGCAGGCTTCCCGTGGAGCAGGGAGCCCGATGCAGGGCTCGATCCCAGGACCCTGGGACCATGACCCTAGCCGAAGGCAGATGCTTAACCATCTGAGCCACCCAGGTGCCCCAATTATCACTCAATTTTGATTGAGGTGGTAAGAAGATAGCTATTTCTCTTAAAGCATAATTGATGTGAAGGCATGTTTCAATTCAGGCTCCATATTTATATGATTGAAATTCTCAATTTTCTTTTTTTTTTTGCTTTTTTTAATTAACATATAATGTATTAATTTTTTCAGGAGTACAGGTCTGTGATTCATCAGTCTTACACAATTCACAGTGCTCATCACAGCACATACCACATACCCTCCCCAATGTCCATCACCCAGCCACCCCATCCCTCCTACCCCCTTCCACTCCAGCAACCCTCAGTTTGTTTCCTGTGATTAAGAGTCTCTTATGGCTTGTCTCCCTCTCGAGTTTTGTCTTGTTTCATTTTTCCCTCCCTTCCCCTATGATCCTCTGTCTTGTTTCTCAAATTCCTCATATCAGTGAGATCATATGATAATTGTCTTTCTCTGATTGACTTATTTTGCTTAGCATAATATCTTCTAGTTCCATGAAATTCTCAACTTGATAAAACTTTCATAGCACCCAGGTAGATCCCAACATTACCTAGAGTTTGGCCACATAGTCAGAAAGTTTAAGTTATTTTTGGAAAAAATTTTTAATTGAGATATAGTTGATATACAACATAGTATTTTTTTAGGCATATGAAATAATGATTTAAAATATGCATATATTGCAAAATGATCACCAGAATCAGTTATCATTCATCACCTCACATACCTAAATTTTTTTTCTGGTGATAAGAAATTTTAAGATCTACTCTTTCAAATTTCCTGGAAAATTTTCACAGGAAAACTGGTAGGATGGTGTCTGGCCTATCTGGTCCTGAGGGCTGGGGTAGAGGGCATTTATCCAATCAGGTCTGGAAAGAGTACTGAAAGCTAAAGCCAAAAAATCCTGTCCAAATGAATTGTGCAAGTAAAAAGGATGTGAGGATAGATTAAAACTCAAGGGGACCACCAAGCCAGGCAGGCAAAGAAAATAAATGAAACAATTCTGGACAGTAAATGACAGCTATCTGGATGAACACTAGTGACAGCTGGTATTGCCTGGGGCTGGATCTACACTTTAGGGCTGTTCTGATTCATTTAAAGATTCTGGAATGTAGCAGATACTAGACTTCATATTCTGGCACCATTCTAGAGATATTGTATCTTTAGCTCAGTTCCTGTCCAAAGGGAAAGTTATGGGACAGAATGACAGGTCAGTCATATCCAGGGGCATATCACTGGTTCTAAGCAATTTATCATGTTATATTGTGTACTTTTATCATGGTTCTTGTACTTGGGGTTCTTTGGTTCATCAAGCTTCTTTGATCTATGGATTTGTAGTTTTTATCTAGTTTGGAGTTTTCAGCCATTATTTCTTCAAGTATTTTCTTCTGTCCCTCATATATTTCTTCTGGGCCTCTAATGACATACATATTGGGCTGATTAAAATTATATAACAGATTTCCTGATATTGTTTATTTTTTTCTTTCAGTGTTTTTCCTCTCTGTGTTTCATTTTGCATAGTTTCTATTGCTATGTCTTCAAATTCACCGATCTTTTCTTCTTCAGTATCTAATCTACTGTTACCCTCATACAGTATATTTTTCACCCCAGACATTGTAGTTTTAATCTAGAATTTATTGTGGATCTTTTAATATTTTTAGTGTTTTGACTTAATATGCTCAATCTGTCATCTGTCTTTTTGAACATGTGAAATATGGTTATAGTTTCATCTTAATAAACTTGTCTACTAATTCTATTATCTGTGGCATTTCTGGAGCTGATTCTGTTGATTGATTGCTATCCTCATTATGGGTTGCCTTTTCCTGGTTCTTTATATTTTTGTAATTTTTAAATTAAATGCCAGGCATTGTGAACTTTACTTTGTCAGGTGCTAGATATTTTTGTATTTATAAATATTTTTGAGCTTTGTCCTGAGATGCAGTTAAATTATTTATAAACAGTTCAATCTTTTTGAGGCTTGCTCTTAACTTATATATATATGAGTCTAGAGTAGCTTTGAGTGTAGGGCTAATGTTCCTCCCCTGCTCAGTGATCCATGAATTATAAGATTTTCTACTGTCTGGTGCAAACTTGATTCATTCTTGTCTCTGGGTGAGCCTTGAGAATTGTTTCCTCTGCTTCTTTCAGGTAGTTCTCCCACGTACTTGGATGGTTTCTCCCCTCATGTGCACTGATTAGTAGTTAGCTGAAAACTTCAGGGGAACTCTCTGAAGATCCTTAGAGCTGTCTCTCTGTGCATTGCTCTCATCTCTGGTACTATGCTCTGCAACCTCTAGCCACTTTAGCCTCCCAAGACTGTGTCTCCACAGTTAAAGGAGATGACTAGGCTTTGCCTGAGTTCTCTCTCCCTGTGCCACAACCTGGAAACTTTCTAGGCAGCAAGCTAGGAAAATCATAGGGCTCACCTCTCTCAAGGATCACTGTCCTACACTGTTTGACATCCAATGTCTGCAAACTGTTGTTTCATATATTTTGTTGATCTGGTTTTTAAGTTGTTTTAGGCAGGAGGGTACTCTAGGCCTTCTTACTACATCTTGCCAGAGAAGAACTATAAAATCAACAGAACCACGAGTGGTTGCACGAACTGCATCTGAGCTTCTCCACATTCTGAGATTTAGATGGTATTACATTTGCAAAGAATAAGGCAGTCCCAGAAGCATTATTCACTCACTCAACAAACATTTAAACACTATGGCAGAAATGGTTAGCAGTCTACTTAAAATCCACTCTCTTTCCATATGATAGAATTGTGCCTGGGGAGGGACTGCCAGCTCAGGCACTGTGGTTTTCCATACACCCCCTACCCTCCACCCATACACATACACATTGTGCTTCTCAGTATGGCCATATGTTTAGTATCCACCAATGGAACATGAGTGAAAATGAGATGTATGATTTCTAGGACAAGGATTTTAAGAAGCAGATATGCATTCTTCACAATCTTTCCCCTTCTGCGGACTGACTGCTGAAGATAACAAATCCCCTGGAAATGATGACGCCAAAATATGAAGGAGTGTCAGTCTCTGAAATCACTGCATGGCAGGAAGCTGCCTGCCAGAAATACCTGCATTGTTTAGCAAGGTGATGACTAAGTAAATTTCTATTGTACTAAAACACTACTATTTTGGGACTACTTTGTTAAAGTAGTGAGTGTTACCTAGCTTATTCAGGGACCCACTATATGCCAAGCACTGTGCTAAATGCTGGGTGTACAATGAGAAGCAAAAGAGTCATGGTCCCTGGTTCATGAGTCTTAAAAGTTAGTCATGAAGGGTAAAAATAAACAAGAAAAAAGCCAAATATATACAGTCACATCCTGCAAAGCATCTCCTTGACTCCTGACTTCCTGTAGAATGTATCTTGCTTTTTATTTTTATTTATTTATTTATTTTTGTATCTTGCTTTTTATTTTTTTATTTTTTTAAAAAGATTTTATTTATTTGAGAGAGAGAAAATGAGAGACAGAGAGCACGAGAGGGAAGAGGGTCAGAGGGAGAAGCAGACTCCCCGCTGAGCAGGGAGCCCGATGTGGGACTCGATCCCGGGACTCCAGGATCATGACCTGAGCCAAAGGCAGTCGCTTAACCAACTGAGCCACCCAGGCGCCCTGTATCTTGCTTTTTAATAACCAAACTTCAGAGAACATACTTTTCCCTTGATACAGTGTTTTTTAACGAATATTTGTACAGGTAATGTTTATATTATATCCTCCCCCAAACTCAATACATTTTAAAACAAAATGATGTGTATGAAATATCTTGCATTGCATTTCAAATACAATTGGTAGAATATCAGAATCACATATAAATATTTTTCAACTTTTAATTTTCAAACATTTCAAGTTTGAAAACCAGAAAAGTTTAAAGAATACACACATACACGTCATCTAGAGTCACCAGTTGGTAACAATCAGCCATATTTGATATATGTCTCTTTATAAACATGCAGGTGCGTGTGCATGCACGCGTGTGCGCGCACACACACACAGACACTTTGCTGAACCATTTGAAACTAATTTGCAGGCATGATGATACTTTATCCCTAAATATTTCCGTATTTATCTCCTATAAACAAGAACATTTTCCTACATGATCACAATACCACTATTGCACCCAAGAAATTTAATGTAAATATGCAATATTATCTAGTATACAGCCTATGCTAAAATCCCTCCCTTGTCTATAGCTGATTTTTACTAACTTATTATTCCTTTATCTACAAAATAATACTTCCCCTGCTCCCCAGTAATTATAAGTCCTCCCCAAAACTAAACTAATCCTAACTTGATCCATAGATTCTGTGCAATTTCAAACAAAATCCCAGCAAATTACTTTATGGATATTGACAAGCTGATTCTAAAGTTCATATGGGGAGGCAAAAGACCCAGAATAGCCAACATAATGTTGAAGAAGAACAAAGTTGGGGGACTGATATTATCTGACTTCAAGACTTACCATAAAGCCACAGTAATCAATACAGTGTGGCATTGGCAATAGATCATTGGAACAGAACAGAGAGCCCAGAAACAAACCCCCATAAAGACAGTCAACTGATTGTTGACAAAGGAGCAAAGATAATGCAATGGAGCAAAAATAGTCTTTTCAACAAATGATGCTGAGATAACTGGATCATATACATGCAAAAAATTGAGTCTAGACACAGATCTTACACTCTTCACAAAAATTAACTCAAGATGGATCATGGACTTAAATGTAAAATGCAAAACTATGAAACTCCTAGAAGATAACATCAGAGAAAACTTAAGTGACCCTGGGTTTGGCAATCACTTTTTAGATACAAGACCAAAGGCACAATTTATGAAATAAATAAATGATAAGATGAACTTCATTAAAATTAAAAATTTATTCCTGTAAAAGACAATATCAAGAATGAGAAGAGAAGTCACAGACTGAGAGAAAATATTTGCAAAAAAAGACATATCTGATAAAGGACTTTTATTCAAAATATAAAAAAAGAAATCTTAAAACTCAACAAGAAAATCTTATTTAGAAGTGGGCCAAAGACATTCGTGGACATCTTACCAAAGATGGCATACAGATGGCAAATAAGTATATGAAAAGATGCTCTACAACATATGTCATCAGGGAAATGCAACCTAAAATAGCAATGAGATACCACTACACTTTTATTAGAATGGCCAAAATCTGGAACACTGACACCACCAAATGTTGGCAAGGATGTGGAGCAACAGAAACTTACATATGTTGCTGGTGGGAATGCAAGATACCAACACTTTGGAAGACAGTTTGTTGGTTTCTTATAAAACTAAACATACTCTTGCCATACAATCCAGAAATCCTGCTTCTTGGTATTTATTCAAAGGAGTTGCAATTTTATGTCCACACAAAAACCTGCACATAGATGTCTATAACAGCTTTCTTTGTAATTGCCAAAACTTGGAAGCAACAACATGCTCTTCAGTAAAAGAATGGATAAATAAACTGTGGTACATCCTTGGGACAATGGGATATTTTTCTTTTTTTCTTTTTTTTTTTTTTAAAGATTTTATTTATTTATTTGACAGAGAGAGACAGCGAGAGCAGGAACACAAGCAGGGGGAGTGGGAGAGGGAGAAGCAGGCTTCCCGCGGAGCAGGGAGCCTGATGTGGGACTCGATCCCAGGACCCTAGGATCATGACCTGAGCCGAAGGCAGACGCTTAACGACTGAGCCACCCAAGCGCCCCAATGGGATATTTTTCCATGCTAAAAAGAAATGAGTTATCAAGCCATGAAAAGACACACAGAAAACTTAAATGCATATTATTAAGCGAAGGAAGCCAATCTGAAAAGGATACATACTGTATGATCCCAACTATGTGACATTCTAGAAAGAGCAAAAGTATGGAGACAGTAGATCAGTGGTAGCACTATTTCCATATGAAGTGGGGGTAGAGGGCATTCTATTCTCAACATAGCTACCTCTAGTTAGCAACAGTCAACAAGCCTGATAGCCTGGTTTTGAACCGAAGCTCTGCCAATTATTTGAACTCTGATTACTTATTTGTTTCACCTCTCTAAGCCTCTGTTATTTTGATTAGTAAAATGAGGACAATGGTTCCGACATAGAATTACATGAATTGTTGTGTATAAAGAGCATATTAATGTGCCCATGATAAAATCATAGCTATCACCTACTGCATGCCAATTTTCAAATGGTAGCTCCCCTTGTCAAAGTACTTTTGCAGGACCCAGGAGGGTATATGTGCATGACAGTTTTTCCACTGGAGTCTGCCCTGAGCCATGCGGCTTAGCCCTATTTTTAACTTCAGTGTTAGGCCCTGAAGCACTACGTACTCTTCCATGTCTGACTTCTTGCACTTAGCATAATGTTTTCTTTCCTAACATTTTATTATAAAAATGTTCATTCATAAAGAAAGGAAAACCAGAGTGTCTGAACATTTACTCTGCGTTAGGAAAGGGCTCCTCACTGTGGGGCAGCAGCATGGAAGTAGGTCATTGAAAGTAAGGAACAGCAGCAGTATGACACAGAAATGCCACATCTGTACCTAGGCTTGGCCTCCATCTGTGTCAGCATCTCCCTCCCGGCCTGGGACATCACTGAACCAGCTGGTGGCCTTGGGCTCTGATGATTTCTTTCCTCTGACCTTGACTGTCTCACTCTATCACACTCTGTACTCAACATATTCCTTTAGTGCTTCATGAAGGCAGATGACAGAACTCCAACCGGACCATAGGAGAAATCAGATGGACATGGAAACTAGAGAAACACAGTAGAGGGATGTGTGATCACTGCAACAAAAGATAATTAAATCCTGGTTGACAAAAAGAAGAGGGTCAAGGACAGAGCCAATATTTAAGGAGCAAACAAAGGAAAGGAAGTCTATCTATAAAGAGACCAGGAATGATCAGAGAGATGGGAGGTTAATCTGGAGAGAGTTGGCTCCTAGAAGCAAAGAAAGGGGGAAAGAAAGGAAGAGAGTTGGCTCCTAGAAGCAAAGAAAGGGGGAAAGAAAGAAAGAAATAGTGCTACCACTGATCTACTGTCTCCATATGTAATAAAACAACCAACACCAAACAGCTCTCGGGTCCCCTCCCTATCCAGAAGCTTCCTACACTCAATAATAAGTTTTAATAAGTGGGAAGGGGGGCAGATCAAATGTGTCCATCTAAGATGAAGTATGTTTATCGGATGAGGAGACCTCATCAATCTTCTTCCACTCTACTTGGGGAGCTCTGGCAGCCAGGCCTTTCCTTTGCAGGTGGCAGATTAAAAGAGTCATCCCTGCTAAATCTGGACAATTTAAAGGAAAACTTTGAACGCACTGACAATGGAGGTTCGCCAAGGAAATAGCTCAACCAGATCCTACCCTGAGATGTTTGGAAGGGATTAGACCTATCTAGAAGCTCAGAGCTTCCAATACACTTTTGTTAGCCTGTTTGTTTTAAAATCAACTTTATCAATGTATAATTTGCATAAATAAATGCACTCATTTAAAGTGTATGGTTCAGGGGCACCTGGGTGGCTCAGTTGGTTAAGCATCTGCCTTTGGCTCAGATCATGGTCTCGGGGTCCTGGGATCGAGTCCTGCATGGGGCTCCCTGCTCAGAGGGGAGCCTGCTTCCCCCTCTACCCTTCCCCCTGCTCGTGATCTCTTTCTCTCACAAATAAATAAATAAAATCTTTAAAAAAATAAATAAAGTGTATGGTTCAGTACTTTTGACAAATATATACTCCCATTTAACTGCCATCTAATCAGTATACAGAATATTTCCATCACTCCCAAATTTTTCTTATGCCCCTTTACAATCAACACTTTCCTTGCCCGCAAACACCAATTTACTTTCGGTCACCATAGATTTGTTTTGTGTTATAGAATGTCGTACAAATAAACTCTACAGTACTTTGTGTACTGTAGAATAAACCATATTTGTACTTTTTGTGTGTCTGGATTCTTTCACTCAGCACAATGCTTTCTTCCTTAACCTTTTGTTATAAAAATGTTCAATCATAGAACAAAACTGAAAGAATTTTACAGTAAACACCCATATACTTACCACTAGATTATACTACAGTTGACCCTTGAACAATGTGCGGGTTAGGGGTGCCAATCACCCATACAGTCAAAAATCCATGTATAACTTTTTTTTAGATTTAATTTTTTTAAGTAATCTCTATACCCAATGTGGGCTCAAACCCACAACCCTGAGATCAAAAGTCACATGCTCCACCACCTTAGCCAGCCAGGTGCCCCCATGTATAATTTTTGACTCCCCAAAAGTTTAACTACTAATAGTCTACTGCTGACCAGAAGCCTTATTAATAACATAAACAGTTGATTAACACAGATTTTGTATGTTTTATGTATTATAGGCTGTATTCTTTCAATAAAGTAAGCTAGAGAAAAGAAAATGTTATTAAGAAAATCATAAGGAAAAGAAAATACATTTATCTTTTTTTTTTTAAAGATTTTATTTATTTGATAGAGAGAGAATGAGAGATAGAGAGCATGAGAGGGAAGAGGGTCAGAGGGAGAAGCAGACTCCCTGCTCAGCAGGGAGCCTGATGCGGGACTCGGTCCCGGGACTCCAGGATCATGACCTGAGCCGAAGGCAGTTGCTTAACCAACTGAGCCACCCAGGCGCCCAGAAAATACATTTATAGTACCTTAAGAAATCTGCATAGAAGTGAACCTGCACAGTTCAAAGGTGTTGTTCAAGGGTCGACTGTATTAGATTCTACTATAGTTGCTTTAATACATCCTTGTGTCCATTTATCAACCCATCTTATTTTTTGATGTATTTTAAAGACGTCAGTACATTTCCCCTAAATACTTTAGCATGCATATCAGACATAATTATCCATGTTGTTGCATAAATCTGTTGCTTGTTCCTTTTTACTGCTGAGTAGTATACCATTTGCCTAGCGATGGATATTTAAGTTATTCCCAGTTTGGTTTTATTATGAATAAAGCTGCTCTGAACATTCATATACAAGCCTTGTACAGATATATGCTTTTATTTATCTTGAATAAGTACTGAAGAGTACTTTTGTTGGGTCATATGGTAAGTATACCTTATAATAAATAGCCAAACAGTTTTCTAGGTGGTGCCATTTTACATTTCTGCTAGCACTGTATTTTTTTTTAAAGATTTTATTTATTTATTTGAGAGACAGAGAGGGAGTTGGCATGTTGGGTTCAGGTGAAGGAATCGGAAGTTACAGAACACACAGTAAATATACATCTGGTTTGAACATTTGTGGTACCGGCAGTGGTGCCTCTGAGGCGCCGGAGCGATTTGACCTTAACTGGTTTAGGACTACACAAGACAGGTATCTTCCAGCATCAGGATATAGCTGCAGGGTTTGGTGAGCCATTCCTATTTGTAGCTTTAGGAAACTGATGTTTTTCCTAAGTTATTTTATTTTATTATTTTTTAACCCTTTATTTAATTATGAGAGAGAGAGCATGAGCAGGAAGAGGGGCAGAGGGAGAGGGAGAAGTAGGGAGCCCAATGCAGGCAGGGGCTCAATCCCAGGACCTCAGGATCATGACCTGAGCTGAAGGTAGACACTCAACGCACTGAGCCACCCAAGTGCCCCTTAACCCAGGCCCAGGGGCCCAGCTCAATAGCCAGTGGGATATTTAAACAAGGAGCTTGATCTGGTGGCCTGCAGCTAGCCGGCATGCCTTAGGGCAGTGGTGGCCACTGCCTTCTTGGTCCCCTAGGCTACAAAATACAGGCCTGCAAGGAGCCCTCCACCTTCTCTCATGTGAACATCTACCTGACAGGTAGATAAGCATGTGGACAAAAACCTGATTGGGTGACAGGCGGGTGGGGGGCTTATCAGATTAAAACAACCAACACCAAACAGCTCTCGGGTCCCCTCCCTATCCAGAAGCTTCCTACACTCAATAATCTTTGCTTTGCTGCCCACCACTCTTTGTCTGGTCTACCTCTTAATTCTTCGAAGTGGCGTGACCAAGAACCTCGGCACCAAAGGAAAAGAAATCCTGCAACAGAACTACCACTTCAGAACTGAGGTAAGGGTGATTAGGACCCTAGTATTCCAGCATTCCCGACCAAGGTAGATCCTCTGTTCCATGAGTGGGCTGGATGGAAAAAGGAGCCTCCATCTCTCAACCACACTTACCCTGGACTTAGCCTTAATATCAGGGAGCTCGGGGCAAGATGAGAATTGCGGACACCCTGCTCCTCTCACTGGGATGGTGGGGAGAGGAAGCCCTGTGTTCTTGACTGCAGCAGACTGGTCAAGTGGTCTTGATTGAAAGACCACAGATTCTCACTCACTTTTCTTATCAAATTTTCATAGATTTTCTTGAATAGATGTTTTTTCATTTGCTATTTTCAAGGCTTTAAATGATTGTTTGTGGTTTGCTTGTTTTAAAATGATCTTCATCAGGAGCGCCTGGGTGGTTCAGTTGGTTGAGTGTAGGACTGGATTTCCGCTCAGGTCCTGATCTCAGTCAGGGTCGTGAGACTGAGCCCCAAGATAGGTTCAATGCTGAGCATGGAGGCTGCTTGGGATTCTCTCTCTCCCTCTCTGCCCCCCCCACCTCACGCATATGTGAGCTCTCTCACTCTAAAAAATAAAAAATAATTTTCATCAGTTTCACTAGGGAGTGGGTCACCTGAGCTCTTCATGCTGTCATGCCAGTAGTTAATCTCTTGGCAATATTCTTGTAACTTTCCTATAAGCTTAAATTGAATTGAAAAGTTAAGGGGAAAAAAAAAACACAAGAAAGTGGTTATTAGGACTAAATAGATTAAAAGACAAAGTGCTTTCACATTTGTTATTTATTATTATTCCCAAGCATCGATAAGAAACACTAGTGGTGCTTGCTTGCTCCTTATGACAGCTACAACTATTTTAAACAAACACCTGGGGTTCATAGCATATCCAGTTATTGAAAAAGAGGACAATTTCACTTTACCCCTCAAGATTCTTTTGTCTGGTCTAAGAATTAAATTGACATATGACAGATTAACAGGAGAATATAAAATTTATTTGCCTATCAAGCAATCAGGCAATTGAGAGGTAAGGAGAAGGGGTAAGAGGTCTGGGACTTCAAAGGGAAGGAAGACAATTCACAGGAAGATGAAAGAGTAAATGGTAAACAAATGTTTGCTGGCCTTACAGAAACAATGGGACTTAGAGAGGAATTTTAACAAACAGACTTTGCTAAATTCTTCTCTGTCTAAAACACCTAGTTCCTATTATACTGTAGTAAACTATGGTCAGACAACTCTCTTCCCAGAGCAGGTCCTCCATCTATAGTCTTCCACACAGCTACAGGGAGGGTCAAAGTTTCTTCCAGAGTCTTTTGTTTCTTAAAAATAATCACCTCAAGTAATCCACATGCCAAAGGGACACATTTTGGGGTGACAGTTTTCTCCCCTACGCAGTCGAGTGTTAACAGCCGGTTGGCTGTGGTACATGAGTGTTTTAATTCAAAGGGACTCATTGGGGTCGGTGAGTGGGAGTGTTGGGGTTTTGGAATATAGATGAGGTTCATTGGAGTGCAATGTGCAGCCGAGGGCCGAGAAAGAATTTTTGAGACGTCTCTGGTGCAAAAAGGTGGTTTATTAAAGGAAGGGGACAGGACCCGTGGGCAGAGAGAGCTGCCCTGGGTTTGTGAGGGGTGGCTGATTGTCTACTGTGGGGTTGGGGGACTAAGGAAAAGGGAGGTTTCAGAAGGATTGTCTTATGTTAAAGAAGACTCACAGGATACCCGGAGGCTTTGCCATTGTCAAGTTAAGGTTGTTTCTCCTAGAAAGCAAGGCAGTAACACTAAGACAGCTGGGAGCCTCCTGGAGGAGCATTACGCTCTGCCCGCTTCACGTCTGTCAATGGGCTGCAGGTTATAAGGACATTTCATTGTATCTACATTTCCTTCAGGAAGCTAGGTTATTGATAGAAATGCTTTGTTCTTGTAAATTGCTAAGACATTTGTAAACTGAGGGAGACTCCTGTCTTGCAGAGAAAATAGCAAATGAAAAAACATCTATTCAAGAAAATCTATGAGAATTTGATAAGAAAAGTGAGTGGGAATCTGTGGTAACATATATAACTCTGTAAGTTAACTATTTGTTTTTCCTTTCCTTAGCTTTAAGGCAGCCAGGAGTGCCTGAGGAATGTCACACCTGTCCCATCTGGGGGAGGGGGTCGTGGGATGGTCAGCTTTTGCTTTGTCCCCTTCTGCTCCCTCATCAGGGGCGTCTCTGGGCCTAACACTGAACGGTAGGCCATCAAACTTTCTCAGGCTTATGTGCCTAGAGAAGTCTTCAGAAAGGCCAATGGAGGCGGGACTGCGGCTGGAAGGCGCCACGTCCGCTAACAGGCTTAGACTTTCAGTTTCCTTTTCTTCAACTTTCAGGCGTCATTGTCAGCAAAGCCTGATAGGTCGAAGCCTAAGAAGAGCCCCGCGGTGAGCAAGACGGTACGTGCCCAGTGCTTGCTCCCCTGGCTTCCCACCCTCCCCAGATCCCAGACCCTATGCGGGGCCGGGGGGCGAGGTGGGGGGGCGGTGCCGCCTCTCCCGCACCTCGCAGCTACTCCTGGACTAGCTCTTCCCGGAACTGGCCTGGGGCGGGCGATGCCAGGCAGGGGTTAGGGGAGGAGTGGGCCTTCCCGCAGATGACTCATTCCGCTAGGGTCCTTATTTGCTGTTTGTGGGGCAGGGGCCGGCGCAGGCGGAGGGGGCGTGGAGGGGGCGGCAGCCGCGGGACAAACCTCCAGACAAACGGGCTCCGCCGGCCGGTTCTCCCCAAACCCCGGATCTCAGGTGGGTCGCAGGAGGCTGCAGGAGTCCCGGATGCTGTCCGGCACCCCCCACCACCGGGTCACATAACCGTTGCCCAACACTGAAGCTCCAGAGGACAAGTAAACGTTGCTTAAAATCATCCTGAGAGTTGCTCAATTCCTGGGGCAAACTGTTGGAAAGGCTCGGCAGCGTCCTTTCGAAACGTTGATGAGAAGGAAGACTTTTCCGGCATGATTACGTGTCTCGGCGGTAGTAGCCAGCCTGGCAGGAATTTTTACTCTATTGCAATAACCTGGTGAAATAGGTCAGGGTTGTTTTGCACAGCGGTGTAATATATATTTTGCCAAACTGCAAGGAAACTTCTTTGCCAACGTTTGGAATGACTAGTAAGATTTTTGTAAAGCCTTAACAAAGACTTGTTCCCCGCTCCCCGCCTTTCCCCTCCTTCAAAAAACAAACAAACAAACAAAAACCGGGAAATGTTAAGTTGATTTCAAGATGTTCCTGCTTGATGGTGTCCGGATTTGGACAGAAGGACATGTTCTTTTTAAACATTAACAGTGTGGAATGCAATAGAACAAAGGCCAGGGAGGCGGCATGTTTTGGTTCTAGCGAACAGGAAGTGAGTAGGGCGTGGGTTAGTAAGGACTCTAAAACCCTAATTATTTTCATTTGTTGACATTGACATTTAATTTACGCAATGAGATTTTAGTCCCAATAGAGAATAGAATATGTCAAGCATTTTGGACACCGACAAACCCGGGTAATCTAAAACTAAGACGGGGCTCTGATGGGCTTGACCCACTTTAGGTAAGAGAGTTCAGATAAGACGAACAGAATTTTTGGTATTTTCCCTCTAGTGGTTCCCCTAAATAATCTTACAAAAAAGTTTCAGTGGAAGAAAATTTGGCTTAACACCAAAATTACAAAGAAAACAAAAGAAAAGACTCGGGTTTGGAAGGGAATTTTGAACGTTTGCCGTACAGAAGTTTTCATCTTTCATGTTAACATTTGTTTTACTTACAGCTTCTGGGATGGATGTCCTGATTAAAATGGCTTTTTCTAACGACTAAACGTTTTCTACTTCTGTTTGTAACTGACATTTGCACTTCTCTTTAACACTGTATTACTTACTAGCTCGCGCCCGCTTTCGGAGGTGAATCCGCCTGCAGGTCTGCCGCAGCGGGGTGCACCTAGCAGCCTGAGCGTCTTGCACGACGGCGGTGAGGGTGGGGGAGGGAGCGTAGTCTCAGGCAGTTTGCATTGGTGGCAGGTGGTCTGCTGGAAGCTGCGACCGAAATAGGTTCCGTCTCTGCCGCGAGCGGAGCCACAACTTCACCCTCAGCGCGTAGGTGGGGCGCAGCCACAGCACCCACTCATTCTCCGCGAGCAGCACGTAATTCCCCCGAGCTCCACGTGACCCGTTGCCTAGCCAAGGGAGAGTTTCGGGACAGCAGAGGGTGTACCCTTGTGGAGTTTTTTTAGGTGCGGGGGCGGAGGGTTCTCGAACCTTAAGTTTCTCGTGGGCTGCCTGGAAGAGGCGCCTGGAAGCCATCTGGAGAGTCCACTTGTTGCTGGGTGCGACGCTCTCCTCCAGTTTCTGGAGTACTCCCAACGCCGGTTTCCTGGAGCTGCAGGTCCCTCACGGGTGGGTCTCGCTCCCGCCTGAGATCCAGCGGGAAGAGCCGGGGCTGCCCGGGCGTGAGTAGACTTAAGAATCCTGTCTGTCTCTCCTCTCTCGACCTGCGCCCCTGTGCTGGAGTCGCCTGGGCTCCGGGGGTGTAAGGGCACTGCTCCTGACCTCCCCGCCCAAATGGATTGAGCCGCTTTTAGCCCTTCTGGTCTGTTCTGGAGCCTCCTGGGGACTCACTTACAGCAGTCCCGAGTCACCAGGCGTGTCACTGTTTTAAATCTCAGGAATGGACTCCGTGTGGTTATTTTTTCCTTGTAGGGCCCCAAAGGCTAATTAAACTCGTGTTTATGGACTGAACTTGCCTGCTTTCCTTTGATTCGATGTAATCCTACCAACATTTATTGAACTCCTATGGGCCAGGCTGAGTTCTGGGTGCTGGGGACATAGAGATGGATCTGAACTTGGTTCCTTCCTCCCCCAGAAGTTCACAGAGTGGTTGGGGGAGCCCAAGCAAAGTTACCTACACGGGTAACTTAGATTCAAGGCAGCCTAGACAGGGACCACTGACAGCCAAGAGTGGGAGGAAGACAGTTGGGCCACGCTGGAGAAGTAATGACAGGTAACAGAGGGCAACGTGGACTCACGCTCATTCTTGTTTTCCTTACTATCCATCAGTGAGGTAAGAAACACTATCATTACTGCAATGCCCTATTTCTCCTTTATGTTCAGCTCCTGTCACTTATTCTCAGAAGACTTCATAACCTACCACCACATGTTCCCTTCCTCTATACTTTCATACATTTGGTGGTTGTCCTACCATAGAATTGCACTTAACACTCTGTATTGTAATGCTTTTCTTCAAAAACTTTTCAGTTAAGTTGTATTATAATTATCTGTGTTAAAATATATGCAAAGTAAATAGAGAGAGCCCTTAGGAGTCCATTTCCCAAGATAACAGAAGATTGAAGTTTAACGTTTTTTCCAGACACTTTATGCACTCAAATACAGACTTTTAAATGTTTTCAAAATATTTATTTTGTATGATGCTTTTTCTTCAGTTGCATTTCAGAACTGGTGTTTATTTTTTTCTATTAACATCTCTTCTTTTCTCAGATGGAATTTCACTCCCCTCCAACGTCAGTGTTTCTAATGAAAGATTTTTTTCCTAATGACCACTTTTCTTTTTTTGAGATTGTGTGTATCCACAGTTTACACTTAATTCATTTGCTTGTTTATATGTCTCCAATGTTTTTTCTCCCTCAATTCTGGGTTTAGAGAAGTCTTTTCTTCTTTGACCCCATGTACATATGGATATATTATGTATATAAATATATATATAAATATTTTCTTTCCAGATAAAACTGCTTCTTTCTCTGCTTTTAGCCACTTTGTCTTTATTTGGCAATTTAAGTTTTTGTGCAAAACAGACCAACAGCTTCTTCATTGTTTTCCTCTTATTCTATACATTGGGTTGTCATCTTTGGTAATTCAGTGCTCATGAAAGAACTAACCTTCACCCATGTGACACCACATTCATCTATATATTCAAGATGGTTTGTGGCTTCTGCAGGGAACTCTTCAATTGGAGAAATTAACCCATTTTATTTACATTAATATCTATATACTTAAGTTTTTCAGTGTAATTAAAAAATCCTCTTGTAGCTACTCGCTCCAAGGTTTAAAATGTTCCTTAGGCTAATGGCTTCAGTCCATCATCTGATTTTACAAGTGGGAACCAAAGCTTCCTTACCTACTTGTCAAATTCTTGAGTTTTTTTTTAATCTTTTGGATCTTCCCTTTAGCTTACTGTATCTTTTTTGTTTGTTTTTGGTTTTGTATTTTACTTGAAGCTTTCAAAAAGTATAGTTTTTAAAATCAATGATTTTGTTTTAAAGAGTAGACGCATGACAAATCTGGCTTGGATACTATCTGGCAAATGAACCAAATTCTTTGCAAGAATGACCAAAGCTTGATTCAGAGTTGAGTAAAATAAATCAATAATAAGTGAATCCCTTCATTCAGCATTTACTGAGCACCTGCATTTACCGAGTCTATCTTTTTTAGCTGGATTGTCAACAGGAATGTCAAGGAACCTAGAAAGAGGGAGCAGGAAGGAGATCAGAACAGTTAAATAGGTACCAAAGATAGTGATGAGGCTGAGGCAAATGGGGAATTTTTATTTTCTTCTTTACTTTTCTCCATTTTCCAGATTTTCCTATAGCATGCAAGTAGTGCTTTTTATAATTAGGAAAAAGAATGCTATATAGAAAGAATCACAAGGGCTTTATATCTCCAGTATTATGCACAACTTATGATTTTGAACAGGACTATCTCCTGACGGGCCAACGCTGGAGAATCCATTGTATGAACTGAACAAATATACCTGCTAGGTTGAATTTTTACTTCAAGCTAGTCTTGTATAGATGGGATTCAGTGCAGAGAAATGTCTGCTAAATATTTTATTTTAGTGTGGCATAATTGATACCTTGGACAGATAGGGTTGTTTCTTGAGCCCTTTCTAATTCCTTTGATGAAATCCTTGAGGAGAAGGATTGTGTATTTTCCTGATTGCGGTTGTATGATGATAAAGTGACCTACAAAGAACAGGCTAGGTCACAGCCCTCCTTTGCACTGCTTGGAACTAAGATCTGGTTTCTGACCTAAGGCTTTGCTGAAGCATTAAAATTTGGAATCTTGCTCAAACTCAGCTTTGCCTGTTGCTTTTTGTTGTTGAGGAAATGGAAGCCTCAAAAACTGATGAATGCAGTAAATGCTTCACACTGTCCTGTGGCTGTTTTTCTTTTCTTTTTTTTTTTTTAAAAATTTTATTTATTTATTTGAGAGAGAGAATGAGATAGAGAGAGAGCATGAGAGGGGAAAGGGTCAGAGGGAGAAGCAGACTTCCTGCTGAGCAGGGAGCCCGATGCGGGACTCGATCCCGGGACTCCAGGATCATGACCTGAGCCGAAGGCAGTCGCTTAACCAACTGAGCCACCCAGGCACCCCTGTGGCTGTTTTTCAATCACATGAGTGAATATAGTGATAGTTCATGGACAATTAGTTGTGTCTTAAACTTACACCATCTCATACAAGGTATTAGCAATTTTGATGATGTCCTATTTGAGGAAATAATTCCTTAAATTTAGGCATTTTTTTTAAAGGATTTTATTTATTTATTTGACAGAGAGAGACACAGCGAGAGAGGAAACACAAGCAGGGGGAGTGGGAGAGGGAGAAGCAGGCCTCCGGCAGAGCAGGGAGCCCGATGCAGGGCTCAATCCCAGGATCCTGAGATCGTGACCTGAGCTGAAGGCAGACGCCTAATGACTGAGCCACCCAGGCGCCCCAAATTTAGACACTTTTGAGGCCATCCTGAGAGAATTATACCACATACAGAGGTCTGGCCTAGAGGTTTGGTAAAAATGAAAATCTTGACACATAAATCTTAAGAGTTTTAAAAATTATGGTAATGGTAAAGGATAAAATTTTAGCTAAAGGTACAGTGAGACAGACCTTTTGTTAAAAGGCCAGGGGATCCACCGAGTTTGGCTAGAGATAGTGTATTCTGCGTGTTCAAGATGAGGTCCTATCGGCTCCTAGGAAACCCTTTATGGCTTCTGGGATCGAGTCCTATATCAGGCTCACCAAGCCTCTTACAGTCACACAATAAGCCACTCTTAAACAATAGCATTGCTATCCCTTATATTTGCAAAACCTTCCTTTCACAATCTGTTTCCTGGATCTAACAACCAGGTTCCAGGTATGATACATACGTCAACACCAGCTCCATCTTGCTTCATTGTAGGTTACCAAAGAATGAGTAGGCATCACGTGTGTGCGTGTGCTGGAGCTGTACAATGATGGCCAGTCAGTTCTTGGGAGGGTGAACTTGGCAGGCCTGGCCACGGCTCAGCATAGCCTAATGAAGATGAATGAGAACCTACCTGTTCTTGAGGACCTTACCACATATGATAGATACCCAACCAGAATAAGATAAATGTCAGAAGAGAGTAAAAACAGTGCTACAAAGCAGCAGGAAATGACCTGACTTAGGGATCAAGATAAGCTTATGGAAGAGAAGCCTTGAAAGATGGGATAGAATTTCAATAGGCAGAGACTGGGAAGAGGGAAGGGGCTTTCCAAAGGGAGGCAAATGCTTGAGCAAAGAGGTTGGGACAGAACAGCCCTGTCCAGAGAACATTGAGGTATCTATTTGTCACGAGTTAAATTACGAGCTGGGCCGAACTCTTAGGTCTTCTTGGGGGGATACTCTTAGGTACTTGGGCTACGTAGCAGAAGTTTGCCCTCATGGAAATTTAACTTTGGTTAAGATGGAATGGACCATGGGGCGCCTGGGTGGCTCAGTTGGTTAAGTGTCTGCCTTTGACTCAGGTCAGGATCCCGGGGTCCTGGGCTCCAGCCCTGTGTCTGGGCTCCTTGCTCAGCGGGGAGTCTGCTTCTTCCTCTCTCTATACCTCTCCCCCTGCTTGTGTTCTCCCACTCTCTCTCTCAAATAAATAAAGTCTTAATAAAAAAGATGGGGCGCAGGGTGTTTCAGTCAGTTAAGTGTCTGCCTTTTGCTTGGGTCGTGATCCCCGGGTTCTGGGATCGAGTCCTGTATTGGGCTCCCTGCTCCTTGGGGGACCTGCTTCTCCCTCTGCCTCTACCTCTCTCTCTATCTGTCATGAATAAATAAAATGAAATAAAATTAAAAGATGGAGTGGGCCATTGCATTGAATGGATTTACTTTTATTGACCCTGGTGATTCTGCTTATGTTTTTGTATCTAATTGGAAGATTCATACTCTACTCTCTGTTTAGATGATTTCTCATTCTGTGGTTCTTTTATTCCCTCATTTTCTGCCACCTCTATGCAAGTGTTATCAACCAGGGAGGCGATTGGAGGTGAGGTTATGTTGCAATCTGTGGGAGCTTCCCTGAGAGTCACGGGACTGAGCCCCATTAAAGAACTTTATAAAAATATCTTCTAATTTTATGTCATTTTATAATTGAGATTATCTATTGCTTGTGGGCAATTTGCTATAATTGAAACGCATGGCTTGTGAAACCAAATAATGTTTTAATGTATGTTTTTAGCTCCCGATGCATAATAATGGTCAGTAACATCTCAAATTGGAAAGTGTTTATGGCTCAGCCTTGGTACATGGTCCTCTAGACCATGCAGCATTCCAGAAATCAGGAACCACATGAAGATCTATTATTCATAGATCGATTATTTATAAACCTCATTTTTAAAAATTTTTTTATTGTTATGTTAATCACCATACATTACATCATTAGTTCTTGATGTAGTGTTCCATGATTCATTGTTTGTGCATAACACCCAGTGCTCCATGCAGAATGTGCCCTCTTTAATACCCATCACCAGGCTAACCCATCCCCCCATCCCCTCCCCTCTAGAACCCTCAGTTTGTTTTTCAGAGTCCATCGTCTCTCATGGTTCATCTCCCCCTCCAACTTACTCCCTTCATTCTTCCCCTCCTGCTATCTTCTTCTTTTTCTTTTTTCTTAACATATGTTGCATTATTTGTTTCAGAAGTACAGATCTGTGATTCAACAGTCTTGCACAATTCACAGCGCTCACCATAGCGCATACCCTACCCAATGTCTATCACCCAGCCACCCCATCCCTCCCACCCCCCACCACTCCAGCAACACTCAGTTTCCTGAGATTAAGAATTCCTCATATCAGTGAGGTCATATGGTACATGTCTTTCTCTGATTGACTTATTTCACTCAGCATAACACCCTCCAGTTCCATCCACGTCGTTGCAAATGGCAAGATCTCATTCCTTTTGATGGCTGCATAATATTCCATTGTGTATATATACCACAGCTTCTTTATCCATTCATCTGTTGATGGACATCTTGGCTCTTTCCACAGTTTGGCTATTGTGGACATTGCTGCTATAAACATTGGGGTGCACGTACCCCTTCGGATCCCTACATTTGTATCTTTGTGGTAAATACCCAGTAGTGCAATTGCTGGATCGTATGGTAGCTCTATTTTCAACTGTTTGAGGAACCTCCATACTGTTTTCCAGAGTGGTTGCACCAGCTTGCATTCCCACCAACAGTGTAGGAGGGTTCCCCTTTCTCCGCATCCCTGCCAACATCTGTCATTTCCTGACTTGTTAATTTTAGCCATTCTGACTGGTGTGAGGTGGTATCTCATGGAGGTTTTGATTTGGATTTCCCTGATGCCGAGCGATGTTGAGCACTTTTTCATGTGTCTGTTGGCCATTTGGATGTCTTCTTTGGAAAAATGTCTGTTCATGTCTTCTGCTCATTTCTTGATTGGATTATTTGTTCTTTGGGTGTTGAGTTTGATAAGTTCTTTATAGATTTTGGATACTAGCCCTTTATCTGATATGTCATTTGCAAATATTTTCTCCCATTCTGTCTGTTGTCTTTTGGTTTTGTGGACTGTTTCTTTTGCTGTGCAAAAGCTTTTTATCTCGATGAAATCCCAATAGTTCATTTTTGCCCTGGCTTCCCTTGCCTTTGGCGATGTTTTTAGGAAGAAGTTGCTGCAGCTGAGGTCGAAGAGGTTGCTACCTGTGTTCTCCTTTAGGATTTTGATGGACTCCTGTCTCACGTTTAGATCTTTCAACCATTTGGAGTCTATTTTTGTGTGTGGTGTAAGGAAATGGTCCAGTTTCATTCTTCTGCATGTGGCTGTCCAATTTTCCCAACACCATTTGTTGAAGAGACCGTCTTTTTTCCATTGGACATTCTTTCCTGCTTTGTCGAAGAGTAGTTGACCATAGAGTTGAGGGTCCATTTCTGGGCTCTCGATTCTGTTCCATTGATCTATGTGTCTGTTTTTGTGCCAGTACCATACTGTCTTGATGATGGACAGCTTTGTAATAGAGCTGGAAGTCCGGAATTGTGATGCCGCCAGCTTTGCTTTTCTTTTTCAATATTCCTCTGGCTATTC